>NC_051282.1:26006519-26313602 GCF_015220745.1 Sebastes umbrosus | reverse complement strand
AAATGAGGGGAAAGTGAACAAGTATTGTTTGGTCTGCAATCTGTCTTCGAGAGAGAGACAATGCCCCTTTGATTGTAGTCTCCGTGGCCCCGAGATTCAAGTTCAATGCCAAGGAATCAATAGGCTGTGGCACGGGGGCCCCAGTTGTCAGAGGTCAAATGAGTGGGAGGGTGCGTCGGGTGTGAGGGGGGAAATGGGAAGTAGATGTGTTTTAAGGTCAGACGGAGAGATTTCCCTCTGAAAAAAAATGAGAGAACATGCAGCAGACTGGTGTAAGTGTTATCTGACCTTTGACCCCAATCATCAAATATGCTTGTGACCATACTTGGTTTTGACAGGCGGTTAAATTAGCATCAAAAGCCAAATAATTAGCACGATCAGGTGCAGACTACCTGCCTAGTAGCATAACACTTTGACTTTTCATATTTGTTTTCACATTTTCCTCCAGCATCAAAGCATTCCCTTAATTATCTCAAATGACACAGTGGCATCCCCTTTATAATTTTTAATAAATACATTAAATTCTCACTGGCATTGTTTCTGACTCAACAGATGGTTTGTTACACAGGACCATCTGAAAAAGCCAGCCAGTTCTCATTCCCAGGGCGTCAGATACTGAGGCTTTGTCATGGCCGTTGGCGTTTGGTATCGCCGCGCAGGGCACTGGTATGAGACACATCGGGCTTTCCATTAACTATGATATAAACCCATCCACGGCAACAGTAAATGCTCCGAGAAAGTGCACATGGGAGTGTGATGACGTAGTTTAAAGAGCAAAAGATACACACAGGATGGGCGGAAGGGGAGGTGGATGGGTCCAATAAACACAGGGCTTTCATCCAGGAGACTGCTGTTCATGTCCCGTGCATCACGTTACAATCAGCTGTTCATTCGTGTCCCATGTTCACAATGATCAGTGTCATTTTCACTGTAGTTCAGTGGCTTTTTCACTGTACAAACGTTGTAATTTTACGCCCAACCATGTATTTCTTTCCTAAATCTGATTATAGTGGTTTTGTTCCCTAATCCTAAAGTGACAGCAAGCATAACTATAGTGGTTTTGATGCAGAGAATAAAGAGACGCCAAGCAAGGAGCGTGGCGCCAAGTGGTGACAAAGCGGGGGTATGTGACGAGTTGGGATGAGAAAGTGTTGGAGAAGCCATCATTGGAAACTGTCAAGAAAAGGGCAAGCACTTTAAAAAAATACTTGGCAGGTGATTGGATGAACCATCTGTCAATCAAACTCTTACCGAAGCCAGTCGGGAGAAGAGCAAAAACATCTTTTCCATCGAGAAAAGCCAGTTTTGATGTAACTGATGCTATTGCAGCAGCTACGCTAACCTCTTCTGGAGGTGTGTGTGTCGCGTGATCTGGTGACATTGTGAGAATCCAACTCCTGTTCATGTAACACAGTTGCACGGCCCTCGTTGCACTGACTAGATTATGCAGCAAATGTTCCTTCTGATATTGTGTGCAGACTTTGTCTGTCTGGCAAGGTGTCCTATCAGTCTCACTCACTGTTACAGTCAAATCTAGAAATCAGCATGACTACTTTGTGTCATTTATTGTGCTCCACCACAAACTGATAGCAGTTCACTATAAAAAAAAAAAAAAAAGTAAACGCCGGAAAGTATTTAAAGGACATTGTCAAGTTTGCACGGCCTGTTTAATTGTAATGTGCCTCGGTTATGTAAAATGAGGCTCCGTGCACTAAAGGGTCTGTGAGACAGCCCCATAATGAATCACTCGTGGTCTGGAGGATGTATCGTCTGAGTATTAGCTGAGACAGCAGCCTAATACTGTCTGTGTCTGAGATTGTTGGCCTCCGGCCCGCAGCAATACTGTCTGGAGGACGAATATCAGAAAGGAAAAGGCTGAACTTCTGATAACTGTCTGTCTGTGTGTGTAGTCTTGAATATGTCCCATCTCACACTGCAAAATTATGTCTTTTTATTTATTTTATTTTGCATATATACTTGTGTTTAACACAAGGATAACCACAAATTGCTTCCAAAATATTTTTTTTTCAGTTCAGTGTACAGAAAGAGAATAAGACAGTACAACAACCAACTTGTTTGAAAGCTTTTAAAATGTTTATTTTTACCATACATTAACAGAGAAGTCTGATTAGATTAAAACATGATGAATCTCCTTCATGAACGGTGCTTTCCCTGATAATAAAAGTTGACAGGTGAGGGATCTAATTGCACCCACTTACTGTACAGACGAAGGTATGTGGATGGGTGGGTACATTCATAACACGGCTTTAATTATAGTGTGTGTGTAATAGTATGTCTATTGAGTCACATGCAGTGTAAATGCAAGGACTGGCCTATGGGGGGAAATTAGCTATTTTTTCAACATGACGTGTGATGTGTGACAGGAAGGATTTGCGGCAGGAAACTGCCAGTGGATTAAAATGTGTGCGGAGTAAAAAATATAGGGCTAATTTTTTTATATTTTCCCTTAAACACGGGTCCAAATGAGAGCGTTGCCACAAAGGAAGCCACAGTGTATCCTCAGCACACCCACCTTGTAACTAAACGCTAGGTCAGACTGTAAGTCTCTGCTGGATCAAAGGCTGATTCTGTTGATGTTACAGAGACATAAACCTGCATACTGAGTCATGACTCTCACCGTGAATCAGCAGCCTATCATCTGAGAATGGCAAATATTTGACTTTGGCTGTGTTTATGTTCCTACAATAACTATGAAATCATTGTGTTTGTCACACATTTCACAGTTGTTGAGAGTCACTCTTGCTGCCTCTCTGTGGCATGCACTCTGAGTTTTTCTCTATTGTCTGATACTCAGATAATAGGTTCAACCTCCAAACCACACTTGAATAAACTTTGTGGGACTTGTGGAGGAATGCTTCGTTGCACTGTCATCCGAAAGAGGAAATGTAAAACACATGAAACATGAAAAGGCTGTAATTATTGTCTAAGAGCTGTGGTGAGGTTGAGGAAGGTACACTTTGTGTCGGCGGTGAAGGATGTTTCATTTACTGAACTCTCCGTAGGTTCATCGGTTCAATTTATTCGGGGAATTTATTTAGTAACGTGTTTTTTTCTAATCAAACTTCTTATTGTGACATCATTTATAATCTTTATGACTGATTTTGTATTGCATTATTAACTTTCCCTAAAATAGCATAGCCTATTTATAAACATTACACTGTAAATTATTTTCTTGGAGTGGCTCACCTATCAGAGTAGATTAATGGCTTAGCCCGTGTTGCTGACATGTTAATTATACTAAAAGGAAAACACAAGTTGTGTTGGCACCAAATGTGGAGAAAGCTGTGAGTTGCACAGCAGAAAAGTCAGTTCATGGACTTCCTAGATCAACATGTATTCCTACTGAGTGACATTAGACGTGATAGCAGTACAATTACTGATTCAGTACGCCTTTAAAATGGTGCTTTCCTTTTATTGTGTGTAAATTTGTTGGATAATGTATACATAAACTATGCACGAAGGATTAAATGCATCATTTAATGTGCTCCAAATGCATGTGGATATATTCAACGCGGTCGCACAATGAGGCATACAGTATGAATGACACATAATTTGCAAGGTATGTAGAGTGCAATAAGAACGCCTTTCTTGCTTTTTGTGTGTCATCTGTACGCCCTGTAGTCTGTACTGAGTCCAATGTAAATGCATCTGCATAAATATGCTACGCTCTGAGCTAGTGATGTAGAATAATAAGTGAGAAAGACTGTTTATGGCGGGCGGGCAGGAAGGGAGATGGATGGGTCCAAGTGTTACGTTAGTGACATTTGTGTTGTGTTTTTAAGTGGCGTTTGTGACGTGTTTTTGCGTGCTTATGTTATGTTGTTTCCCTATATATTTTACTTAGTTTACATACTTATTTCAAGCCCAACCATCACGTTTTTCCTAAACCTAACTAAGTGGTTTTGTTGCCTAACTGCTGCCGTTACTGTAGTTTTGTTGTGTGGCATACAAATGACATGCACAAAGCCTGAAATGCATCCTCATGACACGCAGAATGTCCTTTTAATGTCGTACTATTTATATGCCTTCCCGTGAGACCAGGTTGGATCATATATTAACAGTCATTTCATGATGCAAATGAATGAAACGTCCTTTCACCGGCTGAAATCAGGACCAAAAAACCCTCTTAAATGTTAAAAGGACAATAATTATTCAGCACAGACATGACTCCATGCATTAGTCTGCATTGTAAAATACAAATCTGCACTCATGTGCATGTACTGTACGAGTTGAGAAGACTCCATAAACTGAGTGACTTAACAGAAACCTGCATGTGCTTCTATACTGTTTCTTTATCTGACTCACCCTGGCCAGGAATGCCATTTCGTCAGAGGCGGTGGAGACCAAAAGCTGTCTGAAGTTCATGTAAAGGAGCTCTGTTAGTCAACGACGGTTGTTTTAATTGCGCCCTACTTTGGTGTCAGACAGGAAAATAGTTTATCTCTTTTCCCACATGTAGAATGTAAAGTGAAGTCACTTCAAATGAAGGGAGCTTGTGTATCATCATGTCATTAATCACACTTAGTTCAGACATCACTGTCTCAATGATGTGTGCATTTTTTTATCTAATCTTTATCATAATAGAGCTTTTATTGGTCTAGCCACAGTTATTACAGCTACGTTCCACAGAGTATTATCAGCAACGCTACACTGTTGATCAACAGGGTCTGAGGAAAAGAGAGCAGTCATGACAGCATGGTGTCACAGGAGGGGCCAGTGAAGTGGAGCCAATAGATGGAGGGACTATAAGAGCCGATGGGTTACTTCAGTGCAGAGCTCAGCCCACATCCAGCACCGTTCTCCTTTTTTGAGGTCACTCGGTTGGCATTCCTCTCGCAGAGGAATGCGCCTCATAAAAAAACATTACTGATTGCTCAACTTTGACACAGGACGTTCGCTTTACTGTAGCAATTCTCGTGTAAAATGGTGCTTGTAAAATAGTTGTAATCCTTTGATGCTGGCAATTAGTTGGATGGTTATTCTGTTTGATCAGGTTTGCATGTACCGGTTTGAGATTTCATTATAGTTTAATATTACTGTTTTTCAACTCTGCAAGTAAATATTTGATATATTGTTTTGCGGTATTTCCGTAGACACCACGAATATTGCTATACTGTTTTTCTGATTTCATTTTTGTATGATTTTAATATGTGCGAAACAACTTTAAGAGGAGACACTGTGAATAGGGTAAAAAATTAACAAATCGATACCAGCACGAAACCTCCAGTTGATTATTTACATTAAGACAATTATTTTTTGTATTAAAAGTTTTCTCAAATGGTATGTTTAAATATGCAAATGAGGCATTGCCTTATTAAGTATGTGCTAATTTGCATACATTTCCAGGACAGAAATCTGAACATTGGATAAAGCCAGGTTCAAAATTATTTTATTTTGAGACATATTAGATTCAAAGATTCTTACAGAGGGGGATTTTGCATATCTCTTTTTATCACTCCATAAATAGGAAAATACTGTCAAAACCCATTAAAAATATATATTTTCGCAATTTTTTTAGGAATAAAATGTTGTATATATCAGGCTATGAATGATATATGAACAAACCCCTCTGTGAAAACCTTCAGAATATAGATAGGAATGAAACTGGAAAGTTTGGTGGATGTAAGTGCTACTGAGGTGAGAGTGAGAAAAAACGTCATTTTGAGAAAACAGCCTTTAAAGATATGTATTGTAAAATTCCATACATTTTGTAAGACACTACAGGTGAAAAGGGTAAATAAATAACTAATAGATATCATCATGAAACTTCCCCAGTTGATTACTTACATTTAGACAAATATATTTTTGTATTACAAGTTTTCCCAAATTGTATGTATAAATATGTACATTTGGTGAATTTAAATGTACAGACACAAACAGACAAAGTGTAAAAAAAAAGATATAAAATAAACACCTAGATGTGTATTTTGGATGTTTTCTTTCCACTAGTCTGAAAGAAGACATATTATGGAAGCAAAATAGCCCAAAATCTCAAACTTTATATTAATTTCAGTGTATGAAAAACTGAAAAATGTCTACATAGATACTTTTACTAATTCATAGCTGGTATAATATTACAAATTGTTTAATCCTGCTGTTTGATCCATGCAGGTGATACGATCTGCATATCATGACAGACAGGTAATATATATCAATAGGATCTGAGGGGCCTCTTGGATCAGAGAAAAGCAGATGAGCCATAATCCAGGGATCAAAGAGGCACATTCCAGGATAGTCAGAGCCGTCTACAGACATGCTCTCTGACCATATATGTCACCACTCTGTGTGATGTCCAGTTTAAAGGTGCATGAACCGAAGGCTGGTAGACAGCGATATCTATAGTACTGTATCTACAACTGGTGTGAGGATATTTCCTTTTGTGCTTAGCAGGAAAAGCTTTTTAAGGCCTGGTGGCCATTGGCCCCATCATATACCATGTTTTGGAGATTTGAATGTGACCTGGAGCATTTGCTGTCTCCCACTGTTTTCTATCTCCCTCAGACTGCAAAAATGCAAAATCTTACCAAGTGTATTTTTCATATAGTCAAAATATCTCATCTCTTAAAATAAGACACAATCACCTGACAAGTAACATTTCAGTGAGCTGAAATAGGGACTTTGATTTTAGTCGGGCTGTCAATCGATTAAAATATTGAATCAAGATTAATCGCATGGTTGTCCATAGTTAATCGCGATTAATCGCAAATATGTCGAGAATCCATTTCCATTGACATATCTCGAGGTCAGAGGTCAAGGGACCCCTTTGAAAATGTCGTCAAAAATGTAGCATAAGTTTGAATCGTTATTTAACCTCCTTCAATGAAAGTTAGTATGATGGTTGACACTAATGGATTCCTTAGGTTTTCTAGTTTCATATGATGCCAGTACCTTCACAAGTTGCGTTAATGCGTCAAAGAATTTAGTGGCCTTAAAACAAATTTGTGTTAACGCATTATTATCGCATTAACTTTGACAATCCTACTTTTTCAGACAATGCATCTGAATATCTGTTAAATGAAAAAATACCACTTTTGAGCGTTACAGGATTATTATGACACACAACACTTCCTGAGGCTAGTGAAATATAGATAAAAATGAGTTTTTTTGCCAGCTAATTTAAAGATCTCTTTTTATCATGAAAAGCCTTAATATAAAATCTTATTTCAAGAAATCTTACCAAGTGCATTTCCAAGTGTTCCATTGGCAGATTGTTTTTTACTTATTACAAGCAAAAACACCTTGTATTCATTTCTTAAACTTATTTTTGATGTGGCCGTTTACCTAATTCCCTTCAAAGAGATCCAGTATTTTCTTTGTTCCGTTGGTTAAAAAAGGAAAGAAAAATAGAAAGAATCTTTTATTAACTGATGCTGAAGAGTATTGTATCCAGATAAAAGCACAGGTGCAGAGAAATGCCTGTTGACTGTTCTCAGTATCTGTTGGTTTAAATAAGCAAATCAGCATATTCATCCCCTAAACCTGGAGCTCAGAGTTAACCACGGTAATATATTTGCTTAGCTGTAAATGAAATAATGATCTTATCTGTGTTTGCGCTGTAGTTCAGGGTATTTTCACACTTGCGTTTCCTTGTTTCACAGAAACCACCGAGTGCACGTTCTCTCCTGTAAAACATTCAAATTCAATGATGTTACTCGGGTCATCGTGCATGTAAATCAGGTATGATAACGTGTAGTGAGTAAACAATACAAAACACACAGATTGGTTTATCTGTTTTCAACTTTTAGATTAGATTAGATTTATTTCCGACATGTAACAAATTATAAGGAAACAAAACAAAAATAACCAATAAAATGAACAGTAAACATGTACAGGAAATTCTAAATAAACTATATAAATATATGTGCAAAAAAGGTTTATGCATGACTGTTTAAAGATTTGAATAAATGATTACAGGTGAAAGTTTAAACATTAACAAAGTACACTTTTCCATGTTGTTGAGAAAAAAAAGAGGGAGAAAGGTACATGCCAAACGGACATATATTTACATAGACAAACACGGGTGACAAACAAATCATGCACCTGTTTCTACACCGTCTCACCGACTCTCCAAAAAGATCAGGAAAAGTAATAGCTTTTCATGAACGGACTGGTTTCCAGTTTAATTTAATCTCTACACAGTCAAAGCATTATGAGCTGGCTGCTGCATCGGCTCCCGAAGCCGATGATCACTCCCCCAGGTCATCAATCATTCCTGTTGTACATGATAAGTAGGCCCCGGAGAGATGGAAGTCGGCTACAAGGTGAAAGTCAACACTAAAAACATTTTGGCGGGCGGGAACCTGAAACCAACCTGACACCAAAGTGGCGTGCACCTCCTCGTTTATCCTTCCGACCCGGCCGCCCTCGCTGGGGATGATAAAGGCCTGGAGGCTGTAATGCTTTGCAACCTCTGATCTGAAATCCAGTCTCGGATACCGTCATGGAATTATGTTTTTTTCTTTATAATATCTCGTCCTTTTCAACCCCTGAAAAATCATCAGTGACATGGCTCGTGTTATTCTTGCACATTTCTCTTTTCCCTAATGTGGCGTAAAAGTCTCCTCTGGCTGAGCACTTTGTGTTGCTGAAAGATGAGCTCCTTTTAACTTGAGATATACCTGACAATAAATATGTTTACAGGAAGTTATTTGTTATCTTCCCCATTATGAATGTCTAACTAGTCTTCTAGAGTAGATAGATAGATAGCAAAAAGTCTCACAATGTCAATTTGTATGTCAATATGCCATCGCGTTATCATCGGGGACGCTTTTGCATCTCGGTGAGGCTTTCCTGGTTAAATAAAGGTTAAATAAATAAAATAAAATAAAATAAAATAAAATAAAATAAAATAAAATAAAATAAAATAAAATAAAATAAAATAAAAATAAATTAAATAAAAATAAATTAAAAACGTAAAGTTTATGCAGTATTACTGCTGACTATAGTAATTGTTTTTATTAGATACCGTTTTTTTTAAATATCAATAGACACTAATTTTGAACAGATAACACTAGAATAATTTAAAAATAACACCTACGTTTACTCTTTAAGTGGTCTGACTTGGTATCAGACCACATAAACAAATGTGCATACATATCGCATACATATTAGTATTGCATATAATTATTGCATATATACACTCATGTACTGTATGCGTGCACACAGACGGGAGTAGAACATGCAGAAAACATGTAGCATGGAAGTCTATCGGTATCATGTGTGTTTACATTTATACATTTTCAAGGGAAACGTATTTTCTCCCACATTAAGATCACAATTTTAAACTGTTTTAAACACGAGGTTAACGTTGTAAACTGAAACAAAACAAAAAAAAGCACAAAACTACTTGATAAGTTTGGTAAAAAAAAAAAAAAAACATAATTTTTTGCCTTAAAATGATTATATTTATTACATTATTAAGCTACAGACGTAAATTAAAATAAGTGACTTTGAGTGTCACACGGGACACAAACAGCGGCCTCCTGGGTGAAAGTCCTGTGCTTGTTTGACTCATCCACCACCCTGACCTCCTCCCTTCATAGAGACCCACAGACTATCGTATTTGTGATGCGTCAGAAACAAATGTAATTTGTGACAAAATCCTTTTTTTCCTTTTTGTATGGGAACGTAACTTTTAGGAGACATGGATGGATAAACACACTTACAAACTTGAAAGAATTGTGATGCATGTTGAGTAGGACGATTTACAGTTGACAAATCAACGTGTCAGTATTGATCAAACTATGTAAAAGTGTTTCTGAATTAACTCACATTTGTTTTGGCATATCTGTACTGCAGTTTCTTAACTTATCACCCATTATACACCGATATCAATATGTCTACAATGAGTTAATATCGGCCGATATGTCGGCCTGGCAGATTTATTGGTCTAGCTCTAAAACAAACACATACACACTGATACACACAGAGGACCTTTGTTTCACACCAACATACAGTTTTCCAGCAGCTCCCATCCTCCTAGAGTCCGAGACAAAGGCTTTTTAAGGATTCAGGGATGCACTGCTGTTGCTCACCCAGTGTGACTTGTATTTCAACTCTTACACAAAGATCTTTTTCTTCGCTCATCCAAAAAACATGATGTGTTCACACAGCCGTTCCGACGTGTTTACACTCTAACTGCTTCGTTCTAATGCTTTAGACATTTTAACACAAAGTCAATAGATGGTGCAGATAGCAGTTTTCATCAGGGCTGGGCGGTTGTGTATTAATGTTGACCTGTCTAACTCTGTGACCATCATGCAAATGTTGCTTTGACTGACGAGAGGGACTCACTTTGGTTCAGCTAAGGGACCTCACACCGAACAAACAGCCCTGCTATAATCTCCTGAAGCATTTCTGCTTCCACGAAACAGCTGGTCTACAAGAGTATCGTTAAAATCATTTCTTCAAATTACATTTACACTGTCAAATTCCCTGGCTATTATAAATGTGTTGCTGTGTATTTCTTGGCCACCGTGCAGCCGTTTGCACTTCCAAAAATGCAAAATAAGTGACGCTAAGAGCTCACTGTTTATCATGTGGCATCAGTCCTTAAATAAATTGATTTCTCTCATCAGCCTGCTTTTCCTGTTCATTAAATCTGGAGTCAGGCTTGTTTATTTAAAACTGGTGAGAAAACACACGCAGCTCGGTCGACTCCCTCCGAGCTATGAGAGCGAGATGCGGTGCCTCGGCCCATGTGAAAGGTCTTTTGAGTCGCGGCCGTGTTGTTTTTGATCCCTCTCTTTCATTCCTCCTCTTAATATTTAGAGGGATTGGCAAAGCTGTTTACCGAATGCTGCACGTTTGACGTAAGCTTTAGTGCAAAGGGCACGGCTGCAGCCACACCAGTAAAACCAGTCTGACCACAGAGGTCCAATATAAATCAATGGAGTCATCTGGAGGGCATGATGGCAGCCTATCGGGCCCAATGAATGTCAGCTGGCAGGGATACTTGTGCTCGTTTACACAGAGCAATACTTTTATAGCGATCAACTCATGAAATAGTAAATCCACAAAATGTCCAACATACTGTATATTTGCGAATATTAATATTATTTTTTTAGTATTTTATACACCTAGTGGTACAAACAGAACAAGAAAGAGAAATAAATAAATAGATAAATGGCAAAGAATTTAAATTTAAATTAAATAAATAAATAAGTAAGTAAATAAATAAATAAATAAATGAATAAATAAAACAAAACAAAACAAAATAAAACAAAATAAAATAAAATGCCACTGTACATCCTTCCCATCCGATCCCACTATAATCCCAAAATAAAATAAAATAAAATAAAATAAAATAAAATATAATAAAATAAAATAAAATAAAATAAAATGAAAAAATAAATAAAATAAAAAAAAATATATGTATATATTTTGAAATGACACACCTGCTGCTGATAACGAAAATAGCAGGAAAGATAGCACAACACCTTGCCTACACCCTCTTCCTTCATAGGTATTCACCAGCTTTGCCCGGGGTTGTAAATCTCGCCAAGTGAGACAGCTTGCTGGAGGGAATAGTGGACAGGATGACTCCGAGAGTGTTTGCAAAGATGTTTTGAGTCTGTAAAGCTTGTAGCAGGATGAACTCGGAAGACTCTGTTACAGTGACTGATTGGTGCCTTGGGCTTTCAACTAATAAGGTGCTTTAAGTCCCTGTCAAAAGTTGTTGTGATGAATGAGAAAGGACAGTGCAGCGTGCATTTAGTTTTTCAAAGGTTTTCTATATTTCAGTGGCAGTTTAAATTTAGTTGCATCCTTTTCGACAGGAACTGATAGCTAAGTAGCTGCAGTGCCTAACAGGCATGAGAAGTGAAGCTCTGGCCCCCGGGCGTTAAGACTTAGAAGAGGTGTTGTGGTCCCACCTGTCAGCTGGCATCTGTCACCGTGTGGTCAGCTACTGTACAGCTTGGCCATTATATACACGCGGCTCGAACCCGCAGAGGCCTGCAAAGTACACATTGTCGTGCAGTACAAACAGACCACTTCCTACAGCACCTCACCTACTGCATTACTGTGCCATCCACTCTGATTTACACCACTGCTATTTATGATATTATGTAACAGTCACTGTATACCTGCTATTTTTATCTCTGACATTGAGATTCATATTCTTTTTGTTTGTCTTTTAAGGCCCAGGTTTTTTAAAAGGTATACATTTTCACCAGATTTTATGTTTCCATGCATCAAAAAGTTGTTTTGGTCCTGCTGCAACATGACACGCGTGACTGCAGTTTTCAAAATAGAAATTAAATGATGAAATTAAACTAAAAAACTAAAAATATTACAACAACATATTAGTGACCCTAATTAATTTCAACTAGATTTAAAAAAAAAAAAAAAAATATTAGATACTGTAAGATGTTACTGCAGATTTTATTTTGACAAACTTAACAGGGAAATGATGTATCCTACTGCTGCATTTCAGCAGCAGTAATCTGCTCAGTGAGATTTCATCACTCATTTAGGACAGCAATATTGCTCTAATCTCAGTGGGAAAAATATTCTTAAATATATTATTAACATGATAGCAATATTTCATTTTGAAATATCAGGGTTATCGTCAATACAAGACCGGTATACCCCTAATTTAAACGTTACCTAGCAGAAATTACAGGTAAAAACCTTTAATAAAAATGTAGCTGTTGCAACAGAACTTTCTGAATGAAATATTATTTAGTTCATGTTTAATATCTGTTATCTGGTTAGTGGTATTTGCTTTGAAATGTTTGTTTACATCAGTGATGGTAGTAAACAAAGGGTGAAACTGATTTGTATTTTTTAAATACGATCATACAGTATGAAAAACAATATGTATTGATATGTTCAAAAAATCACAAAATTACAGATCGGGCCTTTAAGCTCGATCATGTGTGTGTTCCTTCACGCATGCTCCTGCACCGAGCCGCTCATTCAAACACTGGGAGTGTGTGTGTGTGGTCCATTCCATTGGTGTTTACAGTCTCTGGTCAGAGTGGAGGATGTCAGCGGTGAAGAGTGTGCAGCATGGCACTGGGTGTGGGCTCGGAGGATGCCAGTGCCACCGGCCAGAATCGGTGCCACGAGACATGCATTTGTGCCAACCACAGACGCGCAGGAATCCATAGCCTACTGCACCCTGGGAAGGAAAACGTACTCAGATAATCTAAGAAAGGAAGCACAGAAAGCTTACTTCGGCGCCTGCTTCTGCAGCAATATATCTGTGCTTCCTTGTCGTTGTCTGCACGGATTGCGAGGATTCAGGAAGCTGAAAATTAAAAACCCCGCTTGGGAGATGTGGGTGACATTAGGAGAGGGAAGAAATGGGTGTCTGGCCCATATTCTTGTTCGTGTCCAGAGCCAGGGGCCTCCATGTACTGCAGCAGTGTGGCAGCACAGACTGTTTCCTGGCAGCTTTCAAACTGCAAACTATTATGATCCTCTACTGCTCGCGTTGTTTGACTTTAGAGGGTGGAAAAACTAGAAAGGGAGTGTATGTGTGTGTTGGGGTGGGGGGATGTCAAATATTCTCTGATAATTGCTGGAGTGTCCACAAGTCCTGCCTATAAGTGTACTCAGCAGAGGAACCATTCGGCCTGGTTCGTATTTAAAAGAGCCGTCATTTTCACCAGAATCAACACCTGTGTTTAAACAGTGAGGGGGAAACGACTTTTCAATCAAAGGGACATTTGTCTTCAGGTGAGCTTGTGTGCAAACCTCCAGAGAAACACTGTCGCCACTGTTCATCTGTTTAAGACAGATCAGTACAATGATAAAGAATTTGTAATAAAACGGGGTGAATTATGTATGTAAAAGAGGCCTTTTACAGCACGGAGAACTGTGCACTCTGTTCAACAGATATTCAAATGATTTATGATGGTAAACTGATGAGACGGGCCTCATAAACAGAGGCATTTCGTTATGAATGGCTACTGTGTCATATTATTTCTTTTTTATTCGCTTTATTTGTTGAATTGTGATCCCCTACAGTAGTCACTTCTCAGAAAAGAAAGAAAAAGAAAAGTATTAAACTAGTTCACAATAGCCACTGTACATCCCTCCCATCGCAACCCAACCCCACTCCACAATCCCAACATCCCAAAATTAAATAAAATTAAATAAAATATAAAATAAGAAAAATATAAAAAAATTTAATTAAATTAAATAAAAGAATTAAAAGAAAATTAAGAAAATTAAAAATATCCTAAAACTACTATATCATATTAAATATCTCTGTTTCACTTCACAATAGCCACTGTACATCCCTCCCATCCCACCCCACCACACGATCCCAATATCTCAAAATAAAACAAAATAAAATAAAATAAAATAAAATAAAATAAAATAAAATAAAATAGAAAGAAGACTTTCATTAAAATAAAAGAATTAATAATTTAAAGAATATTTATTCCATTCCAACCCACTCCACAATTGCAACATCCCCATATAAAATAAATTTAAATGAATTTGAATTGAAATAAGAATAACATTAAAAATAAAAATTATAAAATAAAGAAATGCTAAAACTAAAGCTACTGTCATATTAATTATCTCTGTTTCACTGATGATTGTAACTGACACACATCCCAGTTAATCTCACAACGTTAGGACTCAATTATTATGAATTAAGCTCCTGAATTAGAGAAGCGTTCTTTAATTGTGAGCAGATCTTTGTTTGCAGCTCCCAAACTGAGGTGCGTTTTGTTCTCAAACTGACTGAGCTATAATGTGCCAGTTTGAGTTTGGTCCACCGTTTCATAACTCACAGTCTCCAGCGGGTTTAATAAGTCAAGTCACCTAAGGAAAGACGCTTGTTTTGCCACCTCCATAAAATTGGTAGGGGATTTTGCTGTTTTTCCAAGCCTCTCTCAGGCCAGTTCAATACTTTAGGGAAACCTAAGCTACTATTACTACCACTTTTTACACATTTGCCTCACAAGTGATGTGGGTTGAATTAAATTGCAACATTATATCTTCAACTCAGGGCTTAGCTTATATAATGTAGGAGCCCGTTACTGGCATTTTCAGACTCCTCAATCAGAGTAATAAATTGGGTCTGATGGCTAATTTTAGCTGAAATCCAATCCTCGACAATAAGTTACAAGCCTTGCGGGACCTTTTAGTCAAACTGTGTCTGGCACTGCCACAGTTGAAAAGAGCCTTTTTAAAAAAATGTCTTTCCCAAAAGTTGCATGTTTTCAAAGCTCACTCCAGATACAGGGGTCACACAAATAAAGTGGAGTTTACCATGTACTAACACCTATGTTGATTTGTGCATTTTGGCTCACGTCATCCGCCGTCTGAAACTCATTCACTGCACTTTTTAATGAATTTTTATTCGTTATCACAGCGTAGTTCTTGTCTGTGCCGACCCCCTTTCCTCACAAGGAGACAAGCGTCTAGGTCAGTGTGATTTCACTGTATGGCCCTCAGTCAGTGCATTAGCAGTGACGTGATCATGATTAATGTTAATCATGCTGGATTTACTGTGTGTTTATTTTATGGCGCTGTTGGCAGAGGTGAGCTCGGCCCATCTACGAGAGCGCCTGCTGGCAGCACGAGGAGGTGGACTGGGGGGATTTGGACGCTGTTTGCCTCGATGCTCGGCTGTAACGCTGGCTTGTCTGAGGACCTTGCGGCTGAACAGAGGTTGTGTTGTCAGTCATGAGTGACTGCAAACGTTTCCTGCTTGCTGAAAACTCACTGATTTCTCTACCGAGGCTGTCTCTTTTGATAAGGAGAAACGATTACATATCAGCACGCTCACTATTTTTTTGAGCTCAAACAATTGTGTATTGTCTGTGCCTCCTCCACGTCCACAATCTGCAGCGCAATTAAGCTGACATGTGCAGAACACTGTACATCACAATTTTGGTGAAACAGCCTGTTGATCCACATGGCTGCTTCATAATCAGCAGCACTGTCTCCAGCTGCTGCTTGGTACTGGGTGGCACCGAGGTGTCCCAAAGACAGTGCAACACTGCCACCATGTTGAACATGTGTACTACAGTGTCACAACAACTCCCCCCTTTCTTTAGCATCACAACATCATTTTGGTTTTAAGGAGTTCTGCTGTGAGAAGAGAATACTTTTAAGTATGCTTAAAGAAGATATTAAGGAGTTAAACTTTTCACCCTAATGCATATCATTCCTGTATCTCTACAAACCCTGTTTAGTGAAGCAGTAATTGTGATAAACAGAGGTCTGTATGGGAGGTTAAAGACTCTGCGTCAAACGACCTGTATTCCATTTCACCAATTTCACTTTAACACACGTACACTCCAATATTTGCTCCAGCCCTGCCCTTAAAAAACATAGAATAACAGCAAAGGCTCAGATAAAATCCCAGTGTGCATTGTATCTGCCTTGTTTACACTGACGGATTCCCTTACCACTTGTGTTAAATGTAGCCCTCCGTGTTATTCTACCAAGCAAGAAAGAAAACAATTACTGAAAATGAGGCTGCGTTGAGAGGAGGCCTGTGTGTAAAATAACAAAGACGTGCGACTGTTTGGATCTGATAAGCCCTGTCGAGTGTTTCCTCTAATGCCTCTGAAAATAAACAGCTGGGTCGATGAGGTGAATGGAGGCTTGGTTTGGGTCCTAACCGCTGCCACAGCCCGGGAGCTTGTTTTAGGGGCTGGACCGACCAGGAGCAGTAAAGGGCCCCCGTCAGTGGCTCAGGCGCCGAGTGAGTTAAACAGGTTAGTGTGTTGGCCGTCTGAACCTGCTGTGACACACACACTCCTTCGCAGAAATGGTATAGTGGCAGAACACACACCCACATGTAGAAACACATGTCAAAAACACAGAGCAGCATCCTTAAAGCTCCCAGCTGTTCTTCACTGTGTAGTTCATCAACAAGAGGATTAAGATGCCTGAATGACATACAGTACTGTATATGTGATGGGCCTGATAACCACTAAAGGAATTCATGCTTGAAAAACACATTGTTGTGTGACACATTCACGTCATTCCTGTAGACATATCTGAAATGTTCTGTCTATCAAAACTGAATGGCATATCTGGTGATTGAGTTCATTGACAATCATATTAGATTAAAGCTGCTACAGCTTATATCTGCTCTGTAAATCATTTGTATTTTTTTGGTTTCGCCCCTTAGTTTTGCATGAATTTGACAGAATACTGTTAGATATTGTGGGAAGTTGTAGTGGTCAGATGAGAGTCAGCTGACAGTAAGCTGTATCCTGAGGAAGGCCTGAGGTGAATGACCTTGTCATGAGGTCAGCAACTGTTGGTCTTTTGTTTACCTGGTGATTCTCTATATAAGACAAGGCACTGAAAGTCCAGTCAGAGAACAACCACATGGGTCTTCTCTCCGTGCTGCATGAATAAAGTGAATTGATTCATCACACAAGAACTAAGAGACAGGCAATCAAATCTTACATGAAGCAGTTACGTCAGTGTTCTAACAACATGTTTTACTACAAAAAGGGATGACTAAATGTTGATTTCAGCAGGACTTTAAATTCTCAACAAAAATGTGTTTAGTGTCAATTGATTAAAATATTTAATCGTGATTAATCGCAGGATTGTCCGTGATTAATCGTGATTAATTTATATTGACAAATTAATTTATCTGTTCAAAATGTACCTTAAAATGAGATTTGCCAAGTATTTAATACTCTTATCAACATTGGAGTGGACAAATATGCTGCTTTTCGCAAATATATGTTTATATTTATTATTAGAAATCAATTAACAACACAAAAATTGTCCAGAAACCCTCACAGGTACTGCATTTAGCATAAAAATATGCTCAAATCATAACATGGCAAACTGCAGCCCAACAGCCAAAAACAATTGTCAGTGCGCTGACTTGACTATGACTTGCCCCAAACTGCATGTGATTATCATAAAGTGGGCATGTCAGTAAAGGGGAGACTCGTGGGTACCCATAGAACCCATTTACATTCACATATCTTTCGGTCAGAGGTCAAAGGGACCCCTTTGAAAATGGCCATGCCAGTTTTTCCTCACCAAAATTTAGCGCAAGTTTGGAGCGTTATTTAACTTCTTTCACGATGAGCTAGTATGACATGATTGATACCAATGGATTCCTTAGTTTTTTTTTGTTTCATATGAACCCGCTACAACCTCCGAAAGATCTGTTGCGTTAATGCGTTAAAGAAATTAGTGGCGTTAAAACAATTTTGTGTTAACGTGTTGTTATCACGTAGTGGTCGAAATCTGCACAGCGTGCCTTTAAAGAGACAGTCCTACCAGTGATCCAGTGTTCTGGTGTTTGTCTCATCTTGCCTCAACATCTGAGCTGACCAGCCAGACCAGGTCTCACAAGTTAGTGCCACTGAATCACCCTGAGGTGTGTGAATTCTGACCTCATCCTCCCTTTAAATGTTTCTAAAAATAGTGTTTTAACATGTCTGCACACCCACACCCACTTACGTTCCCACACCCTGCTGTTGTCATACCTGTATGTCACAATCACATCCCTTTAATCCCGCTTGAGCTATGTTTATTAAAAGCTTATCGTAATTTACACAGTTCAACGGAGCATTTAGTTGTTTATTTAGAATAATACAACAAGTGAAAGGTTGGTTGTTAAATCACGAGGCACCACTGTTGTATATGTGTTTTTCATCACATAGCACATTATAAGATCTTTTTTAGAAGACTAAATAAAAACACTTCCATGATCCAACTTCCTTGACATTATCTGCTCATCAGAGCGAGTGATGTGAGCAAGACAGGGAGAATGTGGGAATTTCACCGTCAAACAGGTAGAGACAAGACGCTGCTGTCAGCACACAGGAACATGAATTCATTCATAAAAACCACAGGAAGCAAAACATGTCTCATCATCCAGACGTGTTGTATCCCTCAACCTGCTCTGATGAGTCTTTCTCTTTATTCTTGATGCATGCAGCTCCTGAGGTCTCAAAGTATGCGCAGATTTAATAATAATAATTGGGATAAATTAAAAGCTTATGCTATTTTGTATACATGCATAAACTATTGTGTATATACACGGAGCCACAGCCACGATAGCACATCAGAACAATGAAATGAGGCCACTGCAGACGTCTGGATTTAGGCCAAGAGACAGAACGCCCCAGATCTGTCGGTTTAGAGGAAATAATATATACCAGTACAAGACATTGCCATAATTATGCATAATTCCTTTGTCAGTATGTGCTACAATAATAATGTAATAATATTTAGTTTAATTAGTTAAATGTCGAAGTATTTCCTCGCTCAGAAAAAAAATGATGGCAATATTACTTCAAAGTGTCTTTTGTTTAATTGCTAAGTTTGTAACTTCACAAAATATGTGCAGTACCAGCTGACAGGAGAGAAATGATGATAGTCGGTCAGTAACACTCTTCCAGCAGCATGATTTTGAGGAAGTTTGGAGCCTCGGTTTGGCTCTGATTGCTCGTTTGAGTTCATGGGCTTAAATAAAGACACTTAATCACAAGTGCTCAGCGCAGAGTTTTTCCCGGACTGTGCAGGACTTTGCCAAGACCTCAGGCAGTCACATCTCTGGATTGGAGGAAAAATATTCCCCTCAGATTACTGCGTGACTCACAAAAACAACCTTGACAGAAATATGATACGCATATCATTTAGATATTAACATTGACGTGGCGTTTTAATGCCAGATTTTAGTCAAGCAAAAGTCACCTTACTACGTGTGTTAAAGGCACAATAAGGAATTTTACAACCATATAAAGTTCAAGTACATGCGAATTAATGTGCATTTCCATCCACTAGTGTTATTTGATTATTAGGGGCCATTAAACCATTGCGGAGGAAGTGGGTACACCGAGATGATGTAATTAAATAAGCATTTATGTTTGTTTCATGCATTAATTTGAGTCTTCTTATTGGTCCAAAACATATCGTCTCTTCAGCCCAGTGGAAGATTTAGAGGATGTTTAATAATGATGCCTTCAAATGAAACTCGTGAGCTCGTGTTTAAATCATGGGAAGTCGTGTACACGATATGCTCGGCGTTGAAGTGGTTAAGTCATGAGAACGTCGCTGCTAAGCAACGGCAATATTAACGTTACTGTTGGCATCTAGAAGCCAGTTTAGAAAGGTAGCAAGTGGGTCACATAATGAAGGAAATGCATAATGACAGAGGAAAAAGGCCGTTGGGAATATCAACATTTTCCTCAGACATATTATAGTATTACAAAGAAAAACAATATACGACTAAAAATACAATATATAAACTTATTATGCACCGACAAATGAACTTCCACGGCCTCCGCCATTTCTGACAAACACGTCACAACTCGTGAGCTTTCAGAAACTTTCCACTTATACCACAAGTTCATATGGACTCTTCTCGTGAACACAGTTAACACGACCCCATTTGAACGCACCATAAGCTACATCCTTCATGTACGTCATGATCAATTCGCTTCCATTGCATTTTGTTGCATTATGTCTTTATCAATTCACCATTTTTTTCCACGTCAGCGTAAAAGCATAAAAAGTTAGTACAAATATTTTGACTTTTTTTTTTATTTTCCAGAGTTTCCACTCAGGATGTTTTGATGCACAAATTAAAAATGCGCATTAAAACACAAAGAATGATATGAAGTAGCAGATAATATGAAATTCAACTTGTCGTGTTTTGTTGCCGATTTATAGGTGCAAACTAAATTGCTCAAACCAAACATTAAATTAAGAGCCAAAAAAACAAGGAGAGCAACGTACTGAAACTGGCACATTTTATATATTATGTTTTATGTTACACATTTACATTTTTAAAACAGCAACACTTACTCCCAGAGCAGCCCACATTTACTGGCCGATCGGCACTCACCGAGCTGATTTTCTTTCGAATGGAAGTCAATTAAATCTCACAACAAATTTCTGGTGGTCCTTTTTTTATTGTCCTGACACATTCTACATAACTGTTTACAGGGTGGGCAGGGCTGTCTGCCCACACCATATAAAAACGGCTTAACACACCTGGAAAATAAAATGCCGCTGGAAAACGCTTGTCTTCCAGGGCAACATAAAATCCGCCACCTCTACTCACGACTAATTGGCTGTTAACACTGTTTTAACAAACCTGAGCTGTAGGGTTACACTGATGTGCAAATGAACAGGCGTAATCGAAAGAGACGTCGAACCAGTGCTGCAAAATGGGAACCAGTATTTATTTTATAATGACATCACTACGGTTAGTCAAAACAAGAATGATTTTTCATACATAGTTATCTGTGCACCTATCTGTATCTGTACAGTGTGTTCAGGTAGGTGTATCGTATTTCAAGGTGTTGTGCAATTCCAATTATTTCACAATGGATATTAGAGTAACCTGGGTGTATAAAGGTTAGTTAAAGGTGCTTAAAAAATCGTGATTAAAACTAAAACTTGAATTGTTATCTATATCATCTTAAAGCTTTGCTGTATATAGAGAATTTGAATGTTTGTTTTTGATGTCTTTGCTGTAGGGATCGCATTTACTCTCGACTTCCAAAAGAGCCGTTTCTGTGTCGACAAATGCACAAATCTCTCAGTGTCAACATGTGGGGTATTGGATGCACATGACCAGCTGTATATAATATCAAATGTACTGTGTAATGGCAGCATGTACTGCTAAGTCTGGGAGAAAACGGGTCTCCCGAGTGCTGCTCGCTCGGCACGGTGCTGACGTGTCCGCTCCAGTCTGAATACTGTACGTGCAACAACGTCCACCGAACAATTTCAGTATCGAGAGTTTAGAAAAACAAACGAGGCAAATCAGAGCCAAAATAATATTTATTTTCCCAGGTTTATTTTTAGGAGATTGTGACGCACATTAGGTCGTAAAGGTATTTCTTTCTGTCAAGGCGTCTTTTCTATTTGTACACGGTGACAGAACAAGTTCTAAGAAGAGAAGAGCAAGTTACATTCACTGAAAGGGAATTCACCCAGTACAGGAAGCTGGCCAAAAGACAAGCTTCTTAGTTTTCACTAAGGCGTCTAACAAAGCGGTCCAACCGGTGGCTGTCTGCAGTTAACATGTTGTTTCACCCCGTCTAATATTACAAGGTATAATTACAGGGCAAGACATGTTTTCTCTGCATTAAATATATGGCTTAATTATCTAACTTTACTGTACAATATATCACACAACGCTCTGCATAATTGGCGAAAACAGGATTAAACATAATACATAATCACGTAATGAGCTGGCGACTGTATGCAGATGGATTTCTGAACATGTAAAAGGGATACTGTTGCACAGCAGGCAGGTTTCTTTTCTTCTTTTACCCCCTGTGGGTCAGTGGCAGTGTAAATGTCACTCTGAATTGATGAACTGCCTCCTGAGGTGACTTGTCAAATAAAGATTCTCAGTTTCGGCAAAAAGACTAAATGATCCATGTGATCTGATCTGAAGCGTTGATACAAATGTCTCTCATTTCATGTCATTGGTGGATAGTTTTGAAAGCCATTTTCGGTTCAAGTTATTGTTAAAGTTAAAGAAACAACAATGGGAACAATGTTATCGTAAAAGGTGAAACCAGTTGGTTAAAGCTCGTTGAGACAAAGGTCCTTTTTAAGATTATACAAAGTGCAGGTGACCAACTTGTATCCAAGTCATGTGGCTGGCTGTCAGGCTCCAACCTGAGGCCCGGCTGATTGTTAACACCCCACAGTGAGACCTGTTGCCCCGGGCTATTAGTCATCCTGACAAGCATGGCGTATGTGCCACTCGCTCTGGTCATGACACACTTGTTTCCACCATCTCCACGCCTTCACACGCCGCTCCAGCTCTGATATATTCCTAACGCATAGTGGCAAGAGTGACACAACGCCACTGAACCAAAACAAGCACCTATCAATTACTGATGAAAGAGGCCTTTTACCTACTTTTTTTACAGCATGTTCAGAGTGTAGGGCACGGATGGGACTTAAAGCGATGTCAGAGCGAAGGAGAAAGAGTTTCGGCGTAGAGCAAACCTGCGAAGTTTAGTAATTTATTATCAAATAATCATTTCAGTTGCAAGTGAGTAAAAGAAATATGGTTTCCAGCACAAAAAGGATTTTATGAATCGTTATGATAACTAGAAGTAGTGCAATGGTGTAATTGCACAGTGAAACTAAAAGTTTTGTGTGCCTAAACTAAACTATTAGCCACAAACTTACATGACAAAAAGATGAAATGGCATGTTAATATTGTACTATTACTTTTAATCCTCATTGAATCTCATAATGCATTGTATGGCAACATAAGAACACATATGTGTATATGTTTCCTTAATATATAAATAAAATAAATAAAATAAATAAAATAAATAAAATAAATAAAATAAAATAAAATAAAATAAAATAAAATAAAATAAATAAATATATAAAATAAATAAATATATAAAATAAAAGATAGATATTTATATATAGTACTAATGATTAAATGATAAATATAATAAAATAATGAATAACAAAAGTAAATATACACTATTATTTTTTTAATTATACACATTTTTCCTTCTTTCTCAACGTAACGTATTTAATTAACTGTATGCATATTAGTTTCTGTTCAATGATTGACAGAAAAGTAGCCTAACAATATAAATATGATCTATTAAAAAGATGATAAAAGCCCTTTGAGACTAATACTTCAGCTGCTCTCTGCTTACAATACTTTATCCTGTCTCAGGTACGTTCACTGACCTGCCTACACAAAGGACATCTTGAGCATGTGGATTCATCTTTAACTTTGCAAGAGGAGGAGACGCCGCTATTAAAATTAAATCAATCTGATTTATGCCGCCATCGATACACTTCATTTGCAGGTCCTAAGTCTTAAAACAGCCTCGGGACTATTGTTTTTTGTTCTTCTGCATGTCACGCTTAAAAGTTGACCTCTGAAGGGCCACTGCGTTAACGTTAAAAAATTCCCAACCTTGGCTTGTTATGTTCAGTTTTGTCCTTGGCGTTACTCGAAGTGAGGGCACGCAACAATATTAATGTGTCCTTTCATCCACACACTAACGCTGTCTTATTTTGAGGTATAATCCGTATCTTTTGTTAAGGTTTGTGACTTCTGTCTGAGTTGCCATTCAAGGCTTAGCCAGCTGTAAGAAATATAAGCGGTGATTTAATATTAGAGCAGACGGGGATTCAGAACGCTGTTAAAGCCATTAAGAGCTTTTCTCTTTTCTCTTTCATCATGTCCAGGACAGGAGGCCTCCCATCGGCTGCTGCAAGGAGGAGACGGCGATCAGCGGATCAAATTTGGGGGCCACAGATAATGTATGTGGTTAATTTACAACTTGGAGGTTTCTTAATCTTGTCCTGCGCTGGTCCTGAGGTGACAAGCAAAGCTGTGTTCAGAAACTCTGAGGTGTAATCAGCAATCAGAAAAAGGAAGCCGGATGTCAGGCTCTTATAAATGGTTTCCTCGGAGGAGTTTGATTTACTGTCCCCGAGCACAGTTGAACTTACAGTGTGTGTGTGGAAGCGGTGAAAGGGAGGAATAGAAGATCTGGGTGAGCACAGAACTACAAATTACATTTCAAAGAACAATAATCCAAAATCAACTCCAATATTTTCACGTCAGAGGAATCGATTTATGCTGGGTTAGTCGGTATAAACCATCACAAGCACTGGAGGTCTCGCCCTTTGACCCTTGCTATTCCCACAGGGAAACACATCTGTGATGACTGCGATGGGAACGGAGTGATGTGAATTTTGTGAGCTCTTGTTGAAACATATAAAGCCCATTTTAGTTTATATTTATTTAAACCCTGACAGCTGCAGAAATAATTGCTCTGCTTGTATTTCATGAATTTAAAATATAGTGTTCCTATTTCAGTACTTTATTTTGTATGTGTAAGTGTAATATTGTCATTATTTCTCCTACTTTCTTGCATTGAATAAACCACACGAGAGCTGAAGCTTCCAAATCCTTCCCAAAGTACTGAATTTTGGTTTCAGTTAAATATTTTCTTTGGCCATTAAGATATTACAATATACAAGTCTCTTTTTTACCTAACCAATAGAGTGGTTAATTATATCTGCTGTATTGTGTACATTATTGCTGTATGTGAAATAGTAGGCAGAAAATGAAAATACCACTTTACCAGAGGGAGGCTGAGCCTTAGATACTGTAGCTGTGTTTTTACTCTTTTTATGCTCTTTCCCTTCCTGTCTGTCCATAAAATTATAAAAAGTTATTACCATACCTCTCTCTCTGGCTGCCTCACAACAACACTGGCAAAAGCATTGGGTTTTATTGGGTTCTTTTGATGTCTTTTGACCCACGCAGACCTTTCTGTATGAATTTAATTGTGCCTAAAGCAGGTATATAGGGTTTACAGTACAAGCTTATAGCCAAAACAGAAAAGATGAAATGGAGGACAGTCTTAAACAAAATGGACCGTGAAACTGGGATATAAAGTGTTTTATTACTGTTAATAAAACTGGAAAGAAATGACTACAAATATGAAAATAACCGAATTATCTGGAGTTCCAGAGTTGTTGAATTGTTTACATTATTTTTTAACCAATTCTGGTTTATGCTTTTTTCTCTTTTGTCATAATTTACACATAAATTGATAGAATTTTTTAAGATGTGATGATTTAAAATTTATGATTTAAAATGTTAGTTATTGCCGATCTAGCCCCGGATTATGCTACGCAGAGTTTTGATGTGCCCGTTCGCAGTCAGGGTGTCAAATCCCGTCCTCATTAAAATGTTGGTCTTCGCGACTAGACTGCAATAAACAAATCTCCGCAAATCCAGAAACACATTTGCAGATAACTTATTGGTCTGCGGATGTCACGGCGTACGCACTTATCCCCACATCCTCCCTGAGGGACCTACACCAAAGTGGAAAAGGGGCACATTACTCACATTTATGGAAATTATCTGGGAGAGCTCTCCCATGGTGCTCGGGCCTCTCAGCGGGTGCCATGCAAACGCAGACGATGATCTCTCCTGCAGCTGCCTAACCAGGACAGACCTGGGATTCCCATCAAAAGGCCACTGTGGGGTTTCCAAAACAAAACGCAGCAAACATAGTTTGATCACTCCTGTTGGGATTGGTGTTGATGAAATGTGGCTTAATTGAGGGATATGGTGATGAGTTTTTCCTCTGCAGCAACAGCAGCAGCTACAGGCGCTTACAGGTTGAAAGAGGGCCAAGGGCTGTGGATTAGATTCACTTTGGAGTCAATGTTATCAAACCCCCGGCCCTTATTTGACCTCTGGATGCTTCTTTTAAAAAGTATGACAAGTCATTAAAGATCAGGATTTGAAAAAGTAGCTATTGATTTAGCCAAGTGCATTACACATTTTGGGTTGGATGTTGCAAAAGGACAGACTTTCTATGAATAATAAAGAGTTTTTAGAGTAATTCCAATAGCTATCAGCACACGCAGGCCTCTGAACTCTCAACTTAATTTGGTTGACATCATTCTCATTTATTAGAAATTAGTAGAAGTGTGTTTTAACGGTTAAACTGTCCTCTTCACACTGGTCACACATTCATTCACATTCTTTTCCTGCTTTCCTCTTTTTGCTTCTTCTTAATTTTATTACATTTTTAGTTGTCTAAACAACATTTGCCTCGACAAAGAACAAATTGAAACATCCGTCTTAAAGGGGAACACCGCCTAAATTAAGAATTACAATATGTTATTTCCTGACTTGGGGCCCTTCTGTGTGGAGTTTGCATGTTCTCCCCGTGTTAGCGTGGGTTTTCTCCGGGTTCTCCGGCTTCCTCCCACAGTCCAAAAACATGCAGGTTAGATTAATTGTTGACACTAGGTACACGTAGGTGTAAACGTGAGAGTGAATGGTTGTCTGTCTCTATGTGTCAGCCCTGTGACAGTCTGGCAACCCGTCCAGGGTGTACCCCGCCTTCGCCCAATGTCAGCTGGGATCGGCTCCAGCAACCCCCGCAACCCTGAATAGGATAAGCGGTTACGGATAATAAATGAATGAATATGTTATTTCCATGGCCGGGGAAAGTTCAATCAATATGTGTGAGCATGAGCTACTCACTCTCAAAGCCAGAAACCAGAGAAGTAAGTCTCAAACTTGTGATGTCATAGGGTATAAAGTATAAAGACGATGAATGGGAGACTGATTTTATGGGCCAACAGAATGTTTTTTTTTTTTTTTTTTATAAACAAATGAGTTTTATTCTGTTGTAGTGTTTTTATTTCTGAAACAGAAAATGATCCCATGTACTCAGAACGTTCCCCTGGGTACTCTCAGTGTCGTCTATAACATCTTTCCCAATTCATTGTCTATGGAGCACATTTTATACCCTATGACATCACAAGTTTGAGGTTTAGCACTCTAGTTTTTGGATTTGGGAGAGAGTTGTTCATGTTTACTAATGTTTTTTGGACTGTCTTAGACCATAGGAATAACATGTATGAATTTTGAAAATGGACGTAGTTCCCCTTTAAGTCAAATTCTGAATGACTTCACAGTTTTCAGGACGTGACCCAGACTAAGAACCTGTTCACAGTTATTACAAGTAATTAAATCTGTCAATACGGTATCAGGTATCCTTTAGCAGGCAGCTTATCATGCGCCAAGACAAAGGTGACGGATGTAGTTATGTTTTTAGTCTTCTAATCGTGATTGATGGCTCAGTTCGTGTGCTGGGCTTCACTTCAAAGCCGACGGAAACTGAATTGAGACTTTGTCTGCTGTCAGAATTTAATGCTTGGGTTTATGGTTTAACGGTAATTCCAGAGAGTGACATAATAATTTACATAAGACTACACAGCTTTAACGCGAGCTCAAATATATAACGCATTCATAGAATATCTGGCATGCCAAATAGTTAAGTTAACCTTTTAGTTTAAGGTTTTAGGATGGCGATAAGTAAGTATAAGCTGTGTAATTATATCATATAACCGGTTCTCGAGATGAATGGTGGTGTTTTTTTTCTGCGCAGTTGAAATGAATTAATGAAGCGAGGAAGGCCCAGACAGGCCCTACTGTATATGACGACGGCAGGTCACCCTTAACTCTGGAAAAGTCATACTGAGACGCAACCGAAAGACAACAGCCAAAAAGAATATTTACACAAAGGCAGTGAATTACCGTTTTGTGTGGGTTTGCCTGGGGCAGGCCACTCTTCTTGAGCTTAAATCAAAAGCACACGTAATGAAGTACGCGTCCAACTCATGACGTTTTAACTATCAACACTGAGCGAGCCAACTGCGAGCATGCCACTGATGTTGATGAGTTTCATTTATTCTCTTCCGCTACAGTGTTACAAAGGGAGATAATGTGTCATAGTAAGCACTTTAAAGGAATACTTCACCCACAAAATGACCATTTGTATATCAATTACTCACCCCGTGTTGCCTTGAATTCTTGAAGTCTTGCATGCCTCCACGGTGAATGAAGAATCAAAAAATGGAGAAAATTCTTAATAAATTGATGTAAATGGGGACCCCGTTTAACTACAGCAAAACTATATCAAAACATCTGTTTAAAACCTTTTACACAACTTGTGCAGTACAATCCAAGTTTAATTTATCCAGTCATATGTTCAGCACGTCCCCAAAGCATCTTAGCTAAAACATTACTATTTAAAACACTTCAGATGCACGGATGAGTATTGCGCATGCGCAAGTGTGAAACTGTCAATGCAGAAGTGTTTTATGTGCTTTCATAAGCCAACATTTAGTCAGCTTTAATCAACCACCTGGTGCAGTTTGTTTGGGTGGTTGCTAACGCATTAATCGTACTCTGATGCGGAGCAAAATAACCGGACCAAGACTACTTGCAAGAGGTGGTCTCAGATCGTTTCCTAAGGTGAACCAAAACACAAGCTGCCTGCGCAAGCATTTGTTGAGATGGACACAGGAAAACGACAGGTTAACAGTGGGAGAGGACTGACTTTGTACTTCTTCAGAAGCATGATGTTTGCTTGACATCTGGGCCGAAAAGAACGTACAGAATACGCTAAATAAAATCTGCAAAAACTGTAACGTTTAGCGTTCAGAGTAGATCAGTGACGAGTCAAATTGAAAAAACTTCGACAACATCTGAGTCAACAATTTCCTCCATAGAAGTAGCAGCTCTCGAGATGAAAAACAAAAATTTGCTCCGTACACACCCCTTAGAAACTTATTTTTTTTGTTTGGTCCTCTTTGATTTGTGCACTCTGAAACCAGACCAAATAGAAAACAAACCAAAATTATCAGTTTTTCTCTGATTCGGAGTAGCCAAACTAGACTATGGCTTTTGAAAGCACCCTTAAATAGTAAGGTTTTAGCGAAGATGCATGTGTTCGGGAAGTACTGAGCATATGACTGGATAAATGAGACTTGAATTATACTGCACGAGTTGTGTGAGAGTTTGTAAATGAATGTTTTCATATAGTTTTGCTGTTGTTAAACGCGGCCCCCGTTTAACTCAACTCATCAAGGATTTCCTCTGTTTTTTGATTATCCATTCATCGTGGAGGCATGCGAGAAATGTTTTCTTCAAGAATTCAAGGTAACACGGGATAAGTAGTTGATATACAAATTATCATTTTGTGGGTGAAGTATTCCTTTAAGCTTTGAGTGTATTGGCCAAAGTGCTATTTCACAGTCGGGGGGGACTGAATGAACTGTCGCCATTCCAACTAAAGCCGGATGAATCTATGCTGCTTGTCCATAAGATTGAATTCACATTTCCGCCCTCTGAAAGTATACCAATCCAGACTGAGGTGGCCTCTCACTTATTTTTGATGGCCTTGTGTGTGAGTGTATATATCAGCCATCTCACCTTTTTCAGGCTTGGCGCGGACAGCAGGCGCCGATGGAAATGCAGGGTGGGTGCCACTGACCGTCATGCCATAGCGCTCTGGCCTCTCTCCTTTACCAGCAGGCAGACAGGAAGGGTAAAAACCGGGCCCTCACTAATATGGACAAACGCTGTTTCAGTCCGTGTAACCTGAGCGCCAGGGGAAAACGCTGCGTGAATGACAGACATTTCATTGCTGCATGCATCTATTAATCACAGACTCTCACTTCTCCCTATAGTGTTCTGCTATTTCTCAGTTTTCTCCTCTCCAAATGTATAAAAATCAAATGTTGCTTAACAGGGATTTAAAGGAAGTTGAGCAGTAATTTAAGAAAACTATCAAGCAAAGGAAGGAGATCCAGCTTCCCTTGGCATTTTAGAGTGCTCCAGAAATTGCATGATGATTTTGGCAAGTTGGTCAGTTTGCTGTTTTCTTTTTTCTTCAGTTACATGCGCCTTCCCAGTGATCAGATTCTGGCAACCACAAACTCTTCCCAGTGGACATCCTCAGGCTGTATTCCATCCAATGTCCATCAAAACTCTGCACCGAGCGAGCCAAAGACCTGGCCGGGGACCACGCCTTAATGACCAGTAATGTACACAACATGTATGTTGTTTCTTCTATAAATTAAGTTGTTGAGAAAAGTATACATTTTAAATATATCCTAAAAAGTAACCACCATGTAAAAATATAGGGTGATTTACTTTCTATTATTCATTATATATTTTTAATGAATTGAAACAAGAGGATAATCATTTATATTGCAAGGTATTAACATATATCAAAAACAATAAATAAATATGTAAAGAAAGATAAAGAAATAAATACACTTTACGGGGAGTGTTGGATACAATATATGCTCAAAATGAGAGAAATCTAGAGATACAGTTCTGACTATCAACGAGTCTTCAGACTTAATCAGGTCACAATGCTGCAGAAGCATTGCATAGACACAATTTAAGTGGTTTTGACATTTAGTTGTTCTTTTAGCCTGTTTAACCTCCACTATGCTCATTTATACTCATTAATGTTTTGATGTTCACATTAACCTCATTAAACCTATAATGTGACGAGTGGCCAGTCCTGGGAATTGAAAGGAAAACTACACGTTCTGTGATCGTATCTAGAAATGAAATCACGTCTGGCTGTTACAGCATGGAGTGCATGACTGATATAATATCAAACACTATCATGTAGTATCTGATCCCTATGGAGTTGCTCCCTCTAGTGGGGCAAGAAGTGCTTGTTTGACCACTCTAGGGATATTTGCACTTAATCAATCTCACATTACTTTTTCACAGCACATAAACACACAGGTTTATGTAAAGTAAATGTAAAGCAAAGAGTTACAGAAGTGTAACCCCCTCTAATAAAACACTACAACTGAATAGGGCTCCAGAATACAAAAACAAAACCTTGTCAAAGCCTTGAGGTTGCTCGTGTGATTCCTTGCCATGTACGCCTATGTTTATATGTGTTATCATGTAAACATGAGTAATGAAAACAATACCGTCTGAGGCCTATTAAGTTCATTTCAATTTAATTGTTGCATCTGGGGAATCATTAATTAGTCAATCAATCGCCCGCTGCTGTGACAGGGCGCCTGGGCTGTATAGGGTGCGATGGAAACCACAGCTGGCCGTATGTAAATGGGAATTAATTAGCGAGCTTACGTTTCAGCGCCCGTATTTGGACTGAAAACATTCTCAGGAGTCCGAGCCAGGGCAGGAGAGTCTCCACCAGCTTGTGGTCACATCCCATCTCTGTCGGACAGAATAATTTCACCTCATTACCTCCGCCGTGTATAAATAGAACTCTTTCCACCCACCAGCTCTTTAACGACATGTGCTCTTTAAACACCTACAATTAACCCCTTGTGACTAGGGCCTTGTGTCTACCCCCATGTACGCTGGTACTCTCCAAGCTGAGCGTATAGTCCCAGTGGATTACACCCCCCACTCTCGCTGAACCCATACACCCCATTCAGAGCTCAGTCCAGTCCACTACACCTCCACCTCAGCTCACGATCATTAAACAGCCATATATCTTGTGTTGTGTTTTCCCTCCAGCTGGATTTATTGGGTGACTGATAGAGTTTACAGTGTGTCTTGAACAGCACGAAACACGTCATGACAATCCGTACACGCATCGTGCCTACCGTTTTTCTGCCACGAAACATGCCACGCGTGTGTCGGCCCACCCTCACACCCACCTCACACACACATACAAGAGATGTTACATGTCAAGTGTATAATTTCTGAGTCTGCTGTAGCATGTCATAAGGCAGTTCTGTCTGAAAAGAGAGGAAAAAAAGAGCCTCAAAGTTTGTGATACGGCTCCCTGGAGCCCACTTGGTAGAAGTTATTTGTGGCAGGTATCCAGCTGATGGACTGTAACATGCTTGACATTATGGCTCTTCAGATAGAAAGATATAGTTTTTTTCCAAAGCCACAGGCGCTCCCCACATCTCAATCCCTCCATCATGGAGATTTGCGTGGAGGGTCTCCGCTGGTACACATGAGGTAAGCGCTGCCGTACACAATGGCTCCATTGGAGTGTGGATTATGGTTTATTTCCCCTCAAAGGTCCCTTAGCCTTGAAGCAAAGTAAGTGACATCTAGAGTGTCAATGACTCATCTAAATGTATAAAATTACCCTTTTTAACAAATATAGTTAGTTGATCTAGACTTATTCCAAAATCTTCTTTTTCAAACAAATGAACACACTTTGAAAATGCATAACACACATGTGAATGTATATCCTTAACACCCGGGCCTATCCACACTGCAGTATGGCTGAGATATAACTCCTAGTAACGGACTGGAGCTCGCTTCCTCCCTACGGCAAATAATTCAGTCAAGTGCTACCTTAGAAAAGGTGAAGCTTACAATGGATTTCTCAGATATTCAGCACAGAAACCGCAGCTTTCCTCACCCAGAACACCACCTATAATCACTGTGTCAGACTCCAGCTCTGCAGTGACCTCAGACAAGTTGTTTTTGGACAGGTACCACACCAGTGGCAGGAGTAGCCCGTGCTAAAACTGGCAGTGTAAAGGACTTTTCTCCAGACTGATGTATGAAAAAAAACACCCTCACTATCAATAATGACCGTTTTTGTCACAGACGTGTGCACCATTGTGATGTTTATCATTTAGCAAATGACTAGCTAACTAGATAACTATAATTTTCCTCATGTAAGATGTGATGAAGACCTGGTAGTGAATGGTGGGTTAAAACCTGACTGGTGACCATTTTGCTGGATTGGGGAATTACACTCTTCTAGGACCTGTAGAAGTACCTTAAGTCTTTGTTCTCTTTGTTTTGTTTTGTTTTATTTTATTTTCAGCCTTTTATTACATTGATTACCAGTCAATGTGTGCTGATAATGACATTATTGTGGCTATTTTGGTATGCTTCATGACTACAACTGTTTGTTTGAACTTGTGCTTTGGGGCAGGCATGATGGAGAGAGGAGCAAGAGGGTGAAATATTTTACACTCTTGTCAGACTTCCTATAAATGAAGATCACTCTATAGCTATAACGGTATTACATTTAGTAGTCGTTGAACTTACTGAGGGTTAAGACTTCTTATCATGTACGTAGATATAGATATTTTGTATTACTAGAGAATCATCTAACTATAAAGCAAGGAATCTCTGTCTGTCTGTCTGTCTCTGGGTATGCAGGTATGTCCTTGAACCGTTTTTCTGATCTACTTCACAGTAAGCTGTTGTATTGCTGAGGACCCAAGGATGTGCCGTGTTGAATGTGTATAGTATGTTGAGTATGTCGAAAAAAGTGATACAAAAGTCATAGTAATGTATGTCAAAAAATGTCACAAAAAAGACATGGTGATTATGTCGAAAAATGGCATGAAAAAAGTATAGTATAGTATAAAAGTTTATAATATGCCATACAAAGCATAAAAAAGTCATAGTATAGAATTTTGAAAAATTTCATGAAAAAAGTCATAGAATAGCAAGTGTAAAATGTTTATGAAAAATGGTCGTACTATAATATGTCGAAATTTCATTAAAAAGTCATTGTATATTATGTCAAGAAATGAAAAAAAGTCACATAATAGCATGTCGAAACATTTCATGAATAGAAAAGGTCACAGTATAGCATATTGAAAATTTTCATGAAAAAAAAGGTCAAAAGATAAAAATTTTACCAAAGGGAGTCATGAAATAGTATGTCGACAGATTTCATGAAAAAAAGTCACTGTGTAGTATGTTGAAACATTTCATGAAAAAAATGTCGAAAGAAAAAAAGTCATGGTATAGTATGTCGAAAGATTTCATAAAAAAAAGGTCATAATTCAGGAAAAAAGTCGTAGTATAGCATGTCGAAAGATTACCTGAAAAAAAGTTATACTTTAGTATGTCGGAAAAAAAGAATACATAGTATAGTATGTTGAAAAAAAGTCATAGTATAGTATGTTAAAAAAAGTCAAAGTGCGGTATGTTGAAAAAATAACATGACTTTTTTTCATGAAATTTGTTTGAAAAAAAAGTTTGAAAAATGTTGGTAAAAAAAAATCTAAACAATGTCTGAAAAGGGTAAAAAAAAAAAAAAAAATAAAGTCTGAAAAATGTCTGAAAACATTTTTGAAAAAAAAAGTTTGGAAAATGTTGGGAAAGAAAAGTCTGAAAAAATGTCCGTAAAAAAAAATGTCTGAAAAATGTCTGAAAACATTTTTGAAAAATGTTGGAGAAAAAAAAAGTCTGAAAAAAAGTCTGAAAAAGATAAAAAAAAAAAAAGAAAAAGTCTGAAAAAAGTCTGAAAGAACTGTCTGAAAAAAAAGTTTGAAAAATGTTGGGGGAAAAAAAGTCTGAAAAATATCTGAAAACATTTTTGAAAAAAAAGTTTGAAAAATGTCTGAAAAAAAAGTTTGAAAAATGTTGGGAAAAAAAATGTATGAAAAAATGTCCATAAAAAAAAATGTCTGAAAAATGTCTGAAAACATTTTTGAAAAATGTTGGAAAAAAAAGTATGAAAAAATGTCCGTAAAAAAAAAAAGTCTGAAAAATATCTGAAAACATTTTTGAAAAAAAGTTTGAAAAATGTCTGAAAAACAAAGTTTGAAAAATGTTGGGAAAAAAAATTTATGAAAAAATGTCCGTAAAAAAAAATGTCTGAAAAATGTCTGAAAACATTTTTGAAAAATGTTGGAAAAAAAAGTATGAAAAAATGTCAGTAAAAAAAAAAATCTGGAAAATGTCTGAAAAAAATGTCTGAAAAAAAAGTTTGAAAAAATGTTGGAAAAAAAATATGAAAACATGTCCGTTAAAAAAAATCTGAAAAATGTCTGAAAAAAAAGTTTGAAAAATGTTGGTAAAAAAAGTATGAAAAAATGTCCGTAAAAAAAAATGTCTGAAAGATGTCTGAAAACATTTTTGGAAAATGTTGGAAAAAAAAGTATGAAAAAATGTCGGTAAAAAAAAAAATCTGAAAAATGTCTGAAAAAAATGTCTGAAAAAAATGTCTGAAAAAAAAGTTTGAAAAAATGTTTGAAAAAAATATGAAAAAATGTCCGTAAAAAAAAAAATATGAAAAATTTCTGGAAAAAAAGTTTGAAAAATGTTGGTGAAAAAAGTCTAAACAATGTCTGAAAAGGGTAAAAAAAAAAAAATTTCGACATACTATATCATGACTTTTTTTCATGAAATTTTTCGACATACTATAATATTACTTTTTTTCATGAAATTTGTCAACATACTATACTGTGACTTTTTTTCATTAAATTTGTCGACATACGATACTGTGACTTTTTTTCATGAAATTTGTCGACATACTATAATATTACTTTTTTTCATGAAATTTGTCAACATACTATACTGTGACCTTTTTTCATGAAATTTTTGGACATACTATAGTGTGACCATTTTTTCATGAAATTTGTCAACATATTATACTGTGACTTTTTTTTTTATGAAATTTGTCGACATACTATACTGTGCTTCAATCAGCTCTTCCCGGGGCCGAGCAATCGGCCCACTCCTAACGGGCACTGCACTAGTTATTATAATTTTAGAAGAATAACTCATTCAATTTATCAGAATTCATCAGATTACTGTGTGAAACATATTCATTAAGTTAATTAATGTGTTACATATGCCAAGGATCACATTCTTTATAAGAAAGCCATGCATTTTACATTTGCAAAGGTTTTGAAGCCAAATCATTAATTCCAAGTTAAGTCCAATTTTTATCCCCGACTGTGATCATGTTGCATGAGAGAGAAGCTGTCAAACCTCCTTATGATATGAGGATTTCTACAAACAATCCAGTTTATTATGACAAGCCCGCTCATGAGCCAGGAAGACCTTACCGGGAAATAGCCATGTGCTGAATATTTACATCGTAATTACCATTGTATGCGACATGTCATGCAACCAAGGAAATCACTTTGGCCTGTGTTAATTGGAGTCTTACTGCTCTCCAGATTTGTGGCCGGTTAGTCATAATTTGGCCACGGCAGTCTGATCAATGTCAATGCCCATTGCATCCTAATCACATCCAGATAAGAAAAACAGAGGGAGTCTCACACAAAGGTGCTGACATTGTATTGAATGTATTTTCTCCTATACCGTAACATATGATGTGTTGAATGTTGAAGATATTTTCATATTTTTGGTGAGATTGATATCAACCATTGATAAACCAGGTTTTCCTATTTAGAACTGGTACGGGTTAGAAAAATACTGATATACTGTACATGAAACCTGATGTGGCCACCACAAGTTTCATGTTATGTCTTAGATATATTGGATTACATATATTAGATTAGAGTTAAAAATATCATATAGGCCAACTATACATACCCTGTTGAAGAAAAAATCCTCTACCAGTCTACCCTGAACTACAGCATTTAACTTAAAGTGTTAGCTGCGTGAATATGAATGAAAGTTCATTTTGAATATTGTATAAAGTTGGCTACAGTTTCTTAAAACAAGACACTTCTTTCTTTAGTGTTTCCACATCTTACATCCTGCCAGTCTTACACTGCCTCTCAGTTTCTCATGTCAGACGTAGGTGGGACCATGAAGATATTAGCTTAATGTCTCAACTCCAGAAGATGTGGTTTATTTAAAACATTTAAAGGAAGCACATAACCATTGCAGCATTTGGCCTTGCCTTGGATAAATAAAAGGATATGGTTTCTGCAGCAGTGACAGTCTCACATTATATATACTGTAAATGTGTCATCGTGCCTCCGCCTGTGCCCCAGAATGATAGTTTACCTGAACTGATGGAAATTAATGGTGATGTGTCACTGTATCCAAGGGCCTTTTGGTTTATATATTTTGACTTCTGATTATGGTCTGCATAATCACAACCTTTTTTTTTTATTCCCTCCCAACCCGTAGCACGCGTTCATGTTGACTTTGTGGTTTTCCTAAATTGGACTCTGGCTCCAGTTGGCTGAGTTTCGATAGCAACCTTTAGCCTTATCTGCCACTGGTGAGGACAAACAATGAGGTCTTTCACTTTCTCCACTCTTTCTTTACCTTTCCACAACTTTAAGTGAAAAGGCTATTTATGTGAATGTGCACTATATTGAAAACTATATTACAAAGCTGGCATCTCACGGTGTAAATATGGAATATGGTGTCTAAAATATGATATTTATAACATCCCAAAACTTTGGATAGTTAGATGAACTCATGAATTTCATTCATTAATGTACGTTGGTTATAAAAAATGAAAGTTTGTTTTATGAATATAAATCCTATATTTTATTATTAGAGTTTATATGCATCCTTTAAGGTATAATTAAATACATAATTATGTTTATGTATCTAGTTTGCAGGACCTTGTCCGAAAATAAACAAACAGTATGAGAACAAATATTAGTGTGTAAATATTAGTACTTGAATACTGCTGGTTTACTTTAGTAAGAATCTGTTCAATAAAGATGTTTACTTTTCAGTAAACACTGTACTAAACCCAGAACCTCTTCCATTTATTTTATTACTATTATTATAAATGTTTCTGGCAACACTGAACACTTTGCCTTCTCAAAACAAAACAAATAAAGGGGACAACTTTGCTTTCTCTCCATTGGGTTGACCCTCCTAATTGAGCTTGGTTGAGGGGAGGACATTTCCTCAGATGCTGTAATGATCAACTGACTTAATGTATAGCCTCTCTGATGGATGAGGCCGTGGCTCTACTTCATTGAGCTGAGCCAACTCCTGCAGCACATAGGGGAGGAGATGTGGAGTGTTTTCCTTGGTTTAACTCCTAGGTCAGTACATTTGTTCAATGCAAAATGTCATTATTAATATAACAGGAAAGAAACTAGCCCGGACGTCAGATGATCCCCTGTTAAGTCATGAAGATATTCTTCAAATCAAAATGAATAATAAAGATACTGGATCGGAGGTTACGAATTTGTAACCCTAGTTCTATAAGCAAAGGCAGAGCCCTCTACTGGACTCTATGGGTAATACTCTCCTCCAATACACACACACATTTGCACACTGAACATGTGTATAAGCGTAGCCGGCCCATCAGGACATGCCTACCCGAATACGTGCAGACCGCAAACCGTTGTCTAGTATCTTATCCTCTTCAAGGTACGGCGTAGGAGCAACAGGTCCCCCTTGGTAGAGGGGTGCTTATAGAACTAGGGTTACAATATTGTAACCTTCGTTCTAACTCACACAGGCTCCGCCTCCTACTGGACTCTATAGGGGTGCAGCCCGATGAATGCACGCCCTGCCGCAACATAACATCGACCCAACCACACTGATCCTGATAGGCTAGAGGTTATTCGCCGCAGCTGCCCTACTTCTTTCAAAAGTAGGCCGCCACAGCGGAGAAGTAGGGGGCCCCAGCCAATCCAGACAGTACACAACTAAACTGGGTAGAGTCATGGCCTAACCTTGCAGAGGTTGAGAGACAAGCTGTAGACACCCTGCACACACCACATCATCAAGGAGCACAGGAACATGTAGGTATATCATGACCAGAGTGGAGTCAGGTACAACACAACCGACACACACCCCACCCTTTTCACCGGGCTTGTGTCATTCCAGCAAGTACAGACCCTGAAAAAAAGCCATGACGGTCTCTTTCCAAGAGATAGAACCGTATGAACAGACAGGGCGTCAACCAAGCCCCCAGGAAGAGCATTTAACGGCACAGTTTTCAGAAACGACAGTATTTAATAGCCTACTTAAGTCTGACTTTATACTTTTCCACATCTTATTATGAAGACAAGTGAGGGCTCACACATCCACATTGACACCTACCTCTACCTGCCACATGTAACAGTGGGACAGCCTCACTGGGTCCTTTAACATGCACTACAATGACAACTCTGACCATTGAGTTTCCCACCGAACTGTAATAATATTCAGTCTGTGTCAGCACAGCATTGTGAAAACAAATTAGGACTATGATTAATGAACACTTCTAACAACTCCCAGACTGACCATGGTGATGGGACTCCCAGTAAAGACTGCCTCCTGCCCTCAGAGCTGACGTTAACCCCTTCAGCATCAACACCGACGCTCCCTCGACTCTCATCAATCCGGTGCTGACAACTGTACAACTCATTCTTCCTATCAGCACGTTATAGGCCTCCACTTCCAGGGTGCCTGTCTGCTATAAGGCAATAAAAAGAAGAAAAAGGGTTCTGTTATGAAATGGAATAGAAAAGTGTTGATTTTTTTTTTTTTTACATCCTCTTAAAAGGATGTTATTAATATGGCTTGTACCCTCCAGATTATTTTTCATTTTGTTGTTAACTGACAGGGTATCCATACCTCAGCATGGGAACATGCTAACACATAAATAATCAGTGTCCACACATAAACATCCTCGAGCAGGATCCACGTGTACCAACGTACAGCATTTATTTATATTATATCCCTGGTGGTGATGATCCTTCAGCACTTTACTTGAATGCAATCAAACTGAGTGTGTGTCAATATCCGCTAAAAGACACATCTGTGTCTGCTCTATAGTTCTTTGTCTCTTGGTCGTCTCCGCTGATACTGTACAGTACGAGCAAGCGGTAGGCGAGAACTGGCTGGCAGGGATGGTGTGCTCTGCGCTGACAGCCTTGTTAGAGTTGATGGACATGACGTGTCAGCACCCAGAATGCCCTCAGAGAGCGATGACGGTGGCCTTTACAAGGATGTCTTTCTGCGAATCACTCGCTGGGCAAATATACAAAAACTGCCCATCGCCTGGCAAGCTGGTTGTCCATTAGTGCTAAAAGTCCCTCTGTGCCAGTTTTGGTAATTACAGAACTTAAAAATGTCCATTTGATATCAAAGGGACATGTTTTTGCCTCGACCTACCTCTTGTGTTTTTGTGCATCTCTCATCACACAGTAGCATCCATCTAAGGGAGTTGAATCCCAAGTGGTCTGCTGTAAACTGCTGTCACACACATCAAAACTTCACTAAATGAAAATCAGTGTACCGCAAAATTAATTCATTAACATCCGTCATCAGTCGGAACATTGAGTGGAACACAACAACTCAAACTGAAAAACAAGAGGGAGAGAAGTACATTAAAAATAGAGACTTTTTTTAACATTAGTCTGTGAGAGTGGAATCCAAATCATAAAACAGTGTGAAGCTTTAGGGGGTGAATTATATTGCTTACAATACAAGGTAATTACTCACATTCATCACTCTGGTTATAAATGGAAATCTTTTCCCTCCTCAAGGCAAGCTGTAAAATAATATAAACATTTACCCATAACCCAGCTACTTTATTAGTATAAAACACACCGTATTTGCTCAACCTGCAGCTCTTTTCCAAGCATGTATTATGCAGTAATCTCCCTATTTTACAGTAATAGGTTTTAAATGTAATAAAGAAACACCAAGGGCACGTTTTGCTACATGGGAAAAGTCATAAATCACAGTGTGTCTGCAGAGTGACAAATTACTGATGTCATCAACACGGCATGCCAAAAGCAGAATCTTAGTGTCGGCTGGTGCACGCTCGTAGACTTATAGGCTAACACTGCCTACAGCAGGCTGGTAAAACTGTGTGGTGCAAAAAGAGCAATACTGAAACTGGCATGGACGCACATAGGTATTTGGGTAAGAGTTCCCACGGTTTGAAGCAGATACTCTACGAGGTAGGTATCTGTTTGTATTGGGTATTATGTATATAAAGAAAAGGCAGTATAATACATCTGATACTTCTTGGCTGATTTGCTGTTTTTGATAACAATTTTGTAATTGACAGGTTTTTTACAGGTCACAATCTTGGCCTTTCTATCTCTCTTGTTTCTCTTGTGGAGTTTCCTTAAGAGATATTAATTATTTTTCTGTCTGTATTTGCTGTCAATCAAAAACATGGTGTTTCTCTTATTATGCAGATGACACACCGCTCTACATTTTTGCCTCAACAGAACATCTCCATCCTGTTAACAACCTTGTTAAATGCCAAATCAATGAATAGATGGCTCTGATTTTAAATGCAAAATAAAGATACTTTTTGATTTGATTTTACGTAGGATTTTCTAATACACTTTATTCTCACCTTTTTATTGATATATTACTATATATTTTTGTTTTGTTTTCAAATTGCTCTCTAAAAGTTACTGTGAGGAACTTTTAAGTGGTTATGAAACAGTCTCAATTTAATACTGATGCCTCTATATGACCTACATAAGTAAATGAGACCGTCAGCAAAAAAAATGGCTATTTCTTTATAGTTAATATTTGTCATCGGTGCCACCAGATCGGATTCTTGGGGAAATCACATGAAATCATGAAAGTTCACCAGAAACTCCTTCAGTTCAGACTCCGGCAGCGACCAGCCCATCGCGGACCAGATCCGGCTTCGCTGCCACCTTCGCCAGTCTGAGCTCCGGTGAGAGGTAGCCAAGAGCAGAGCTTTGCCTCGCTGCTTCACCGTTCCCCGCCCGGGAGCCAACACCGACATGCTGGGCCCGCTAGAGGGAGGCACGGGAGAACCAGAACCAGGACTCTGTGGGGCAGACTGTCAGACCCTGTTGCAGTAAAATGAGCGGTTTTCTAAAGGGACTATGGTGCTCAGAAACACTACCGCTTTTGTCCACAGGGACCGCCAAGATCAACACAAAATTAAAGTTCCTCATAGTAGCTTTAAGTTTCTTATATATGTCTTTTTCAATGTGACATATTGTGATGTATTAAGACATGTTATTATAGTATTATATTATTTTCAAATTTTCAACAATACAAGAACATCCAAAATGACTGCTCTGTAGAGTATTAACTGCATAAATGTATGAACAGTAATTAATACATAGAGTACCCTCTGACACTGTGTTATTAATAGTCAGGCAAAACTTGCAAAACCACCAGCAGAAGCAGAAATGCCCCTAATCCCTCCAACGGGCAAGGGAATATTAAAATGAGCAATCCCACCCTGGTAGATGGTTACAAATGACGAAGAACCGCTGGAAACATTTCCACTCAGCACTCTACCTGCATAAGTGTGACTACTGTACAGACCAGAAATTATACAGAGACAAAAGTAAACATCTCTAAGCAATGTTGACTTTATAGCACACCTCATTTACCATGAAAAAAAGTTTACTGAATTAAGCGAAGACACGGTGAGAACGGGAAGTGGCGAAAGGGAAGGAAAGCTGAAAAGCAAGAGACATGTATAGGGCCAAGGAGAGATACTGAACATCATGTATGCATACATGAATTAATCTTTTAACATTTATTTAAGAAAGTGCGCGGTTGTATTCCCTGGCAGCGGGCCACGTCACTCATACAGGTGTGAGATCAGATGCATGCTCGCCCACGGCTACAACGTTCAGACATGTTTATTTGGACACATGCCATAAATCCGAAGCTTTCGGGGAGGCAGGGGTGGGCCTGGTTATGGTGCAGGAGGCCTGTCCTGCTCCAATGATAATTTGTGGTTTGGTGCATGTTCGACGGCCTACAAAGAGGCCTCAGACTGCCACTGGCTGGCTGCACCCATGGCCACGTCCACTACAAATAAGCCTAGGACCCTTATTCTGCAGAAGGAAATATTTGTATAATATAAAGTTATTTTCTTGAATTTAGCTTCAGACGTCTTGGGAAACTGTTTTAATTTTAAAAGTGTGTATATGCACACTTTCAGGGAGAGAAAGAAGTTCAGTGAGAGTAGGAAGGTAGAAAATTAAAGAATCGGAAAACAATAATACAGCAACATGACTGAAAAACGTATTCAAATATACATCAGTTTTACAGCGTAACAAAATTAAAGCTTTTAACATTTTGATAGTGATTATTTTGGGAGTCGTTGGAGCCTCCTTTAAGCCTCTTAACCTCTGCTCTCTTCCCGGTCAACACACTCTGGACAAAGTCAATTTCCTACCAACACTCCCTCATCCACTCGCAGTGTTTATAGACCTCCCTCTGAAGAAAAGGGCCGCTAATTTAAAGCTATGCTTGTGTCACCTGGTGAACCTCATGCCCCAGGACCCCGATCGGAACTGCTATGGGTCAGAGGTTACTGTCTGGCCCCTAGCTTATCAAAGCTGTGTTTATTTAAAGTCTATGTGCGGCAATGGACGACAACAAACAGAAGGACCACATGCAATGGAGCATTTGGAGGCAAATCCTCTTTAGGAATACAGATTAGGCGTGCACGTTTCAGAGTGTATTTCTGTTGAGATGTCAGCATTGTCACTCTCAATCCTGGTGACGATGGCTTGCTTTGCTCTGGAATACTGTAAAGTGAATGCTCCACGGCACCTTGTGACATTCACAGAGAACCTGCAGAGGGGCTGAACTCGGGTGCATGTTTACAGGCTTTTCTTGGATAAACAATCTGTCTTGATTGGCACTTACTTGAGTACCCTCCCAAAAATCTGACTTAGGCTTCATCTGATCCACACGCATTCATTTAAACCTGGATAGCGAACAATTTTCAACCTCTGGTGACGTATTTATGGCCAGAATTAACTGTCAAGTTAAAGTTCAGAGCTGTCCAACTACATTCCTAACATTCTCCCACTGCTCAAAGATACATCTAACTACTTCACACTTTAATCCCACAGCAAAAAATTATGGAAACACTTGTAATACAAACATTAGTCTATAATTATATCATAAATACATCATACAAACAGCTTGAGGCTCCATAGAGCCTGGAGGCCCTGCTCTAGACATTCCTCAGTAATTCGTTGAACTCATTTTCAAGAAGAAGAAGCAAAAAGAGATCTGACAGATTTCTCTGGAGACTGTCCAAAGAAAAACAAAACAACAGCATCGGCCATTTGAGCAAGAGCCCCAAAACGACATCCGAGTGTCAAGCCACCTTGTGGCCATATTAATCATGACAGTAGCATATAGGAGGAAGAAAGGGGACGTTGTTATAAAGCAACAATGTGGGAGGAGGTCGGGGTGGATGGTTGGATCAGCAAAACATCGGACGGTCTGACAGTCAACACCATTTCTTTTCACGACTGTTCCCTAACCTTAAACAAGTGTTTATTAGTGTAACCATGACAACAAAGGTCCCCTAACCTTAACAAAGCACTCATTTTAACCCAAACCATGATCTTGCCTTAAACCTAACTAAGTTGTTTTTGTAAGTATTGCTACATCATAAAACTGATTTATTTTATCAATAGTAATTTGTAACGGTATTTGAATAGCACTGGCAAATGATGTCGGTGATGCTTATGTGTGTCATTCTAAAGGGCATTAAAGCTAGGGTTGAGAATGTTGAGAAACTAGCAAGAGTACGCTAGATTACAAAAAGATGATACAAACGAAAAACCGAGCCCAGTGTTGCCAACTCTTCCAATGAAAATAGCCAGCAGCTCCAGCTCCAAAAGTTGCTAAATCTAGCGAGAAATTTGCCAAGTCAGCAACACCGACAGTCCAGTCTGTCTTCTGACCACAGTCAGGGGGCTGGAGCAGGAAGAGTTGACACTGTTTTGAAAGACGGGCTTCACTAGATATAACGTTGGTGCTTCCGTGCAGTTTGTGTTGGAGTCTGAACAGTGTAGCCACACGCGAGCGCGCATGGGAAACCAACCCGCAATGATTTATACGTGTAAGAAGTTACAAACAGAACCTTTAAAACATGAGTCTACTTAAATCAACACTATTTTGTATTAGTAGTACTGCAAATCACCATGCATTAGCTTTGGTTGAGAATGATATCAAGACAAACACTCAAATTATCAATCATAAAAAAAAGTATTCTGTGTCTCTCTACATGAATATTAAAATTCTGAGATTTCTAATATTATGTCGGTAAAGCTCAATTCTGACCTCTTCTGACAGATCAAGCTTTGGGGTCCGCCACACACGACCGTAACAGGGCATCCTGAGAAAAAGGTGCAGGCGTTAATCACGCTTGACCCGACTTTGTTTTCCCACCAGTCTGCACTGTACGTAGCCACACATGGTGTCAGGGATGGCTCCCCCGGTTTATTTACCCTCATCTCTGGATCTCTGGGAGCTGTGTGTGGCCTCCGTGCTCCTGTGTTGTAAAGGCACTGCCAGAGGAAACGTAACGTTTTACAGTATACTCTCTACTGGTGACAGATCCAACACACGTGGCCGGCGGAGCTCAGACACAATGAGAGAGATGGATTTCAGACTTCTCTTGGCAGTATGTTAACCTATGGATGTATTTTCTCTTAATGTTTTACTGATGACAACTTGACTGCTAACCACTAACTTAAAAAAAAACAACTTTATTCTTATTTTAGATTAGCATATTATATTCCATATACACACGGCATACAAAAGTGCACTGTATAATGTGAAACCTCAGCCTGACCAGAAGCTTAATAATGAACAGATCCATGTGGAGCTCCGCTGCTTCTACACTATATGAGAGGTGGAAGAAAGCCGGCAGTATCAAGTCACCCATCCTCTGTTGGATTGATTTTAGATGATCTCTCCTTCCCGGCCTGCTGTGATTGTTTGGCAATGGAGGCAGGTTTTTATTATGCAGTGGCAGGACTTGACTCCATCTCATTATGAAGGGCAGGAGGGGAAAAGAGGGGAGGTAAGGGCGAGGGCGGGGGGACTGGGATAAGTTCCCCTTTGTGTACACACAAGGAGGTAAAAGGCAGACTGTATGTGGTGGCTGGGGGATCACTGGAGTGGCTCCACGGGTCCTGTCGCGTGGCCCTGAGGCTTTCCTTTGGTTAGCACGCTCAGCCCTCCCTGTTCACAGCTTAAGAAATGTGCCATACGGTATGGCCCACCCATTGCTCTGCCTCTCATTGACACACTTAGAGGGTGGAAAGAGGAATATCAGCTATGAAAGGGGTAATGTACAGCGAGCTGGTCATTTTTGAGAAATAAACCCCCAGGGGGGTCTTGCATCGCCCTGAAGGGGTTTATTCCACAACAATGACCCGCTAGCTGTACATTATCCCGCTTATTAGACGGCTGCTTACTTAAGAAATCAATAATTTGACACAAAAATGGTCTGCCAGAGTCCGACATCAAAACTGCGCCCATAGCAACGGTCTGTTATAAAGAAATAACAGACCGTAGAACGGCGTCATTGAATCAGAATTGAATATTCAACAAAGCTGTGCAATGATATTAAAATAATAACTGTAATTACGAAAGTGGGCATGTTTACTGTAAGTGCACATTTTAATGCAGTATAGTAAAATTTCGCTCCAGACATAAAATTAATTTCTTGTTTTATTTGTCGTTTTATCTGTTTAGAGCTAAATGCCAATGAGCTGGTAGAATTGTATCCTTTCCAATTAGGAACAATATTGAAGTTGTAAACACATACATTTGAAAGTTATGACATTAGAGGACCTGCTTCTGGCTATCGAAGCAGCCTGAGTCACCTACTAACACTAACACCCTAAATAAAAAATAATAAAGATGGCTCCAAAACCTGCACAAATGGTATGTGTAGACAGAGGAGACACATGCATTTATGAATATAAGCCATTATATCAAGTTGTGTTTTACAAGCTCAGCAGCTGAATATAATACGAGTTGGTAGTGAATACGTCTCCTCACCCTGTTTTCCCCTCAATTCTTACATTGCACAAACCCAACGTTAAGTGTTTTGACGGGCTGTGTTTTACGTTCTCTGCTAACTGTCTCAGACATTCACCTCTTCCTATTCTGGAGGGCATGTGTGGGCACATGTGGTCTAAATTACGATGTTATATGATGCAAAAACACTGTGGCACACAGAATCAATGAGGTATGAAGCGTTGCCACGTCTGCTTTCGGATCCCATCATTCAATCCAGGAAACTGGGCAGAATGCAGCAATTTTTGTGCCTTCCTCAGCACACACCACTTCCTGTGTTTGACTGTAAATGCTTAATGAGTTGTTAGATGCATGTAATAAGTGCAAATTATTATCAAGGGTGTCCTTTTAAAGAGGTTACCTCAGTGTCTGGTGCAAACAGAGCCAAGAGAAATTCTGCATTAGTTGAAGAAGCGCTTCGCCTCATCATCTTCAAATGTTCATGCAACAGTATTTACTAACTGATCTTACCCCACAGCAGAGGTCCGAGGCAATGGAGGGGTGGCGATAACATGCCTCACCTTTATTCTATGAGCTTTGGTATATGACGCCCAGCATGATAGTGGTGCTCCATGCAGACCTGCCACCCTCAGCCTGCCTTTCAGCACCTTCTGGCCAACAGAAAGGGCCTCTTTGTTCAGCCTTGTGCTTGTGACGTTCACTCAAGACCATGCTTCCATTAGCAACAGCCTGCCAAATAACCAGGGATTGTGATGGAGCCTAATACCCACTGCATATGTAGTATTTACTTAAGGAGGAATAGAAAATTGTCCCTCCCATAGAGTCCAGACACAAGCCTACTGTTATAACTCACTTTAGTCACACTCGCTAGGCTGATTGACTGATTGATTTCACCAGCAAAGGGTTGCCCCCTTTATACGGTGTTTTTTGATTTATCATCATCATCCTCATTGATAATGGTTCCAATGTTAGACTGTAAACATCTCATTAAAAAAAATAGCATGAAGCCCAAAAAGATTGAGATGGAAATGAATAATGTCTGAGCAGCAGCAGCAGTTTGATTTAAAATCCTCCGTCCAGTTGTACAATCTTCCATGTAGGCACATTTTTAGTTGAGCCAGCAGACTTTTTGCAACACACATTCAAGAATTTCATATTTTATTGGAGTAACCCCGAAAGGTGTTTTATTGCACATGAAACGCAACCCTGTACAAACATAATGAAAAGTAAACTTAAATTTCCCAAAAACTTCTCGGAAGACTACAGAAGTGACACCCTGGATTTGATTTGACCTGCGGTATTTTTCCAGCGGGCAGGCCTGATATTCCATGACCATGTTCAAAAATAAAGTATGCCAGTCTCTCGCTTATTTTACTTGGATACGGTGACACAGATTCTCTTATCACAGCTTTCCCTCTACTCACATTGTCCCGGTATATAGACTCCGAATTGAATCCAGCTTCTCAATTCAAACATGTCTCCGAGACAGACTCACCTGCTGAGCCAAGTCTACAAGTATATAGAAATAAAACAATATTCAAACATCTCTTTTAAAATAAACATTTGCACTTGCTCGACGTAGCTGGCAAATGCTCCTCGATGCTGTCTCTATTCGAGGAAATCCAATACACATGTCTCTTCATATTTTCATGGATTATAATGACGGCCATGCGACATCAAATCACCATGTCATATGAACTCACTGGTTTCTATTTAGAATTAAAAACAATCTTTTTTTTTAACCCTAATTCGTCTGACCTCACTGTGTGTAGGCGCACAGCAGCTATACAGCAGCGAGCTAAACACACTTCCAATTTATAAAGGCTGAAAACAGCAGTTGGGTTTTGAGTTTTTATTGGAAAAATTGTGTGAATATCAAAATTGGACAAACAAATTCAATGATATTGATTAAAAATCAGTTAAACTAAATGTGCTTAAAAATGAATTATTATGTCCCTTGAAGGTTATTTAAAGTTTTTTTTAAATACCTTTAAATTCCCTGTTTGCTGGGTAAGATATACAGCGTGAGAAAAAGTATGTGGGCGGCACATTGTTCACATACAGGTGCCTTTGTGTGTGTTGACTACACATAGAAAACCCTGATAATATAATTTCAACTGCTTTCTTTCACTTCTGACTTTAGGCAAAAGCAAAAATCAAATTTTAACCTTCTTAGACTGAGGGCCAATGACAAAACTGTGACTAGTGTTGTGTAAATATTCTATCTTGCCGTTGAATGGAGAGGACTGTTATAGGTACTGTAGAATCCAAAGCTACATCATACATATTTCTACGTGGACATTCAAGGAGAAATAAGACAGGAAGAAGCAGAAAAGAGATTACTGTCCCTCATGGCAGGAAGAAACTGCGACTCCATCAAGCCATCAGAGCTGCATGGAGGCCACACTGTACTCCTAATTTTTGGAAAAATGAAAAAGCGATTTTAAAGAGAAGCAGAAAGAAAGGTCTACAATTGGCTCCAAAATCTACAAAACCAACCTGGAACGATTGCATGAGAGTCTATGGAGCAGAGCCTGGATAGTTGTCGGACCCTGGTCGGAGCTGGCCGATGATACGCTATGATTGGCCAGTCTGCGTTCGAGGGGCGGGACTTAGCAAAGGGTCAATTGCATAACAAACCTTTTAAGATGAGTTGCTGCCTTACTGCCAAATCAATAATACAGAACAAACAATCTGTTGTGGTTTATTGTACAGTAAATACGGTGTTGTTGTCCTACATGTGGGAAAGAGTGACTGAATTTGCAGTGGCTGAGAAACTGTAAGCATGACCAGTTTCACACAAGGCTTTGCTCATGAATTTCCATCAGCTGATGACTCCTAACAACCTGGAGAAAGTGAGAGAGAAGAGAAAAACAGGGATCATTACTGTATAGACAGAATGACTCAGGGTGGCATCTTCCTTGCTGTCCCCTGCCTGCTATTTTCCACTTTTACAGTCTTTTTTTTGTTTGCTCGACCAACTTGACCTTCATTGAATTTCTAGGGAAAACAAACAAGGTGAAAGAGCCTCATAAAAAGGGGCCTATTCTTGACATGTCTTTTAATAGAAAAAAAGCGAGGGTCATTTTTGTGTATTTTTGTCCGAGACGGGAAACCCTGCCCATCTCTGTTTTTACTGGAACGTTTTTCAGGTGTTTCGTTGTAAATGTTGACCCTCGAGGTCAGATGCCGACTCAAGACGTGTTTCTGACAGACGTGTACATCCAGAAAGACTTGCTGATCTGCTCAGATAATACACAAACATCGTACAGTAATCCCTAAACACATACTGAAAAGATTGAGTGTATGTTTGCAAATCTTAAGTGACAGAACCACCAAATACTGTACCTGCTCTGTCTGCTAAACTGATGACAACCAGTACGTGTGATACAGCCACCCACTCATTTGGACATACAAACGCAGTACAAATTTAGGCATAATTTTGGTGAAATATAAACGGTGGTTAAACATGAACTGCCTTATTCAAACTCGGGCACAGCAGTCACCACAGAGAATATTTTGGTTCACTTTCAAGACCTTTCAAAAAAGTGAAAGAAAAGGAGTTTGTGTTTGTTTATCGGTGGTAACTGGCTTAGTAACTATCTGTCAGATGTTGAAATCAAGCCTTGTTTTACATGCTTTTTAAAAGTCTGACCACTTCACGGCCAGTCCGACATGCTTGGTTATAAATCGTGCAGGTACTGGAGAGAGATGCCATGCATGCATTAATTTCTCAGGCCCACCGCACACCTTTCCACAGGCTTACACCGAGAAAACAAGGAGTGTGGTCAGTGTTTCCAGTCCGGCCTAATTAAAGGGGAGGAATATGAAACATGTGTCCTGTGCTTACAAAGGGCTGTGGCAACCAAATGCATCACCAAGACAAACACTTATTTCAACAACCAACAGCCATGTCATTGTTTACAGAGAGACATATTATTATAATGAAGAAACGTTAGACTATGAATACAAAATAGAAATTCAGGTGCAATTAAGCAACGGACATAAAATTGACGGTTTTGCGTATTATAAATAATGTTGATATTTTAATCTAAAATATAGGTTACACTTTATGGTTGATGTCATCACACCAGTCCAGTTGCTGGTAATAATGCACCGTTAAGCTCTTGACAACATGAAGAACATAATGTTGAATTCATTGTGAATACAATCAAATGTTTTGACATTGAAAGAAATAAAATAAATCAAATACTTTTGGTCATTTGGGCAACAGCGGATAGAAAAACTAGATTTTTTTGCAGGACATGGTTATTATATTAAAATCTGTCACTCATTCAAGATTAATTTGTTTTTTAGGAATATTCTAAATGAGAATTATTATTTAATAATCCTTCATGGGAGATTCAAAATTGTTGTGTGTTAATGTATTAAAAAAGTGTCCATTTTTATAATTTTATGTAATCGATTCATTGATTAGTTGTCCACTATTAAATTAATCGACAACTATTTTGATAATCAATTAATCAGTTTAAGTAATGAAGAAAAAAAAGTCAAAATTCTCTGATTCCAGCTTCTTATATGTGAATATTTTCTGGTTTCCTTGCTCCTCTATGACAGTAAACTGACATTTGAGGATGTCATCTTGGGCTTTGAGCGACATTTTTCACCCTTTTCTGACACTTTATAGACCAAACTACTAATCGATTAATCGAGAAAATAATAGACAATGAAAATAATCGTTAGTTGCAACGCTAATAACAACTAATGCATGAACTAACACTTACACCGTATCCTCTTAAAATTACGTCAAGAGGTTCATTTCTGAAGCCACGGGGAAAGCTGCATGTTGTGTCACTTCTAGTAATTCTTTGACCTGAAGTAGTGGTCGGCCTACGTGTATAATAACTCTATTCACACAATAATTGCTGCATGGGAATACCATGGGTAAAGACGTATCAAAAACAATCGGGTAGTGGCAGTAAATCCCTGCCTCTCCAGGAGCAATAAGGAACAGAGGAGCTCAGTGAGAGTTTCAGTCCCATCTGCCAGCGAGCCCATCAGGACCTGGAAACCACACTGCTTTCTCTCGCAAAAAAGTGTCTGGAGGAATGAGAACTGGGATGGCTCCTGGGAGGTTGTGGCACGACCCGGATCACCTCAGCTCATCTCAGCAGCAGAGTTAGATACACTCCTGTAGCAGAGCCTCTCTGCTCAGTGTACAGTATGCATGTCTCGAGCGTCATTTTAAAGATATTCTGTAACTTGTAATTCAAACGACTTGAAGGGCATTGAATACTGATTATGTGAAAACATGAATGCTCTTTTGAAAGCTGAGTCATATGGGGAGTGCCATTTCCCCTGTAACACCCTTGGAAAGAGAGGTCGAATCCCATTCGAGCCCTGCTGTGCAGCGGGCAGTATCCCATACTGATGATGAATGAGGCTCCTAGCAGGACGGTGGCAAGGAGGACAGCTCCAATGTTATCGCACAGCGCCTCGAAGCACTACACTTCTGAGGGCCCGCTCACCTGGGAGGGCCCAGCACATTAGGGCCTTCATCAATCACACCCAGGCCAGTTTCCACAGGCAGTAGCATGGACAGGCCTGACACAGCATTAAACAGAGGACTGCTCCCGATATATAACTGGCAACCTCGTGTTCTGACCAGGCAGGCTCCTCTGGTGGGAAAAAGTCACTTTCGCGTAGTTAAGCAAGAAACTGTAAAAAATATTGTTGTTGTTAATTAATAAAGTTGCAAAAGCAGGGGAGTCTTTGTTTGTACAATGAAGAAAAGCTACTGTTAATGCAAAATAAACACCTCCTTGTTATGATAATATGGAGGTTAATAGTTACTCAAACAAGACTTCTCATAATTCAAATGGGAGAAATGTGGATTTTACACAAGGCACACCTTTAAACCTTTACAAACCTACTTGTCTGTGCCATAATTAGTCTTTGGGGACTCCCAAATGCCTTTTCATAGAGTCATATTATCCCTGCCGTCGCCGGACGTTTTCAAAGCTCGTGCAATCAATGCAGAGTTAATGAACCCAGTCCTGGGGCTCCTGTAGCCCACTGGAGGCACACGTTGAGAGGCCCCCTATACCTGAGAGATCCATTTAAGGGTGAGATATTCCGAGCGGAAAAGCCTATTGGTAGCCAGGCCACAGTTTATAGGGGTCAGAACAATTGGGAGAAAAGCACACCCAATCTTTCAGGGGGTCCACATGCACAGTAACGCTGTCAACACACAAGGGAGAGCGGGACCCCCCCGAGGGTCAGTCATGGGGCAGAGCCTATATGCCAGAGCCTCTCACCTTCTCTCGTAAATCCTTACAATCTGAACTCCCGCTGAATGTTGTGGGAAGGTCAGGTGTTTGGTGCTCTCTCCGGAGAGGCCAGAGTTGTCCTGTGCCTATTACTGCAGAAAGACCCTTCAGACTCTTGACCTCTTCAACTGCTGCTACTGGTTTCATTTGATACTTAAAGGCAATGCTCCTGAATGGCAGTTTCAACACTCAAGCTGAAAACATGCCTATGGAAGAGAAGAAACATTGATAAAAAAAAAAAAACTGACTGGCAAGCTATTGTTGAAGAGGTTTTTTTTAAGGCTGCCATCCATTGGTTTAATTCTCAATTTGATTGGCCATGTGTTACTGTTTTTGGCTGGACCGCAGAGCGCCGGCACTAGACGCAAAACTCTGTCACTGACTGAGTGATGAAGTTACACGAATGGTCAGCCGAGTGTTGGAGTTTCCTCATTGGCCGTTGCTTTTCAAAATAAAAAGTCGGGAACAGTCCTTTATGCAAATGAGCCCATCCAGCGCGATGCATCCGGTTCACGAAACTTGGACCAAGCTGTCAAACTGGACGATCTAGTTCTAAACTGAAATGAGATTCATGTTTAGACGGCATAACAGAAAATTTACGAGCATGTTATTTCCTGTTTGAAACGGCGAGCAGAAAACCAGGGACCAATCAGGTGCATTCCACGATATGGTCACCGATTAAACGGCCAGTTGAGTGGAGCAGCGCGTCCCCTAGTGTCTTCACCGGACCTGGTGGACATGTAGCGTTGGATTCTAACATTATAGACATGACCACTGACTATTCGTACAGCAATTTAGCCACAAATATACACATACTGACCATACGCGGTCCAGCCATATACTCAGTTTTTACCGAGTCTTGTTTTAACAAAACCTTCCACCAAATGGCCAAACCTGTCCAGTGAGACGTCCAGCACACTGTGGTACATTGTGGCACTCTGTTATGTGCTGTGAGCAAGGTGTGCTGTGGTATCTGGCCTTTTCTGAGAGGTGGAGCGTGCCTGTCTGCTGTCTGCTGGTCTGGCTCCGAGGCTGTGGGAGAATAGGAGGGAAAGCAGCTATTTGGCTTGGCCCAGGCGGGACATGTGTACTGCACTACAGCCTGCTGGATAGGTGGATGTGGGCACTGGAAGCTGGCATGGTGCGCACATACTCATTATGACAAGCACACACGCACATGTCCTCACACAGACTACACCACACACACACACACACACACACACAGACAGACAGACACACACCACCTCTGGTGGATCCATTCCCAGAATATTTTGGAATCAAACCAGCTGCATGTACTGTATGGAGTGTATGCAGCTTGGCCGTTTGGTTTGGCATTGCCAATAGACTGGAAACATGTCATGTGACTTCTGGAAAACGTGGTTCCCACCAGCCTTGTGTCTACATGCCAAACTGAGACATGGGCGATAGAATGCGGCACAGTCTGCGACTATTACAAGCTCCAAAACAAGGTAATTTAAGATACCTGCTGGTGGGTATTATAATTCCTACTTTTGGCAAGAGTATATTTTTGTCATATATTTTCCTTCATATTCAAGTTTCTCTGACTTCCTTGGAGCCTTGTGTTAGACAAAAACTGTACAATTATCATATTATATAAGCTGTTAGACCTGCAGCTTGCGTGAGTTGAAATCACTGAGAAACATGGTGCTAATGGGCCAACAAGGTGACCTGGCAAGGTGGCAGTTCACCTGAGCTGATAAACAGGTCCACAGAAACACAAGACTGTTGCCTTACGAGGGATTTACACCAGCAGACTTGCAGGGGCCTACACTGACATTGACAGCTTTATAGAAGCATGACACTGGCAGGACTGAAGCAGTAAAAACACTAAGACAACATACACCTTAGGAAATAATGATTCCACCGGCAAGTATGGTGTTTGTGTGCGTTAGTGTATGCATGGTGTAGTGTGTGAAAGCCACAATTTGGCATACAAAATACTCCATGTCTACATGCTTGTGTTCATGTAAATGCAAAACAACTTGGTTTGGAGAAAGCAACTCCTCTGTTCACTCAGGGTCAAGTGAGCGAATAATTATAGGAGGTGGCCTTCTCTGGAGTCTGTTTATAACTTTAGTACGGGAGAGTGTCAGCGGCAGAAAATGTCATGCTTGCTTCATAAATACAATACCACCTTGCCTTTCTGAAGTGAGCTAAGAGCAGGGCGAACATATAAGTGACTCCCATGCTACCACAGAAGCACACACACACACACAGAGACAACGCCAAACAAGACCAACTATAACCAGGCAACACAAATAAAGAGGCATGTACACACAAGCACACATGAAAATACAAACATGACGTCAGAGTCAGCGGCACGTTTGGGCCGACACCTCCTGGGTGACACGCTGCTGTTCGCAGGCCAGGGCTGCGGAGTTAGCGAGCTCCGCTACCACAGCCACAGAGGACAAAGACGGCCTTCATGTGGTGTTCACTCAGCCCTGGAGACTACTTCTGGTTTTGTGTGTCTGGAAATGAGAATGCGAGGTGGCAGCGAGACCCCATCGACACAAAATCAAGCACAGGATTTGACATTTACTGGAGTTTACGCTGTCTTTCTTTCCAGCATACATATACATTTCCTATCCTTTCAATCTGGGATGGGATAATTGCAAAAGAGCAAAGGTACAGTGTGATTTCTCCAATAAACAAACACTGATTTCCCTCCGCGGGACATGGTTTCAGTTTTCAGTAATGACAAAGACAAGGCCATCACCAAGGTAACTCTCAATTTCAACAAGTAGCGGTTTCAGTTTGCGATACACAAAACCTCTCTCCATCTCCAACTCCGCTGAGGAGGAAATATTAGTTCCTTAATAAAACATAATTTTGTCTGGAGGCTGAGCCATGGGGGCCCTACGAAAACAAATGTTGTCTTGTCATGTTAGCAATACCGCGCGTGAGGCCGGGATCTATTTCATTCTGTTTTTATAATGAGAGGATTTCTCCCTCTCTGTCCGCCGTCTCTCACCTCAGTTTGTCTTGAAAACGGAGCCGCATTCCACACACACTGTCACCTTGATTTGCCAGCCTGATTTGAGGCCTGTTCTTGAGATGACAATATTAATTAAGGGATAATTAAAGTTATGCAAACAAAAGCTCATATTCATATTTTCTCTGCAAAGGTAACCGTATTAAATCAGATGAAGGCGAGGGGTGGCGCCGTACGGCAGACAGGAGGTGTAAGCCGTACGTAATTAAATAACGTGACACCTCTCGGCCCGCTGGCCCACCGTAGGAAACCCTCAACAACATGAGACGCATTCCACCGCATACGTTTGTGTGTCTTGGAGTCAGTCAGCCTTCATTGTTAAAGCGTGACCAGGCCACCAGAGTAGGGGAGGAATAATACAAACGTCCAAACATATGACGTGACTGACAAGAGGGATTCTCCTGCACACAGTGCGGTAGGCAGAAACGTCATATTTGTTTTGATTGGATCTTTTTTTCAGCATGGCGTGCTCTATATTGGCATGTATTGGCTTTTAACCATCCAAAGGAATTTATAGTAAAGAAAAATGTGTCACCTCATTGACTACATTTACATGCACAAAATTAGGGCCGCTCAATTATGGCAAAAATCATAATTACGATTATTTAACATGATTACTCATTGACTTTGGAAACATCATGCATTTAGAAAGAACATTTTGTAGCCTACGTTTCAAAGTTAAATGCATCAATCTGGTGCACTCTGAGAGCTAAATTAAGAGGCTTGATCTATGAAGAACTTTGTGCTCTTGTAAACAATTTAATCATCAACACAGTGGTTGTATAAATATGAATGGTGATGACACGGCAAAAAAAGTCACAATCACAAAGCACAGTAAACGAGACAGGCTCTGTGGTTGAAGACAGCCAAAGCGCACCGCTGTAATGGAAAGGGGGGCGCGCTGGTTTTATAACACATGACAAAACGAGAGCGTTATTGCAAAACGGGATACGGCACAATAATCGTTTTATGTTGATTATCTTATGTTCATAATCGTTGGACACCATCATTTTTAATTTGATTAACTGCACAGCCCTACACAAAATATTCCAGTTTTTGCCCAAAAAGACAATATTCCTACTCAGCTTGTTTACATGGCTAATGAAAATTAATTTTCCACTAATATCCCTGTTTCCATACAGCCGTGCATACTCCGATTAACGTAATCGGTTGCGGACTGGACCGTGCGAACACAGCCTCCCTCTATCATTCCTTCATCCACCTTCTTGAAAAGGTTGGCGTTGCGATATTGGCGCATATCCATAAACCTGTTAATATCCAAGTCTTTCATAATGTTTAGAAGTAAGTGTGTTTCTCCTTCCGACCAGAAATGTGCGCTTTTTTTTTGGGCATGCATCTCTGCAAACTGTCAGCTAGTTTGTTTGTGTACAACGCACAAAGCTGGCCGCAAACAGGCAAGAGGTTGTGTGTCACAAACTACCATAAAAACCCCAGCTGAGACGCATATTGTGAATGTGCTGCGTCCAAAGAATGCTCTTAAAACCTGAATAATATTGGCATATCCCACATGTCTTAATTGGAAAATGCTCCATTCGGAATAAGGCCTAATTCAGAATATCCAAACTGAACATGCTTGTTCACATGACCTGTATCAAATTCTGAATATTGTCATCTATTTTCTTCTTTGACTTGGCTGACAACAGAGAACCAACGGTTGTAATGCTGTGTTTTCATTGCTGGACTGCATTTTAACAATGCAACATCCCGAGGCTGGGCATCTCAGACTAATCACACTGTCATCTATTGTTTCCAAAGTGGGCAACGACTCAACATCGAAAGGCTGAAAAAAACAGATCCAATAAAGTCTGTTGATGTTTGTGAAGAAAGACCCCAAAGGGGCAGCGCTGTGGTCAAAAACAGATGAAGGCAAATGGTTTGAAGATGCTCTGTCAAAGTGTTTTTGAGACACTTGGAGGTACATGGACTTGACCGAAGGGGTTGCCTTCTGCAGCTATCTTTGCAGGTCTGTCTTTGAAGTGATTCCACCAAGAGTAGTTTGAGGCACGTCAAAGATCTTCCGCTTCTCTTTTCCTTCTCCTTTGATGTGAGTCCAGCTGAGACATCTCTCTCTTTCTTTCTCCGGAAGTGGAAGCGGAGGAAGGGAGGGGGTGGAAGCTGCTGGCCTGACTGCAGCAGAGACGGGCTCCATCGTGGTGTTGAAATGCTGTCTGAGCTAGTGCAGGGCTCAACTCTGGAAACACCAAGTGCACTAAATAAAGAGAAGTTGCAGGCCTCTGGCTGTCCACCCACGCACATCGAACAATTTAGAGTGATAAGACGCCAAATGTCCCCAAAGCCTTCCTCAATGAGACTGCTATCGTATCCGTATAAACAGCTCCAGAGACCTGTTCAGATTGTTGCATCCATTCAGTGAATCCAGTGAGGTCAGATGTTATTCAAACGGGTAAAAGTCACTGAAGTCAAAACATGGCTTTCAGACGGTACGGTGTATAGTGTACATTGGCATGATTATGCAGAGCGTAGATGTGTAAACCAAGTCTGTTGCTGACAGGTAAGGCCTGAATGAGCGCACATAACTGGACCTCTTTTCTGTCCATCGTCCTCGGTGTTTCATCAGGGCCAATACTGCACAGTTCCTGTTATGCTTACAGTAATTAGTACATGACTACAAAATCATAACATCAGCAGTGTCAGGTTCCTGCTGCCCAAAATGCTCGCTTCTAAAACAAACTGTTGCTGGGAAGTGCAGGTTTTTGAAACGGTGGTGATGGTGGCGGTGAGTACGGTGGGCGGTGTTTGGCAGTGGCGCGGCCCCTGTGGGTTTGGAGGTCCCCTATGTTTATGCTTTTGTCAGACACTGTGTTGGCCCCCGGGCCAGGCCCCCAGAGGACCCGTCCTGGCCGCTGCTCACGCTCCTGTCTGCTTGCTGTGACTGCTCCATAATAAATAAGCAGCTGTGGTCCTGGACCTGCGCTCTGCATATTCTCACACAACCTACTGTAAATGAGAGGGGAAGCTGCCCCCAGCCCGGCACTTCACACACTTACAGCCAGCCACACTTACTGTGTTACACAACGCTGGATGAGGCCAGCATTAGCCTTGCTATATACAGTATGTGAATCATATACTGGACGCAGTGGTTCACAATTCAGTTCCTGCCTGTCCACATCTTTGTGTTTACTAATGCGAATAGACAGCCCGGTCGCACGAAAAGGCGTATGAAGGACACGATAATGCACAAGTCAAAAGCGTGCAATAAGAATGCCAGTCTTTCTTTTGGCATGTCATTTTAACGCCACATAGTCTGTACTGACTGCAATGTAAATGCATCCGCTTGAATAAGCTTCACTCAGAGCTAGTGACGTAGAATTAAAAGTGGGAAAGACTGCTTATGGGTCCAACAAACACAGGGCTTTCAACCAGGAGACCGGTGTCTTGTTTTGTAAGCTATGTTAGTGACGTGTTTTGTAGTGACGTTTGTGGCGTGTTTTCCGTAATTATGTTACATTGTTTACATACGTATTTTACTTAGTTACTTATTTTAGGGACAACCATGATGTTTTTCCTAAACCTAACTAAGCGGTTGTGTTGCCTAAACCTAAGTGAGTGGTTTTGTGGCCACCGGCTGGTACTGCACCTTCATACTCGCGTGCAATCTTCACACCTTGGCGAGACATAACGTGACACGCTATCCATTACACGCTTTGGCGGGATAATGGGTTAGAATAGTTGACAAAACAAATTTTAAATAATGTGTTTAATGATTTTGGCCTGTAAGAACTTGTTATTACCATTAGGTTTGGTTTCCATGGGTTACTGCATCAATTTAGCATAAAAATGAGCAGAATTTTAAACCCGAGTGAATTATTATCTACAGAATACCTCTACTCACAATTAAAAAAAACAACTCAATTTCGTTAAATAAACATCTACTAAAATAAATGATTCACTTAGATTTAAATAAGATCTGATGTCATTTGTTTGGTGATATTAAATGAATGGGTTCTATTACAGACGGTAGATGTGGGGTCAGAAACTACGGACCGAGAACCTAAAATGTCGGCACTGAAAATTCAGGGTACGTTTTCAAAGGTGAAATTTGTAGGATTTGGCGGCATCTAGCGGTGAGGTTGCAGATTGCTACCAACTGAAACGCCAAGCGTGTAGGAGAACCATGGTGGCTGACGGGAAAATGGAAAACGAGAATGGCCCTTTCTAGAGCCAGTGTTTGGTTTGTCCATTCTGAGCTACTGTAGAAAGATGGCGGCCGACTCCGTGAAGAGGACCCGCTCCCTATGTAGATATAAACAGCTCATTCTAAGGTAACAAAAACACAACGATTCTTATTTACAGGTGATTAAACACTAAGTAAAACATACTTTATATTCCATTTCTGCCAATAGATCCCCCTAAATGTTACACACTGTTCGTTCAAGCTTCTAAAACAGTTTCCGTAAAAGTTCCTATGACTGAAAAGAGGCCTGAATAAAGCAAAATACAGTCAAACATAACATCTTTAACTGAGGAATAACAGCATGAGAGAATCCTGCCTTCTGGACCCATTTACACATCACTGCAGCATATATTGCGGTTTTAACACTTTTGTAGAGATCATTAAGCTACAGAAATTTCATTTGTCAAAAAGCTTATTTTTGACACCATGGGTACACTTGCACAAATCTTCAGATCCACACTCCCCTGGACCCCATCAGAGCAAGCTGGCTGGAGGGTACTTCCACGCTTCAGAGAGGTATCAAAACTTTTACATCAGCAGAGGAGCCTCAGTCACGGCGCTGAGTCTGAACTTTTTCTGACAGATATAAACACACAGATATAAGTCGGCTCCTCGCAGTCAGGGGGTTCATTTTCAGGGAAGGCCCACAGTTGGCTGAAACCACAAAGCGGTCATATAATGCACATAGAGCATAAACGCCGGTCAAATGGGCCCTGGAAGGCACCTTGGGTACGATTCGCTTTCAGCTGAAGCTTAGAAAACTCTGGTAATCAGGGTGGCTGTGGGGCTAACCCGGACTTATAAGAGGCCCTGATGACAGAGCTTCAGTTTAGTATAGCCATGCTCTTCAAACATATGCACTCAACACTTCTACTATATTTCATCAGGATTCGGGTTGATGATAGTAATGTTGACATTAAAACAGCAGCGGGTAGAAATGGAGAAAATATGATTTAAAAAAAAGTTATTTTTATAAAACGGTCATTATATCCTGACAGTAGTGCATGAGACAGGTAATGTGAAAAAAATCATGTGCCCTCCAGTGTCCTCCGGTGCTCCTAATGGCATCTGCAACAACCAATCAGAGCCAAGCTGGAGCCTTGTCGTCTCTGAGCAGCTGTCAATCACTCGCAAACTCCGATCAAACGGTCAAACTAGGCAGCGCTGATCAAATATGAATCAATATTCTGTTACTGTAATGTCTATTTCTTGCCTCAAATGTTTTCAGAAACATCTTGTAGTGTACTGTTTAGCTGTAAAATGAGAAAGTTTGTGACCCGGCAGCCATGTGAGATCAGTTGAGGAAATACAAAGCACTGCCCACCAGCCGGGGCAAACTTTCTCAATTTTTTAAAGCCTGAAAACAGAGTCATGAGGAGGTGCAGAAGTCTAGTTTTCTCTCAGAAGACTTGAATTACAATATGCTGAAAGGTTAATATGGAATTGTTGCCCAATGACGCCAAAAACATTCTGCCTACTGCAGCTTTAAGTTGCAAGTTAAAGATGAAGAACAATATTTCCTTGTGAACTGAAGGCTGTGTCAATATCATTCTTCTATCTCACCTCTTCACACAATAGCAACATAATAAGAAGTTTGCACAAATATTTATAGGATAGTGCATAGAGGTAGAAAAGGCGAGTCCATAGTTGGCAGAAAAAGACTAAAAAAGACCTTTCAAAATCTCCCCACTCAAACTCACACTCTCGTACACACTTTCTATGGCATGCTGTGTGAATACGAAATGCAAAGCAAACTTTGGGCTTGGTAAGCATCATTAAAACGTTGCCGCTTGTTATTGCATGAACCAAACGCCTCCAGCTGTTTCAGTTATTACATAACATGTCAATTCTGTCTGCTCCTCCGTTTACGGGAGCCTTAAACGTTTTCACTGTAAATGACAACAAAATGTCACACTAACTCTGACAGTAAAGCCTGTATCTCTGTGTGTTTGTGTCTGCAAACCTGACCTGACAGTGCAGACATACTATCATGCCAGATGTCTTGGAGTTAGCCCACGCAGCCTCCGCTGGGGCTCAGGGGAGAGGCCAGACATGGCTGTGTGACGGCCAGAAGGAAGAAGCTTGTGTGGCTCTAAATCCTTTTTGTCCTTCCATGAACATCTTTCTAGTTTGCATAAGTGGAGGTAAAGTTTGGTGCTTAAAAAAGAAAATACACCCTCCATACCAGCTGATATCTGTCAGAATATTTGATTTGCTTACCAGGACGCTATTATGCAATGGAAAATAACTTCTTATTAATGACCTTTGCTACTTTTCTTCACGTAGAAAACCACTTATCCTGCATTAATCCTTTGTGAATCTAAGATAATTTCTCCCTCAATTAAACTCAGAATGTGGATGTTGCAACACAACATCTGGCGCTTAATCAGCTGGGAGATGGTGTGTATGTGTGTGTGTGTGTATGTGTGTGTGTGTGTGTGTGTGTGTGTGTGTGTGTTTGCAGCCTGTGAGTATTTACATGTGTACACTGGAGGAAGCAGGGCCTCCAGGAATTTGATACACCATCCCACTCAGGAAGAGAGCCCGAGTCACACACCAGATAACACTTTGGTAGAGTCGGAGCGCTGGATGTTTGGTTAAAGCCGCATGCATTATGCATGCCCTCTCACTGTAAAAGTAACCATGTGTCAAAAGGCTCCCATCATCGTCACTCCGCTCGACAGATCCGCTTCCATGGTACAGGGGTCCCTCAAGGAGACCCGGGCTCAATATTGGAGGGGAAATCAGTCGTGACACTAATGAGGCCCAAGAAAAATGCTCTGACATCCAGTCCAATCCTCTTTATTCATAATATTCTGCGGGGAAGTTATTTCGGATAGATTTCATCTGTCAAACGATCTCCTCAAGTCATTTTCAGAGGATGTGTTGTACTCGGAACACATATTGTCAAGACAACTATCATGCTGTAACTTCTCATAAGGCCCGATGAGACAGATCTCACTATCTTCCCTCCCATTTGGCTTCTTTCTCCTTTCCATCTGCTCAGTTCCTCCTGGGGTCGGTTGATGGGTTATAAATTCTCGGCTTGTGTCTCGGCTTGTTTTAGTAAACACAAACCTCCTTTTTGCATCAACTCGTCCTCGCAAGATTTTATCTGCTTTGGCGTCTTCTGATGCACAAAAGTTGCCACTGCTCCTCCTTCATGTAGTGGGAATCCGGTGGAGTTGTGCTGGGAACCGCCTCGCCAGCAGGCCGTCGCCTTTGACCTGCGAATAGCAGGAAGAGGAGGAAGAAGCCGAGGTTTGACCCTCAGGGGGCCATTCCCAGACAGGGAATCTAGAGCGCTGGAGGAACATGTGTGGTTTTGATATCCGCTGTGCTGCTGGACAGGAAACAGAGGTGAATGGCACGGGGAATCATCTGTTGATCATCTGGGATATTGGGCTCCACCTGTACCCTATAGAAAACCTTCACGCAACAGATTTACAGCATGTGAGAAAAGGAACATTTGACATGCTAAATGGGCTATATTTGTTGCTTCAATGTAGAGCTAAAACAATCCTAGCCTCCTGTAATTTTGCAACTGTGGCATCTCCTTCACCAACAGAGGTTATGGACATTTAGAATATAAATAACTGAGTTTGCCCAATATGCTTCTGCAAAAAAAAAGCCAAATCAGGTTTGTTTCAGTATAAAAAAAAATGATGGATGAGCTGCAAATCCTTTGAATATTCAGATTTTTATATGCTAGCTGTGAAGCCGTGTCTTGGTGTGAGGTTGCTTCTATTTTAGTTACAGCTTGGGGGCTGCAGCAGACACTGTGGCGCTGCAAATACCAAGCAATGTTAGCCTGGCTGTGCTGCTCGAGGGGGTTTTACACCTGAATGTGAGAAGGCCCGGGGACGTCAGAGCCTTGTAAGCCAGAAGACCCCCTACAGCGCCTGTCCCAGCCTCAACTGTGTGTCTGCCTGCAGAGCGCCTGTCAAAACAAGGATTTCTTTTGGTGCGGGGGCTTTAAGTGAGTCGTGGCTTTGACAGTGATGAATGGCCTCGTCCATCGAATATGAATTTGCGCCCACAAAAATTACAAACCGAGATAACTTTATTTGTACAACGGAGCGGGCGATAAATTCAAATTCAGCACCTGATGAATTGGCATATATATGATCTGTACTCTGTTAAAAAAAAAAAAAGGTCTCCTGGTGATGCTTTGGGGAATGAAACAGCAACAGTGTGGTTTTCTGGTATATAATAGCCTGTTTGCTTTCAGTTCCTTCAAGAGTGATTAGCCTTCTCTACGATAACAAAAGCGTACCTGTCGCTCGCAAGAGAATCACGCTACAGGCGCGTAACGCGATCCTCTGAGCCCACGGGCTGTGAACAGCGGCTTTATTGATTTTTTTGGAGGTAGTTGATATTGTCACATTTAGAGCAGCACGTTGGATCTGTTCTCAAGGAGTCCAGCCATGTGCGCTAAAGTAAACAAATTGCAGGGGGTGGGGTCATGTTGTAGGTTGTGACACATGCAGATCTTGTCAGGATCAGGAGGAGCATGTCGGGTTGATGACAAGGCAGAGGTGGTCAGGAAAACCTGATCTCTTTCCTCAGGGAGGACCGGTGTACCGTGGCTTCCTGTTTAGGGGGACAAAGCCACGGTGTACCTCAAGACGCTGTATCACCTCTCTACCATCCCACGTCAAGCCACATCACCTCCCACTCCGCCCCCATCCATCCCCACCTCCACGCGCGCTTTGATTTCCAGCCAAAGCAAACAGCAAACTGCTGGCAGCCACGGTCCCCCGTTCCCATGGCGACGGCGCACAAGGGCACAGCGTCGGCCTTGATGATTTGGATCTGCAGGGGACGGACAAAGAGGCCAATTCAGAGCCAGCCGAGAGATTTGGATGCAGGCAGAGCTTTCTGCTGGACACTGGGCCTGAATACACAAGAAAGAAAAAAAAAAATAAATCGGCAGCGTGCAAGACTTATCGCATCCAATCAACCGAGTGATATTAACACATCCTGTCACTTGGAGGAGACTTGCTGAACAAAGAGGGCGCTTGTCAGGGTTGGATGGGACCAGTAATAGGGGTGTAATGGGGAAGGATACAACTTCAGCAAGTGTAATTAACTCTGTGTACTGTTGAGAGAGTCATGCTGTGTCTGGTCTAAGAATACAGCAGAGCTGTCACAGTAAAGAGGGCGAGGACGTATGCAATCTTTTATTTGGTTTCAATTTATACAGACAAAATCACCTAAAAGGGCCACTTACTAGCTTTTTTTTTGGAGAGTGCAACCATATCTCAAGGTGACCTCCCTCCAATTGAAACGACAAATATCCATCAAAAGTTACTGACCATAGTTATGTCTGACCAACAGAATTGGATTCAACGAAACCTCATACAACGATTTGTATATCTTATGAAATGTGATTCCTCATTTTTTGTGCACTTTCTTACGAATGTCCAGCAATATGTGTCAATTTCCGCTCGTTACATGCATACCGTCTTTTCAAAATAACCTTCCATCTTCACAGGAAACAACTTGGTTAGGTTTCTACAACAAAACTACTTGGTTAAGTTTAGGAAAAAATCATGGTTTGGCTTAAAAAAGTGGCGTAATTTAAGTACGGAAGTTACGTGACAAAAAAATCAACGTTGACTTCTGGTTTCACACGTGACATGAACAGCGGTCTCCTGGACAAAAGTTTTTGTCCCTCCCATCCAACCCGACCTCCTCCCTACGTCGCTCTTTATACTTCTTGGTTCACAATTACGTGGATAACATACAAATTGATTTTGTGGCATATATACGAGCTACGAACGGTGTACGAGAACAGCCTGATTGATTGAGCATCATTCTGTAATTATTGAGTGATTTGGGAGAAATAAATGCGGAAGACATAAATGTGCACATCAGATGTCTCTAAAATCAACTTCACTTTTTTCTTACTTTAAACAAGATTTGAGAAGAAATATTAACTTACAGATTTGGACAGTTGCATTAAAATAAATCACAAATCAGTGGCTCTAAGAAATACTGTAAGACCTGGAGACCCTTTTTGACATACTTTCATAACACCCAAACCGCATAGCATGACGTAAATCCTAACTCTAGCCTTGACATGAAAAATAACTCCCGGCTTCATGGAAATAGTTACATCTTTAGTTTTATTTCTTGATTCGTGGACATTGTGCCTTATATCTATTCTAGATAATCAAGGGGCTGCCTTACTTTATCACTTTATTGTTGTTATTTTTATATGATAGTACATTGGTGTATATTTGCTAACAATTTGGAATACTTTTGCCCAGCGTTGGGAATATTTTCCTGAAAATTTCAATAAAAAGATTTTAAAGAGAAAGAAAATAATTCATAAATTGTCATTGAGTTCAGTCACAGATTGTTACTCACATTATAGTGTCAGATAAGTAAGATCGAAATGTGTTTTTCTTTAACAGACAGCCCACCAAATTACTGTAAAATGTTAATATAGTAATAATAATTTGCAATTTTGAAGTATGGTAATAAGTGTAATACATCGTGAATCTCTCTGTGACAGCTTAGTTTTCATAAAACATCACTCAGATCTCCCCAAATTCCTTAATACCTATTAGTTGAAGTTAGTCTAAGTCTGTTAAAGCTCTCAAAAGTAATTCATTTCTTGAACGTCATTTATTTAAAAGTCAAGCAGCCACTGTGGAAACCAGCAGACTGCAACGGGTGAAATGCTTCTTTTGCAATTAAGCACAACTTTCTATTAACGCCTGGGGGAAAAAGGGCTGAGATATGTGATCTGTAACTCAGACAATTTGTGCCAAATAAAACCTGAATAAATCAAAGCCATATTTCAGCGTTGCCTCACCGAGATGTAAATCTGGGTCTCAGAAAGGCTCTGTGGCCTCGCCCTGGGACTGGAGGTAGTGTGTTATTGTTGATTAAAATGGATTATGGGTGAGATTACAGTCTGTCTCCTCCCAAAGTCCGCTCTAAACTAGCCCAGCGCCAGCAGCCCAGGTCACTCTGAAGAGAAATAGACTCGGTGAGAGAGGCTCTTTCAAAGCAGCTATACAGTCTGTCTGACTCTGAGTGTGGTTTCAGTGTCACACTGGCTTTTTCTTTTTTATTGGACCACAGAGAGGGAGAGGGGTTGATTGAGAGAGAATGAAAGAAAAAGAAAGAGGGAGAGAGAGAGTGATATATGACACCCAGACAGAGGGAGCGACAGCTATCAATATGGGCCTGTGAACTCGTCAGACCGACCGGTGCTGTCTGCTGGTGGGCAGCGAGTTTGTGGACTGCGGCTGCGGTGACCAGTCCTCACAGAGCTGGAAAGATTGTTTTCACATCTCTGCTGGAACACAAGTTCATGCATACATAGCCAGGACAGCTTTGACACTGATGGAGGAGCTCCATCAGTGAATAAACTAGCCTAAATGCTCCAGGATATTCATTCATGAATGAGTCTACAGCCATGCTAGCGGTGTGAGGTTGTACTGTACACATAGACAGCATATAAGAAGTGGACTTAGTCATCGTGACATCACCCATTGGTTTGCAGACTGCCGTTTTGAAGCCTTGAGTTCGGCATTTTAGCTACTTTTCCTCTCCATTAGACAATGCCCAATGGGCAACTCCGGGGTCTGAAAAGTGAAGCCAGTGCCTTAAACTTGCATTCTTTCTTATAGTCAGCAGGGGGCGGCACCTCTGGTTGCAAAAAGATGTCTGATTGTATAGAAGTCTATGAGAAAATGAACCTACTTCTCACTTGATTTATTATCGCAGTAAACATTGTAAACATGAGTTTACAGTATGGTCTCAATCGTTAGTTTCAAGCATAGACTGTATATAAGAAGTGGACATAGTCACTGTGACGTCACCCATTAGTTTGTGGACTGCGGTATTGAAGCCTCGAGGTCGGCATTTGGGCCGTCGCCATCTTGGTTTTTTGCAACCAGAAGTGACACAAGAGGGTGGAGCTAAGTACAACCGAACGCTGAATAAGACATTTTTAGGCGACCAAAATATTACAATTAACTTTCATGAACAGAAAACACACTGTGAAAGGGTTAAAGTTGTAACACGGACAACTCCCAGACCGGACAACGCCGTGGTAGCGACCTGTCAATCACAAGGTAGCCACGCCCTAAAGCATCCCATTACATGTCCCTTATAGAGTAAAAAGAAAATACCATTAACTTGTGAGGGAAATGTCTACTCTTTGATTTTTGGGTTGGTGGTAAAATTTGATAAATAATGCAATGACTACATACTGTACATGCTGATAATCAAACATTCTTACTGTATTAATTTAGATATTTTTCAAAGTAAAAGTCCCTAGAAGTGTATGATTCAACTTTTTCCCATGGTCTAGTGTTAAAAAAGTTAACAAAGATCGCAATAAATCGTAATATCGAATAACAATACATATCGAATCGGCACCCAAGTATTGTGATAGTGATTGAATCGGTGTATGTAGGCTGTCTATATGTACTTTTGCCACTGTTTGCAATGTCTGATTATATGCTGAACTGCATTTTGTTGGACAGGTACTTACTGTGTGCAACGACAATGACAATTTATATATAATTAGCCTACAGAAAGTGCTCTTAGATGTTACAGTTTAGAGAACTGTAAAAGTAAAGTAAAGAAACCATATTTACCTGCAGCTATCACACACATCTGATTTTGTATTAATTCAAAATTGAATCATCTTCATTGTTAATGCTGCAGTAATATCACAGTGTATATCCCTACAATCACACTTTGTCAAATGTGATTTTTTTCCCCCTAACTTTTCTTTTTGAGTCTTCTACGTCTCCTGTATGTCTCCGTATATTTAAAGGTAGCGCCATGAGATTTAAGGTCCAATTAAGATAACAAGCACGAGGTCATAAAAAAGACACTCACTGCAATTGACTTGATTACCCCTGGCTTAGCTAGAAAAATCTTGAGGGGACGGCTGAAGTGTGTGTAACAACCAGAGTGGTTCTGTTGTCATAAGGCAGTATTTATTTCTGTTTTTAATTAAGGAAAATGATTCCCATCTGTTGAAAGGTTATTGTTGTACCCGTTATAAAAGGCTTCAGCAGAACAGTTGATTAATTGAGCATGTCTTCAGTGCCGCACTCGAGCTCTAGCTGACCAACCAATTATCATAATCCAGGGCTGTTTATTTTTTCTCCGCTGCCAGTCACGACGCGTCGGCTGAGCCGGTGGTTTTACACCGCCAGGCCTGGTGACAGGAGATGCTCAGTAGCCAGTGAGACGGAGGGAGGAGGCAGGACAAGGTCTGTTCAGTCTGTCAGTCATCTAAAAGGCTGTAATGACTGAAAGTTGATCTGTCTGGGTTGGCTGAGCTACCTGTACACTACTGACAGGGATGAAGAAAACACTCACACATTCAGATCACATTAGTTCTGAACTGATTTACTGTATATGCTATGATTTGTGTTTCTAATTTTCAGGTTCAATTTGTGGTCTTTTCATATCCCGAGGCCACACAGTGAGAGGACTTCACTGCTGGTGTCACAGAGATTAACAAGTAAAACTTTCACTTTTTGCTTTAGCCTTCTAGCTTCGCTCTCTTTTAGAACAAATACCGTCTCAACAGGTAGTTATAGCCATAGACTATATATAAGAAGTGGACGTAGTCACCGTGATGTCACCCATTGTTTTTTTGGACTGCCGTTTTGATGCCTTGAATTTGGCGTTTTGGTCTTCGCAATCTTTTTGCAACCAGAAGTGACACGAGAGGGTGGAGCTAAGTACAACCGAACGCTGAATAAGACATTTTTAGGTGACCAAAAAAGTTATAAATAACTTTCATGAACTGAAAACACACTGTGAAAAGATCAAAGTTGTAAGATGAAAACACGGACAACTCCCAGACCGGACAACGCCGTGGTAGCAACCTGTCAATCCCAAAGTAGCCACGCCCTAAAGCATCTCCTGCTTTATGGTCTATCTGACTCTAAATGGGACCATAATTTACTAAATGAACATCATGCTGTATTGAAGAAGACTTGAAACTAGCGATAGAGACCATAAACTCATGTTTACAATGTTTACTGAGGTAATAAATCAAGTGAGAAGTAGGCTCATTTTCTCATAGACTTCTATACAATCAGACTTCTTTTTGCAACCAGAGGAGTCGCCCCCTGCTGGCTGTTAGAGAGAATGCAAGTTTAAGGCACTTCAGCATTGGCTTCACTTTTCAGACCTGGAGGTTGCCCACTGGTTATAACTGGCTGCATTACTGATGCATTCATTGTATGCATTCTCTAATGGAGAGGAAAAGTATGGCTGTGTTTACCCGTAGCTCCTGAAAACGTTGGAAATGTTCAATCGGCTAAAATAGTAACATCTCATACTTTTATTGGCCAGAAAGCAAAAAGTCAGGTTTCAACGAGGCTCTCTATTTTAAAGTAATTTTGTAAGCCACTACGTTTAGATGACACATTTGCTGTTTCCCGTTCCAACCAAGGGAGCTTAGTCACATTATGGTAACCAACGTTGCTGCGGCATGTCGACAAACGTCGAGTGCATTAATCAAACGTTGCCCACAATTGTTTTGTTTTCCAACAAAATTAGGCATGAACTGTATGTCTTCTATTTAAATTTTTGGCAAGAGAGAGTAAATGTCAGAGTTAATAAGAGGTTATCGGGAAGGGAAAAGTAATTAAACTCCCTCCCTTCAGAATGAGTCCTTTTACAGAACATGCTGGCGGATATTTCTCCCTTTTCCTCTGTCTAGACACGCAGGGCAGGACTGCAGCTCACATACTGGACAAAAGGGCCATACAGGTCTCTAGAGAACCGTGAAGACCAATCCAACATTTTAGACTTCTCTGACCTGGGTTACGTACGTGAAAGAAACTGGGGAAACCACCATACTTACTACTAGCTAGTCAATTTGGGGGTACAGAGCGGTTAAAAAGGCCTTAACTACATTTTTGTAAAGGGGTGACTGGAACAGAAGCCACACATATTACTGACTTCAAGAGTGCTACAATAAGCAATGGTGGAGCTCCATCACCCCAAAGCTGACCTGGTAGTCTGGTAATTTCTGGCTACTGTGCAGGTAGCCATTCTCAGTTTAACAGTGGCCAGTAAGGAAATTAAATTTCCTTTCCCACTCTACATGCTTGATAATGGCCTCTTCCAGAAACCTGCTCCCTCCTGACCTTTGCTTCCACCTGTTATAGTCCTGGTCTGCCTCATGTCACTCACCTCATAACATTGACAACACCACTCCACCGGGCGCTAATTGCTACATTCACGACTCGGTGTCCCGGCTAATAATCCCGGACGACTGGCAACATGCGTGCCCTCACGTTAAACCCTTTGGTACAACTAGTATCTCTGTGTCGGAGTTAACGACAGCAGATGTGATCATTTTCCCAGCATATATGTAGTTACACCTATTTTCTATTGAAAAAAAAACAGATTTCCAGGTTAGCTCAACAGAATCAGTTACTAACGCTTGTAAAGTTTTTCTCAGGGGGAAACACAATATATTGTTTGTTTCCTTTTGCTTGGGAACAACTTGGTGGGAAATTAGAGCTATCAAGTGTGAATGCAGCCATTGTGCCAATATCTATGACGGCGTATTAGGGCCATTGTAGGTGAAAAAAATATATAATTGTGGAGCCAGGGGAGGAGGGTAATATTCCAAGAAAAAACAAGTTGTAAAAGTCATAAATTTACAAGAAAAAAAACTAGGATATTCTCCGAGATTGAAGCAGCAAATTTACAAGAAAAAAATGGGATATTCTCTGAGATTAAAGTGGCAAATTTACTAGAAAAAAAAATAACAAATTTGATTATAAAGTCATAAATTTATGAGAAAAAACCCCCGGAAAAAATAGCAAAACCGTCATCTTGTAAATAAATACTAATATTGGAGAAGTTACAGGAAAGTAGAGACAAACAACTTCTATCTTTGACTACACAAAGGCGTGTGTCTTTTATTTCAGTACAGCTAACACTAAACATCAGCTGTTGAGAAGGCGTTACCATAGTTACACACTGAAGCTTTTAAGGGACCGTGTCCAATTGTCAGTGTCAGTGTGAAGGGAAAACAACACAGAAAAGGCACATTACTGCTTGTGTTGAACCATAGATTATGGTGAATTAAGTCCTTGGAGTTTGCGGAATACCCTGCTGCCCTTGTGACCCGCCATGGATAAACAGATGAGAAGAGTCCGCTACAATATAATATATTTTGCACTCCAAGTCTCACGTTACCACAGTGTTTAACGGTGGCATATGTGGTGTAATGCAAAGTGAAGCATTGTGGTCCCTGAACAGAAAAAAATCCCCCTATTTTTCATTGCCACGGTTTCTGTACTCCACTATGTTTCATTAAATTATGTTTAATGTAAATTTACGACTTTATAATCGCGCAAATTTGTGAGTTTTTTTCTCGTAATTTGCAACTTTAATCTCAGAGAATATCCATGTTTTTTGTCGTAAATTTATGACTTTTATCTCGTAAATTCTGAGTTTTTCCTCAGAATATTAACCCCCTCCCCCGGCTCAATAATCATTTTTTAAACCTAAAATTATGGCCCCAATACGCCGTCCTAAATATCAGAAGGGCTTGTAAAGTTTGTAAATTTTACATTATGGAAAAATATCTCACACCAGGTAAAAAATACTGAAACCGTCATCTTATTTATAACAAAAAAGCAAATCTTGTAACTGAAAATTGCTTGAAAGACTGATATCACTTGAAGATATAATGATATTGCATTTGTTAAAATAATCACCATGGCAACTACCTCCAATCAATCTCAATCCCAATCCAACCTGTGTTCCTGTAGTCTGAAAGGTTGGCCTGTTGTGTAAATCGAAGGTTCAGTCATCCATGGAGGAGGCATGAGGCTGTGACCCCTCATATTCTCCTCTAACAGGAATGTAGGCTGCTGAAAGCATCATTAATTGTCAAATCACACAGAGACCCTAAACATCAGTGGCCCACAAGGACATCCCATAAGATTCCTGTCAGCAAATGCATAAAAATGTATTGCGTGCAAGTCATACATGTTTATGTTTTTATTATATACAAATATTAACCTAAAAAACATTGTAGTTTTCTTGGAAAATAATATTTTGAATATTTAGCATGTCATCAGTTTGGTTTTTACAGTATGTGATAAACATAAGAACTCTCTGAGATATAATGTTACGAGTTAAAATATCTGTTAAAGTGCCACTTTCAGCAGCTCGTAAAATCCCCAAACTGTACCCTCTCCGCCAAACGACTATTTTTCTTATCATGTACAGTATCAGACTGTGAAAGTGGAGCAATAACATCCTTGAGTGTGCCTTTAGTTGCCGTGGCAGCAGCAGCCGTCTGTGGAGGAAATTAAAGTGAAATACATCTCCCCGCCTGGCTCTCGCACTTCACGCACCCATAAAGCACTTCTCCGCGATTGTCATCTTTACAGCCTACACATCGTTTAAGGAGATTTTTCATGTGGCCGAATAAATCAATTGTTAAAATATTTGCGATCTACCTAGCAACAACAAGCAAATGCAGAGAGCATCGCTGGCAGTGAAAGAGCGGGGCTTGGTGTGTGTTCGACAATCAGCAAACTGCATTAATGCCAGAAAAAGTGGAGTAAAGGACTCCAGTTTACTGTTCAAACTGTATTTATTGGGCACTAAATGCAACTGAACAACTGTATATAAACCACCCAGGGCTGAACAGGTTTAATCATCAGCTTCTGAAAGTGTTACATAAGAATTAGTGAAGTTTTAAAAGTCTTTAGTGTTTGTGTCTGAAGCTCAGGTTGGTCGGGACCAGCCTGCAAGCGCTCACACTGAAAGGACCTTTTCATCCATGACAGAATGAATCAGATGCATAATTTGGAGAAAGCTGCTGACAGAAAATCAGTTAGGAAAATATTTGGACGTTCATACGCTCCCCCCAACACATCACATGTTAAAAATACAGAAAGTTCCTGCACATGCGTGCGAGATGCAGGAGCCGGGGCGCCTGGCCGTCCTCTGGTCTCACTCCATCCGCCCCACACGCTCTGTAAATATCCCATCATCCCCAGGTGGTGGAGACACTAGTCAAGGCCAGGAAACTGCCAGCATGACAGACACATGTCTTACACTGCTGCCCCATCTTACTCCCAGCTCCACCTCCACCTCCACCTCCTCTTCAGATCCCATCCTCAGTCATCACACCCCTAAAAGTTGATAGATAAATAGGAGGAAATTCTGGTGTATTTCAACCTGATGTAGTTCCCATAATGCCTCATTTCCACATAGCTCTATGAACGTATGCAATTCAACTGGAAGTCCATTCATTCGTATGGGAACCTCCGTGATCTCTGATGTGTTTGCAAAGGTCCTCCATCTGTTTTTTGGGGGTTTTTTTGCGACTCGGTATGTGCTTCGAGTATGTTGAAAAATTTGATCTTTTACTTTTAGACCATATGCATCACAGGAAGTTTGCATTTTATGCTTCACAGATTACCGAATTAACATTTTTTTCTAAGTAAAAAGTTTGATGGCAACACTGGTAGCATGCTAGCTGACTGTTCAACATATAGATTACATGAATAGTGGCTTATACATCTTTATCAAAAAGCTCACAAAACGACGGTGGTGTTCTATCCATCCGTAAAGAGATGCGTTTCCTTGCGTTGAACACTTGGGGACGTACTCCATAAACTATACAGAATTAAGAAAAAGTAAAAGTGGCAAATGAGACGTTATGGGTCATAATAACACTGCACAATGCTTATCTCTGAGTCCGACGGAAAGTAAAAACAGAAAGTGACTCCTGGAATAGCAATGTTGTCTAACTTTAAGTTAGGTTTGATAATACTTTCTATTATCTGGGTTATGGTTTGGGTGAAAGTCTCAAAGGAATGCCTGCCTTTCAGGAGACATACAGTACTGTATGCTACATTAGAAACATACCGCTGCCATGCAAATAAAATGGGACCATGAGTTCACAATTTCTGCAAGTGGTTCATTTCCTGGCAGACGGTATGTAGCAGTACATAAAAGTAGAACAAAGTAACTCTAACCCTCAATTTTACCGACCCTCAATAATAATTACCATTCCCTCAACCATTACCGCAAGGACAACATTTATAATGGACCAAAAAGAAAAAAAAAAAGCAATTGAATATGAAGCTGCATAGTCATTTTGAAAATATATGACATCCTGGAAAGTATTTAATTTAAAAATGTGACATAGAAAATTAAAACTTTAACATTATTTTCAAACTAACCTGGAAAGTGGTCAAATGGGGTCATTTTAATTTGACAATCTTAAGGCTTAAAAATGACATCTTTGTATTTTACAATAAGATCGTTTGTACTTTTCTGTTTCATATGTGCTGACGGGGATACTATAAAAAGTATTGAAGCCAGAGATACAAACATTTGCACGTTTAGAGGAGAAGTCTGTTTTTTTACTGATGCAGTGGGACTGTATACAGTAAGGCTGCCATGGTCCATAAATGTAAATCAGCATGGCTTTTCTGAGAGAGAGAAATATATGGTCTGGTTACAGCAGAGGCCTCTGAGGATTAGCCGTACTCTAGACGCATCCTTCGAGATGATGCAACAGGTCAGTAATGACACACTGTTGGGGATCTTATAGCTCCGCTAAGATAAAAGCTTGAAATAAATCTGCTTTTAAATAATTTCAAGTGAATCTTTTCTGCTGTTTGATACTGATTTTAAAGAGGTTTTTTTTCCTACAGGAGCTCATTGGTTCTTATCCTCATGAGAGACACCCCCAAAGCAATGCATCACAGTCATTTTAACGCTTAAAAGACTCAGAGGAAAAGCAAAGTGCTCACAGTGGACCTGGGACTGAAAGAAATGAACCAGAAACCTACGTGTGTGTGTTTGTGTTGTACATGTACATGTGTGGGCCCTTGTCCGCTTCAAGCAATCTATAAAATTGCAGTATTTATGCAGACTAGAAGACAATAGATTTCATATGTTTGCATATTATTCCATAGAGAATATAAAGGCCTAATGGCCTGAGTTGAAATCACTGAAGTATTTGGAATCTAAGATCTGATATTTATAGTAAGTGACTGAGTTGCTGGCGAGGTTTGAGCTCTCGTGTTACAGAAAACAATGTTTAAAACTCTTTATAACCACCGTAACCTTGTGCAAATGGACTGCAAACATGCAAGATAGACATCACGCAGATACCGAACAAATTCTCTCATCTGTGGATGAAATGGCCGGTTCGGCTATTAAGAAAACAGGCTCCGTTTATGTGCTATTAGGGCCATTTATTTTCAAAGAGATGGAAACAACAAGCTGATTAGTTTGACGTTGGGCCGCCCTCGTTTCAATCTACAGTGGAGAGCCTGTTTGTGTGTTATAGGCCAAACCGAGGGGAAAATATTCTCGTCATAGATTGGATAATAACGTCGCAAATCTGATAAATTCAATCTAACTCATAGCCTATTAGATCCGCTGAATTTAACACTGAATAATGGTCATTTAGTTTTGACCAGCAGATTGGGGGGCATTCAAAGGTTGTAGTCGAAAGGATTGTAGACGTGTTGCTCTTTTGAATAAGAAATTACAAGAAAATAACCCAAATGCCTTCTAATTTAAAACACTTTCATTGCACTTATATGTAATTTTAGAACTTTTATTAATATTATTTTATGCTGTTACTCCATGTTGCAAATTCCAAACCAACAAATCAGTGTGTGTGTGTGTGTGTGTGTGTGTATGCTATTCTTTGTGCATATGAGTGTATCTCGGTGTGTCGCTGTATTCATAAGAATTCCTGAGGGATAATCCCATAATTAGAGCAGATAGCACAGGAAGTTTATTCAGGTGGGCTTTTTAAACAGCCCTGTCTACCTACTCTACTGTACGAGAGACAGCTGAGCACAAAAGCCTCGAAATGAGAGACAGTTTAGGTGCTTTCCACAGGTACAGTACAAGATTATGCACAAGAATCCTATCACAGAAAACTGTGTTGCATTGCTGCAAATGTTTAAGATGTGTTTATGCATCACCAAAAGTCAGTAAAGCACCAAAAAAAGTACAAAAGACATCTTTGTATAGGTGCTGGTTTGTGTGTAAAAGGAGTAAAAGCATGTTCAGTTTAGTTCTATTTACCAACAACAACATAACTTCCCTCCAAAAATGTCTACAGCTGTGCAAACAATCTTATACCAAAGTGTGGTGAAGATGTTCGGTCAGTTAATAATGGTTCGACGTCCACTGTTTATCTGTGTGTGTCCAGTAACTGTAGCATAATTACAGGTCTTGAACAATAAGGGGTTTTGATGTAGAAGGACAGACAGTTTGGGGAAGCAATTGAGCAGTGAAAGGACACTTTGATGGGTATAATCTCAGTGGGGATCTAAGCCAGATACTGCAGTTTGAAGGGACGACCTCAGCGCAAAATAAACACATCCAAACAAACACAACTACAAGAGGAAGATCTCAACAGCCTGGGGAAATATGTAAGTGTGTGTGTGGATTCAACTATTTGATATCGGCTTCTGGAAATCTGTTGTGTTGATTTCATTAGAGACAAAATCATATGCAAATATAAAGAAATCTGTGGAGCTCAGTAACAAGCTTTGTTTTCATCCGTTCTATTCAACATCTGGCCTGTGCTAAATCTACAACAAAGTCAAGGCAGCACTTTTAGGACACCCAAAACAAACTCTCTCTGGGTCAGAGACAGGAAGCAGATGGCCTTCCTTCACTCTCCATGTGGGATCATATACCCTCCATAAGCCCATTAACACCTCCGATACAGTAGCCACGCAGCAGCGCTGTGCATTAACACCGCGGTCGCACATCTTTAATTCGGTCATCGCTGTTGTCTTTCTCGTCGAGCGCAAACAAAGTCACACCGAGGCTGCGCGGAGCCATTAGGTATAAATTGCCAAGAACAGTGTGAAAACTCCAGCTGAAACTATGTGGTTTTTAAACTGCCTCCTCCTCGCCATGTTTTTGGAATCACTTCCAGCTGCTCCACAGCCACTAATGGCACCTTGGGCCCACGCTGCCGTTTTAACACTGGCCAAGTCTCAGCCCCCTCCTGCCCGCGAGAAGCTGAGGAGGTTTTCAACTACTGTTGAACAAATGATTTTAGCCCATATTATGAGCAATAATAAAGACGCCCTGCTGAGTGTCCTCAACGTTCGTTCATGCACATGAGCAGATCCTACTGTATTTTAACAGTAGCTTAAATAGTTTCTTTTCAAATAGTGCCACTTCTATACGAGACATATAATCTAGGGCTGTCAATAGATTCAAATATTGAATCGCACATTTTTAATCAGTTCAAAATGTACCTTAAAGGGAGATTTGTCAAGTATTGAATACTCTTATCAACATGGGAGTGAACAAATATGATTGCTTTATGCAAACGTATGTATATATTCATTATTAGAAATCAATTAACAACACAAAACAATGACAAATATTGTCCAGAAACCCTCACAGGTACTGCATTTAGCATAAAAATATATGCTCAAATCATAACATGGCAAACTCAAACCCAACAGGCAACAACAGCTGTCAGTGTGTCAGTGTGCTGACTTGACTATGATTTGCCCCAAACTGCATGTGATTATCATAAAGTGGGCATGTCTGTAAAGGGGAGACTCGTGGGTACCCATAGAACCCATTTTCATTCACATATCTTGAGGTCAGAGGTCAAGGGACCCCTTTGAAAATGGCCATGACAGTTTTTCCTCGCCAAAATTTAGCGCAAGATTGGAGCATTATTTAACCTCCTAAGCGGCAAGGTAGTATGACAAATGAATTTGCATTAACACGTTATTATCACGTTAACTTTGATAATATATATCAAATGAAAGCCTTTGGTATTGCTTTCATAAATAGTGTAAATGTGCAATACTTAGTTTAATACTTAACTTTACCAGCTCCAGTAAATCACATCACTCATCCTACTTTTTTCTAATATGTACAATTTCTGCTAGTCTTCAAATCTACTGCTCAAAAGGACTATACTATAATATGCCCACAAAACAAAATAAAAAGTACAAAAAAGTACAAAAGACATCTGTGTGTAGGTGAGGGTTTGTGTGTAAAAGCATGTTCAGTTTAGTTCCGTTTACCAACAACACCATAACTGCCTTTGTTCAGCAGACACAATCCAAGACAAAGTGCGGTAAAGATGTTCAGTCAGTTGGTAAAGGTTAAGACGTCCACTGTTTATCTCTGTGTGTCCAGTATTCTGGCAGTTAGCAACTTACAGCTCTTGAACAATAAAGGGTTTTGATGTAGAAGGCCAGACAGTTTGGGGAAGCAATTGAGCAGTGAAAGGACACTTTGACAGGTATAATCTCAGTGGCGATCTAAGTCAGATACCGCAGTTTGAAGGGACGACCTCAGTGGCCATTATGCAAAGAACACATCCCAAACACCATATGTGGAAGACCTAAACAGCCTGGGGCGATATTTAAATCTGTGTCATGGCTGGGACATTGTTTTCAGCTTGTGTTTAGGTTGAAGGGAGCTCACTCGGTCTGTTGGAGGCTATCAGTGACATCATCTGAGAGAGAGGACTCTCGCTGATAACCTTTGATCCCGACACACACCGCCGTCAGTTAGAGCAACAGCCATGGTTTACGACTGAGTGGAGGGGTGGTAACATACTCAAACATGAAGCACTCAATCAGAGAAAAGAAAACAGAATCAGTGACCAGAAATATAGAAACTTGTACGATGCAACGCAATCCAATTTAAAGCATTTATACGTTCAAATTTTGTGCAGAATAAAGAGAATTATTATAACACTTGTGAACAAATGTGTGTCACTTTTTTTCTATGGAGTACTGGGTATATTTAACAATAAATCATAAGATAAAAATACTATAATAAACACATTCTTTCTAATTATAATTTTAGATCAAGTATGCGATTTACTCCCATTTTAATACGCAGGGAAATTAAGTATTAGAAAAAAATTTCAATAATGCAATCCAACACAACACTACTGCAAACTACAGCCTCAAAAATCACCACAAACCCTCTTTGACAGTGTTACAAAGTTTTTTTAACAGGTAGTATTTTTTGTTTTCACTCCATACATAAATCATATATGATATTTTCATATATTTTCTGCAATTGTTCCAGTTATCAAGGTAGCTATTCTATGAAACCATTGTGCATTAGTGAAACCTGCAAGCGCGAGGCTACAGAAATGCACGTGTGCACACATACATACATACATACATGTATGTTTTCATATGTGCATGTGTCAATTGACTGCTTATGAACCATGTTGGCTGGTCAGATGGCCAATTAGTGTTTGAACCCCTTTTTCGCTCCATCTCGAGAAACAGGGGCAGGGCACATCTGGTGTCAATACATCTTAATAACTTATTGTAATTCTCCTTTTCCTGGACTGAACATGCTGGGACAGAGGCCCATTTAAAGACTTGTCAAGCAGTTTTGAGTGCGTTTGAATGGAGCCAGATTGCCATCACTAGATCAGCGAGGGTACTGCAGGAGAGACAAATTACCATTTTACAACAAGACAGTAAAGCTGAGATTCAACTTTTGATCACACCTTTCGTGGAAGGAAAGAGAGACATTTTAATTGTGTAATCAGTGAAACAAATTCAATAAGAAAGGGTTTTATGCATTTTGCACACTTATTGGCATATCTGGGCTTTATGCACAAGGTATTTATTTTAATGTGGATACTAATCAAAGGTCCAAAACAAGCCTGTTAATCATGTAAAAATACAGTCATATATGTGGTTTAATGTCCTTTAAATGATGTTTCAATGTATGTTGTGCCCCGAAAAAAAAAGTTTTCTTCAGTTGGTTTGAGGGAAGGATAAAGGTGAGTGGTTGGCGTCTTCAGCTTGTAGATGAAAGTAAAGACAAGTTGTGGTGTTACAGTTACAGTTTGGCCTCAAGGCTTAATTCCCTGCATTCTTTCTGTCTGTCTCACACATTCCTGTAACTAAGGAACAATACAACTAAGGTTAATTCAATCATAATGTTGTCTGCATTTGTTTCTGTGAGGTGTTTAATTGATCCTTTTAACAATGTCATTATTTTTTTTGCTGTAGCGTACGATCGTTTGCTTTGCACAGATCATTATTTCCTCCATGAGAAAAGCTAAGAGAAATAACAATGGCTAAATGTGCAGCCAATACTTTCATCAAGGTTAACTTTAACAGATGTTTTGGGAGGAAAAAAGCAGAATACTTTCTGTCAGTGAAAGCCTTTGGAATTTCAAGGTCCATGGAAAATTAAGATTAAAACATCAGATACACACAAAAAGAGCTTTTCTGTGTAAGTACCTGTGTCTTATTCAATAGTTAGAAAACAATGGGTAATGTTGCTGTAGGGAAGGGATCTGAAGATCCAGTCTTTAGGGAGCTTAGAGAGTAAATCTATCCACCATGCAATTTACTGATCAGGCTTTTTTGGCTGGCCAATATGTTATGAAACTAGACAAATGTCTTCTTCTGTCAAACATACTTATTTTAAGCAACCAAAACTATATAGTTTGTGTGTCCTAGCTTGGATGTGACAGAGCATAATGTATGAGTTTCAACAATCCTGGCAAAAACCAAATGAGCCATTTATAGTATCAAAGAGAAAACCAGATACTGACGTCAAAGATGCAAAAAATTGGTAACGCCTGGGCAGAAATGAAAGTGGTTTACACATGAGCAGAAAAGACACCAAAAAAATAGACCTCAGTCATTCTGTTACAGTGTGTATTACCGGCTCCTGCTGAGCCCTATAGGGCAACACACAGGGAGGAGTTCCCCAGAGGACAGATTACCTCATGCTGTCCCATGTCGTGGCAGCAGGCATGCCATCATCCCCTGGCGCCCTCCATCTTCCTCAGGATGATGTGATGGTTAGGAAGGCTGACGTCTCTGGGATCAGACAGGCACCCAGAGTCATGCTGCAGACCGCTGTGGAAGGGAGATGCTGTGTCAATATACCGCTGGCAAAGGCAGTGCACATGCTATTACGGTAAGTGTGTCCGTGCTGGTGTGGCCTGAAATCACCCTCTGACTGCAGCATGGAGTGTTATGCAAGAGTGAGACACATTTCTGATCACGGCCAAAATGTGCTGTGTCTTAAAGCTTCAGTAGGCAGAATGTTTTTGGCATCATTGGGAAAAAAATAATAATAACCTTTCAGCATATTGTAATTCAAGTGTTCTGAGAGAGACTTCTGCAGCTCCTCATGGTTCTGTTTTCAGGCTTTGAAAATCGGGAAAGAGACGTCTGTAACTCAGCGGATACGTTTCTTTTAGGTGTATCAACTTCCCAGTATGAACACTTCACAACAGTGTAACAGTGTGACCCCGTGACCGAGCCATGTGACCGAGCGGACGCTACTGCGCCTGCTCCACGGTCCCAATGGATGAGGAAGATCGCCAAAAGATCCGGGTATTTTTCCAGTCGGGAGTCGAGCCATTTTGTAATCATGCACCACTGAGCAACTTTCATAGGAATGAACGGGGCCCCGCCTCCAACGCTGTATCCAGTTCTCTTAATACATCCATGATCTCAACATGGCTGCTGGGTCACAAACTTTCTCATTTTACAGCTAAACAGTACACTACAAGATGTTTGAGAAAACATTTGAGACGAGAAATAGGCATTACAGTAACAGAATATTGATTCATATTTGATCAGCGCTGCCTAGTTTGACCGTTTGATCGGAGTTTGTGAGTGATTGACAGCTGCTCAGAGACGGCAAGGCTCCAGCATGGCTGTGATTGGTTGTTTTCCTCCAGTCTATGAAATTTTGCAGATGTAATTAGGAAACCGGAAGACACAGAGGCACATGATTTTTTTCAGATTACCTGTCTCATGCACTACTGTCAGGATATAGTGACCGTTTTATAAAAATAACTTGTTTTAATCATATTTGCTCCATTTCTACCCTCTGCTGCTTTAAAGATATCTTTTCTTTTATATTTTCCTTTCAAATATTTTAGTAGCACAGTATATAACCTAAATGCTATTCATAGTCAGAAATAGCACTGAGTTAAGGGCTGCGGACCACAATCTGCGCAGAATAAATCTCAAGTTGCTGCTCTTGTGAGCTGAGCCAGTGCAGTAGATAATATGGCCGGCCGTTCCAAAACCACACGTTTTAGCCATATTACAAAAATCAGCTGAAAACCCAGAGCTCCTTGTGGCTGACACGGAGGAAGTTGGCTTTCCCAATAGCCGGCAGCACACAGCTTAGTGACTTGATATTATTTATAGGGGACATAAAGGGTGACACAAGACTTCGCATAGCTCGCCGATCACTACTGGACCATAATACCTTCACCTTTAGCAGCAGACTTTAGCCGACATATTGGTTCACAATATGGAGACCCTGAGGAGCTGCAGCGCTGACAGACTCACAGAAAATAGAGGGAGGTATACGGGACTTCCTCCCCTCAGAGAATAACCCCGCCACCCTACCATTGGGATACGCATATACACACATTCTCCCCGCAGCTGTTCAACATGTGCATTTCCACGCAGCTCAGCTAAATACGTTGAGACGGTGACACATTCACACCTGTTAGCACCGGCAGCACCGGCCAACTCTGACTGACAACTTCCCTCTGGCCATCATCACCTCTCAATCGCAGGAGAACTGTCCAAGCAAACAGTCCATCAGCGGCGCGGCGGAAGCCTCTGCCGTACAGCATTAGCATCAACAACCTTTCCACATCTCTGCTGATTACTGGACAAAGGCTCTGAAAAAACAACAGAAAATGTCCTTTTTGTTTGTTAATAGAAGCTCGCTTACTGGAATATGAGCCACCGGTTGGGAATAACTAAAGTGTGTGTGCGCTATAGGGCACAAATTACTGCTGTTTTCTGTTTCTGTATGTAAGTTAATGTATGAACAGTTATACTGTTAGTATCTGGGGTAGAACCAGTACGTTATTATTGTCTGACTTGTGACTTTAAGCATTAAAGGGAGGCATGCAGTTGGCTTTATTTCATCAGCTCCACAATGTTTTCTTTATTTTTTTTCCAGTTTTATCTAATAGATTCTGCACAAACCAACAAAGAAAACCAATTTCAAAAGATGACTTTAAGTATGAGGAGACTCAAGAACTAAAAAGTAAAAACAAGTAAGGTTTTTCAGCCGATTAGGCCGCTATCAGGTCATTAAATGGGGCGTTATCAGGGGTTTAAAGGCTCATAGATGTGGGTCAGCAGAGCCCTGCTACACCCACTAGTAGGTTTTGACATCCATTCACATGGTAGATCACAGACAGAAGGAATGAAAGAAGACAACAGCGACTTCTAGTGACCGTAGTAATTATGACAGGAGCGAAAGCGGAAGTAAGGTGCTGTAGTTTAGACAGCGTCAAACTCCAAAATACAGGGCTTTTACCCAGGAGACCGGGGTTCTCATCCACCACATAGTTGTCTTTGAGTTCACAAGCGTTAAGTTTCACTTTCACTTTGGAAACAGTTATTTTAACCCAAAACACAATCTTTTCCCCTAAACTTAACTAAGGGGTTTTTATGCCTAAACCTAGAGAAGTTGTAGTTTAGCTACCTAAACCTAAAGAAGCTGTTTAATTTGTGTTCAAAACGCAACTTTTCATTAGGGCTGGGCAATATCGATATTATATCGATATCGTAGTATAAGACTTAACATCGTCTTAGATCTTGGATATCGTAACATCGTGATACGTGTTGTCTTTTCCAGGTTTTAAAGGCTGCATTATAGTAAACTGATGTAATTTTCTGAAATTACCAGACTGTTCTAGCCATGCTATTATCTGCCTTTACCCACTTAGTTATTATATCCACATTACTGATGATTATTCATCAAAAATTTTCTCGTGTAAATATTTTGTGAAAGCACCAATAGTCAACCCTACAATACCGTCAAAAATATTGTGATATTTGATTTTCTCCATAACGCCCAGCCCTGCTTTTCATGCAGTTTCACATGTTAGAACGAGTTGGTTTTAAGTTTCACATTCAGTTTTACATCTATGATGCTTATAGCGAACTATAACGCACATTTAATGGCCTGTTAACAGTCGAATCAGGTGCAGCTTTACACAAAAAAAAGCCATAGAGATATTTTTTCAAAATTTCGGTGTGTTCCACAGATTTAAGGCTAGAAATTCTCAGCGTTGGTGTTCACAAAAATAACAATTCAAAGGAACTCTGGTCATTGTCAAAGAGTATGTTTTTGCTATTTTCAATAGCTTCAAAAACAGCCACAGAATCCTTATTTTTTGCCGCTCATAACAGAGCCATACATATACATCCTTTAGTTTGTTTTGATATGTATTGCAGAAACTTAACAGAGCTGTGAGGTTTATTTTAATGTGCTGGGAGGAATGGGTTCTGTCAGGGAAGAAATGGGGAGATAAACTGTCTGTTATCATAGATGAAGATCACAAGGAGTGCAGGGAGAAGATGTATAGGTACGGATAGGTATAAATCTCCGATCGCTCCTCTGAACTCGGAGGAGCGTCCCAAATGGGAACATTCTGTTGAAATATTAAGATCTCGGGGTTCTTTACTCCAATGACAGATTTACATGTTTGCAAGGTAGAAACAGATCAACAGAATATCCTTTTTCAGTACCTAGGGTCATGGTGGACGTAAATCCTATAAGCATGATAAATGACACGGCCCCTATACCTCTCCTCGTGACAGGAGATTAAATGGCAGCTCTTGCTCTGCCAGTGAGGGAGACAGTATGTTAAACACCTCTCTGGCATGAACTCCGATCCCTCATTGTCTGCTTATCTGCACTAAAGACCTGCAGATGGATGAGTCCAAAAGAGGGGGGGGACGAAGGCTGTGTGGTAAAGTCATCACACTGTGATGTAAAGCAGGCGCACGCCGAGGCTTCTCCGCTTCAAGTTCAAAAGGAAATGAAATACTTATTTGATTTTGGTTTCACTTTGTTTCCCCCCCTAAGCAGCCCCCTTCCCTTCCATGCTGCCCATTACCAGATTTATTAATGTTATTCTTGAGATTGTCTGCATAATGTATGTCAAGAGATTTACACGGCCGACCAGATTTTGGTCCGGTGTCAAGGTCTGACACAGTAAGCCCGACTCAGAGAGCTCCTGAGTCCTTAGTTTGACCCAGAGGATTGAATGTGTCTAAATGTCCTTATAATGACAAACTGCTTGTCTCCTCCCTGTGGAATCCTACACTTGTTTTCAAAGTGGTGCACGAAACGTTGACGACCAATATATTAGACACTGATAAACTGAAAATTCATCCGGTAATTACAAATGATACTATGGAACCTTATTGGGGTATATACAGCATCTGGTAGAGATATTGTGTTCAAATATTTTGTCCTTTTTCCCAGCAAATTATCCACTAAGTACCTCTTGAAACATTGCAGGAAGTCAGATTAATATTCATTTACTAGGACTGTCAATTGATTAAAATATTTGATCATGATTAATCACATGATTGTCCATAGTTAACCATGATTAATCGCAAATGAAATCACACTTTTTTTTTTTTTTATCTGTTCACCTACCTTACAGGGAGATTTGTCAAGTATTTAATACTCTTATCAACATGGGAGTGACAAATATCCTTGCTTTATGCAAAAGTATGTATATATATATTATTAGAAATCAATTAACAACACAAAACAATGACAAATATTGTCCAGAAACCCTCACAGGTACTGCATTTAGCGTAAAAAATATGCTCAAATCATAACATAACAGGCAAACTCAAACAGGCAACAACAGCTGTCAGTGTGTCAGTGTGCTGACTTGATTATGACTTGGCCCCAAACTGCATGTGATTATCATAAAGTGGGCATGTCTGTAAAGGGGAGACTCGTGGGTACCCATAGAACCCATTTACATTAACATATCTTGAGGTCAGAGGTCAAGGGACCCCTTTGAAAATGGCCCTACCAGTTTTTCTTCACCAAAATTTGGTGTAAGTTTGGAGCGATATTTAGCCTCCTCTTTGTTGGTACAGATCCCCGCAAAAGTCACACTATAATCATATTAATATGTTTTTTTTTTATGAAAATGAGAATAATTATGTAAAAATTATCATTCCCTCTAATATCGCAAATCATATTGCAATTGCAATATCAGTCAAAATAAACAAAATAATAATAATAGTCTAAATAATCTAGAAAATAATTATGGGTTATAATGATCAGTCCAGAAATTCCATATTTCTTATTGGTTCAGTGAAAATTTAAAGACAATGGATGTAAAAGTGTGTTTTTAACCTGTGTGCATGAACTTGAATGAACCACACAACAATCAATCCCCATTTAACACCCATTCCAAGTTGCTCATTTTGCTTAAACAAGCACTTCAATATCAAATTGTCTTCCACGAGCTGAGCTGACCTTGGTTATCTCACAGTTAGGAGACAGTTGTGTGATATCTGCGTGGGCTGGAGGCCATCCCAGGTTATCACCTGCGCCTCCTCCACCGCTGATCATCCTCTCCGCCTCCAGGAGGTTTAACAGTTTGCACAGAGCCCCGGTACGACTGATAAAAAGTTCATTCAATTAGTCAGGGGAGGTGAAGACACAAACTACAATATGACCCGCGTTTCCGTCTGCTTCGAGATAATAATTCACAGCTCTGACGTGTGTGTCAGAATGTGTAACTGGGTGTGTTGCAAGGTCATAGTTTTGACTTTTCAATTAGTTTTTATGTTATTTTAGTTTTTACTTTATAATTTAATTTTAGTTTTAGTTAGTTTTGAGAGTGTTTGCTAGTTTTAGTTTAGTTTCAGTTACTCAGAAAGGTTTACTTTTAGTTTTTATATATTTAGTTTTACAGTAGTTCTGGTTTGTTTTTGTTAAGGCCAGCTATAATGTCTCAGACACATGTAGCTCTATATACATACAAAGTATATGGTTGGAGAACTGTGTAGGAATAGACATAATGTTTAATCTTCGCGCTACTTTAGCGAAGCAATTGCAGCATAGCGCCATCAGCTGGAATTTCAAATGTGTTCAATTTCTGTGGTTCAATGTCACGAGAGTTGACGGAAATTCATGCTTTCTCCTTTCTTAGGTAAATGATGGATAGAGGTAGATATATTATGGCAAAAAAAAATAAAACTAAAATTAAGTATTTTTTTTATTAGTTTCTTACACAGTCTTTTCAGTTTAGTTTTAATTTTTCTTAAAGGATCTATTTTTTTAATTTAGTTTCAGTTTACTAAAAATATTTCTCACTGCTTATTTTCGTTTTAGTTTCCGTTTTAGTTTACTATAATAACCTTGGTGTGTTGCTAGTTTAGTCAGTCAAATACACAGTGCCTGATTGCATTAGCAACCAATTAAAAAACTGGAAAATCAAAAGGAGTCTAAGTTGCAGAATTCATGTCTTTCTATTTCACTGGAAAACCCCGCTGTTGCCACCGTATGAGGCTTCATGATATGCGCTCAAGCTTCATGTATGGTATCTTGTGTTTTCATGAGCTCATCTCACTGCAGAAGCTCTCAGCTGAGCCGGAGACCCGGAGGTCAATAGGCTAGCGTGATCCTTCCTCCCCTCTCTGAACAGTGTGAGTGTATTGTGACATCTCAGGGCTGTTCTGCTCTATCACAGAGTGTCTCCTATCACACCACGTAATGTTACAGCACAGAGTAGCACCACCGCTACTTGCACCAATCTTCCATCATCATGATTTTTAAAGTGCATGGAGTGCAAACACATATACCCTCATTGTGTCTATTGGTTGATGGGCCCAGCTGCTTGTGGCCAGTAATTCAGCCATTAGTCCTTTGTTGGCTAACAGCCCACATCACCGGCTGTGCTATCAACCGAGCCAACTATCTGATGGCTGTGGAATACTGATGCTCAGCTGTGGGGCCCTGTGAGGGTGAACCTCTTGCCTCTTAAAAACTTCAAGCTGCTTTTTTTTTGTGTGCCAGTCCCCTTTGTTTTGCTTATTTTCCTTAATAATGGGAGACCAAAGGGACATAAATTGCCAGTAAAGTAGGTGGAATGAGTCGATTAGTGGATTTCAAACTCTGCGTTTGATCTTTTTCAATTACTTTGTTGCGTCGTGGCTGATAAAACACTTTATTACGGAATTTGGAAATAGGGTTGCGTCCAAAATTCCAAACTAACATGCTATTTAATACGCTAAAACAGTATGTGAGATATTTCGGTATGTCCGAAACTTTAGTATGAAGCCAATAGTACACAAATTGCTTAGGTGATATATTACAGTATGCAACGCTGGACACTACGGCGGCATAAATATCCCATAATGCAATGCGGTAGTGACGACAACAACAGTTCATAACAGACGTTGACGGACAGCTCTGTAACATAAAAACGCTTCAATTTAACTGCAAGATTTCACTTTGCTAAGCGTAATATAGTTTTTTTAATTAGTTCAGACTTTGATTCTCACAAACCGTCATTTTCGTTACATGAGTTTGGCACGTGTTACCATGGTTACACGCCTGCAACCGGCAAGGAGGCTCTCAGGAAGTGACGACGTAAATTACCGCTCAGTGCGTCCGAAAAGATACATACTACTGTTTATTCACACAAAACACATATTGAGTATGTAGCGCATATTATGCGATTTCGGACGAAAATCACAAAAAAAAATCAAATTGTTTACAGCTAAATTTCCAATCACAGGATTTTTCCCTGTGTGTTGTACAACAATACGAATATATCTCACTGAGAATGAGCCTCAGACTTCACATAAACCATATTTCTGTCTCTCGTATGGTTGAATGTAATGTAAGCAGACAGTGGCCCCATCAGGCCAAATCACATTCAGAAAGAAAAGTGGAGCTGATTTACTTTAGATACCGAACGTTCAAACAACATTCATTTTAGTCAGTGTGCTCATTAATAACATTTAATTGCATGTGACCTTCCTGTTATCACCAGCTAAATATCATGTAACTCAAGATACATTGTAATTAGTCTGTATTGTTTGTGCAAGCTTTGTGTATACAGTTTGGAAATCCAACCTACGGGGCATTACAAGGTAGAGTAAACAGGCTATTTTTCAAAGCCACGAGCACTCCAGGAGCATATTTATAAATGGTCCGATTCAGACATTTCATACGTTTCATTATAAACTGAAGTTTTCTAAAAAAAAAAAAAAAAAAAAACCTTCTCGATCTTGATTTGCCTGGAAATATCGCTGCTGTCGACAAAAGAAAAATATACATGTTTCATTTTGGAAATCAGAGACAGAACATGAGCGGGCTGCCAGTGAGCAGCAGTAATAACCAAATGACTGGCCCTGGCAGGAAATGACATGCATGTCGTTCCTGGGCATCACAGGGTAGTGCTGACTTGCCCAAAATAGGCCCTGCCAGTAACAACAATATTACACACAGATCTCTCTATGTGTGCGCAGGTTAAAAAAGCAGTGGCTGGCAGCCGTTCCTTCCCCTCATTATTTCCATCTACTTCCCCTGCTAGAAAATCCTCAATCCACCGATGCCATCTCTAATAGCCAAGACAACCAACAAATCACAGGCTGATCCTCAATAAGAGCTCCAGCTTAGACCAGAAATGAGACGGATGGTCTAAAGACGTATGGGGTGCAACAGTTTGAGGCAATAAGGCCTATAGGTAATGGGATGTGTATGCTCTCTGATTGGCCAAGTTAAATAGTGCTCTTTATGAACTAACAGAGATTGGATTTTTACCCAAAATGCATGCAATGTTATGAGTCTCCTTCACAGTCACAGGTTAGCCTGACGTCATGTATTACATAGCTGCTAGCTAGCATCATATTTTTGGGTCACTGAGTTTTATGTAGCACATTTAGCACACTTTTTTTACCTGACACATTCATCACTTCTTAAAAATGCTTAACCTTGTATCAGCTACTATTTAAAGTTTTATATTAAAGGTACAGTTTGTAGGATTTTGTGGCATCTAGTGGTGTGGTTGCAGATTGCAACCAACCGATTTTGCACTCTGCAGCTCACATTACAGCAGTTTTCACCACCGTGTCGGAGAACTACGGTGGCCTTCAGGTAACATAAAAACACAAAAGGCTCTCTCTACAACCAGTGTTTGGTTTGGTTTTTCTGTTCTGTGCTACTGTAGAAACATGGCGGAGCAACATGGCGGACTAAGTGAAGAGGACCCGCTCTCTATGTAGATATAAAGGTCTCATTATAAGCTAACGAAAACAAGAACACTTTATTACTATATGTGTTATAGTAACATGTTCGCTGTTTAAACCGTAGACTGTAAATAAAGATGGACGACATGACAGCTCCCCAAAAGTGCAGCCAAAACATCTCAATCGCTCCTTGGTGGCTGGCTGCAGTATAGGTCATAAATCCCGCCTCCTCCATGTTAGTGGACAGGACACGGGCCAAACTAAAAAGTCAAAGAACAAATCAAATACATCATTCATTTTAGGTAGTTCTCATCACGCTGATGTTCAAGTGTTCATTTTTCTGATCAGTTTGGCTTTAATTAGTTATTTGATGCTATAAAAAGGGGGTGAAACTTCATGATTGACAGCTGTGAGGCTCTCTCGCTGACAAGCCGTGCTCGGCTCGCGATAGGTACGGGCGGTTGACCTCGATACCGGTTGGTTGGCCCCACCGCCCGATCACTACTGCACATACTCTGGCTCCAAATGACGTCAAAATGTCGAGATGGCAGCTCCCATATTCCTAGATATTTTGGCTTCACTTCTGTACAGTGGGAGGAAGTGGAGACGCGTCATCTATCTTTATATACAGTCTATGATTTAAACTTAAAAGGTGATAATGTACATTGTGTTGAGTTCACAGCTGGTTTCTAGTGATGTGTGCTGAACTTAATCCTCTCTTCACTTAAACACAAATGTTTAATTTTCACAACTTTGAGATTCTCTTCTGCCCTCCAACTCCTTCAAATACTCATATGCACGCAAAACCAGCAATCTGACAATTGTCGTTTCCTTTCTGGAAATGATGAATCATCTGGTTATTATTAATCACCTTGTTATGGCTGAGGCTGAGGAGAGTCTCTCCGTTCATGCATGTTTCTCATACCTTATGCGTGTTTGACCGATTTACGACTTCATGTTTTACGGCGTTCTGTTCAACTGAAATCATTAATACACTTATCTTTGACATTGCCTCGTTTTGGGGGTTAATGCAGACGTGGCCGCGGCTCATGAGAAGTTGGATTCATTTATTTAAACTGTGACCACCCCCCTAAGCGTGTGACACTTAGTGTGTATTCTAGCTGGTTTCACATTTCACTATAGCAAAGCATGCACTCAACACAAGGACAAATATACAGCCGAGTGTTTCTCCAATGCATCGGAGCTCTTAATGGCTACATTGCTTATTTTGCCCCACTGCTGAAGAGAACATGAATTGTCTGGGAGTTCATGCGGGAACCCGCCTCGGCAAGGCCTAGTCGGAGGCTCAAGGCCGCTCTGCTTTGTCTGCTGCCACTGTACTCCACTCAAGAATCCATATCTGTGGAATTATAATTGAGGATAAATATTATCAAGTGCAATCGGAGAGGGTGTTGTGTATTTGTGCTGGGGCCAAGAGGAGAGGCGCTGTGAAACTGAACACCGGCTTGGGCCCTGAGGACAGGAGAGCTTAGTTGGAGGCAGAGGAACCATCTTCCTCTGTGGACCGCCAAGGTGAAAGGTCAAGGTAGAAAGTGACGTCATTTCCACCACTAAGACTGCGTATCGTTGGCTACAGCTAACACAACTCTGAAGAACGAACAAGACAATGTTCAAAACAAATATGGAGCTTTACTTTCACTCCGGACAGCCCTGTTCTTCTGGGTCTTGGCATTGTGATGTTCAGCCTTTTCTCCTAGTCTCTCATCACCAGGTGGAGAAAAACAACCCATAATCCAAGTCCTCTAATCTTGTACAGGATAACTGTCAGCACCTCCATACACTGTGGAAGGCTTCCCCGGCTTGTTACAACACTGGCACCAGTAGTAATCACTCTAATCCTTTGGTATCCATGGTAAACAAAACCTCTCGCACAGTCATTATCTATTCACAGCCAAAGGCCGTCAGATAACAAAGCACATCAGGGAGAAGAGAATGAATGAAGGGAGATGCAAGAAAGCTGGAGAGAAAGTAAGAAAAGAAGAGTGTGAGAGAAAGCAAAATGGGGAAAAAAGACAAGGGGACAAAGAGGAGAGAGAGAGAGAAGAGTATTTAATTGTATTATATAACACTCTTTGCTGTGTGCCAAGCTGCGACTGTTTTCTCTCTTTCAAAAGGAGAGTTTTGTGTTGTAAAAGCTCCAGGCATTTCTCAGCCTTGATGTAAACTGATAGTCTGGTGTTTGATTTATGTTACAAAATCCAAACCCCTCCCAAGAATGAAAACGCTACACCGTCAAATTTCTTGAAATCTTACATAACAACAATTTAGTGACATTCATTACTAAAACCTTAAAAGTATATAGATGGCAACCACACAGTATTTTTTAAAGAACAGCCATCCATCACTTGGCAGAAAAGAGGTTTCAGGTTCAGGGCTTTTAGGGACATCCACTCGGAGTGGAGAGGCAGAAACCTGGGTGGGAACCTGACAGGTCTGCTTAGTCCTCAGTCAAATTTAGACACGCTTGCCAAAGGCCAGAAAGTTGGGTGGCTCTAAGCTCCACCTATAATCCTTTCTTCTGTGAGGTGTCTGGTGCAGAGACTCAGATGAGGGCAGATGAGGTGAAGTGCTAATTCTAGGATCTGCTGAAGAGTAGCAGAATGATTAGCATCTGCCTGAGTGCCAGCTTTGCTAAGCAGTCGGCGCTGCAGGGTGGTGGTGGTTGACAGGTATTCATTAGATGTGGATGTATCCTTGTGTATGTTCAGGTTAGGGATGCCACAATACCAGAAATTTAGTAGTCGATACCAATACCAATGAAATTCAACGATTCTTGACACCAATTGGATACCACGGTAAACAACAAAAGTAAAACAATAAATACTGTGTACTTCAACATACACTCCTTTATTAAGTAGTGCAACATGAACAGTTTTAAGTGAGATTATAGAGAGAGAAAAATAAATAACTATAGGCCTTGCTTATATTGCGACGGACACAATATAGAAAAATATATAGACATTTTGATATCGTTTTGACGATATACATCATCATATTGGCCAGGCTTAGCGACGACAGTGAGTTTACTGCGTCCAAAACACATTTTCCATGACGGGACGCCGTTAGTCTCAAGCCTGATGATGGTACCTGTGGTACTGTAGAAAAAAGAGTACATTGGCATCGACTTGGTACCGAAGTATCGGTTCTCGTGACATCCCTAGTACAAGTTCAAGTTTAATTGGAAGCTCACTAGCACCTAATAGCAAATGTGACCACTTGAAGAAACAAGACACTGGTATTAGAGCACAGCAGAAACCATTCTGTGACATTAGAGTATTTGTCTCCCAGCGCTCCAAATTGTTTCCCTACAAACAAAATGCAGGGATTAACAATTGGCCAGCTTATATCCAATACCTTTACCTTTTTCACTGCGCCTTTTTCCCCCCATAACAAAAGCCAGTGAGATCAGCAGGGAGCTTCTCACAATGTAAATGTAACTCAGTATACCTGACACCTAAACCCTGTCTTGCCTTTGCTTCTTCTTATTATTTGGGAAATGCTAGACATATTTCTGGGCTTCTCAAACACGCTCTCATCTTACCATAACAATCGGATTCGACATGTGGTTTTATTGTTATGGAACGCAAAAGGCTGAGCTGTCTGCCTGTAGCAGACAGTTTGGTATCGAAATTCAAGCTGTAGCTATGAATCGGGTACAGTTAAGATTTCTCTGCCCAAGGTGAGTTTTGCGGCAGGCTCCACCTGGACTGAGGACTCAGTATTATGCTATAACAGACATTTTACATTGAGGAAAGACCATCATTTTGTAGGTAACTGCTTACTGCAAACATTAGACGGATAGGAGTTGGAGGGGGAATAATGTTGTCTGTTTTCTGCCCTCTGTTTTATATACATCTTACAACGGTGTTGCTGGGAAACCTGTTAATGCGCATGGCTCTGACATCCTGAAATGTTGTGCCCCTTCATAATCCCATGTGGTATGTTCCCACTTAACTAGTAATTGTATTTTCTCTTCACGTATTTAATAGAACAACATGGCAGCAGGGCTCTTAATTTCTTCCTTGTGCTTGGAGGACAACCCAAGTGTTGAGTGCAAAGGAGAAGTGCACACAATTAGCTAATATAATTCACAGATGTGCTCTCTCTCTCTCTCTCTCAGCATTACACACAGCAGGCTGAGCAACCTGAGAGTCTGGACACGCTCTCACCCCACTGTGACCTACTGGCACATACATTTCAGATGACGTAGTAATTAAAATACACTAATTTGATAATAATGCAATAACAGCAGCACCCTGAAGGGCTAATTTAAAGAAAACATTTTCCCAGACCGCCAGTAAAGCGTATGTAATGCCCCACAGAAAATACAGTAGCCTGTGTTGGTGTGCTTTCTGAGGTCTCGGGGGGCGCTGATTTCATACCACAATCATTAAAATCTTAGCTCCCTTTTGGCCGAGAGCGTCTGGCTGGCGACGGCGCCGCCTGCGAATGACATTGGATCCCCCAAGGTGTAAACTTGATGAATATCTGATGCTGTTTTGCAAAGGGTTTAGTTTGAAGCTCCTCCACAGATAAAGGTCACAGTGACGATTCAAAGCTGAACGTGATATTATTTTAACTGGATTGTGAAGTTCATAGGGCATCTCTCTCTCTGAAGGGTTCATAGATACAAAAGAGTAACCCAAGGCAAGTATAAAGGGGAGTATTGATTAAGATTGCTGACCTAGATTTAACATGGTTGGATTTTTAAATATTATTTTGTGACATTATTTACCTTTCCTAAACCGTGCACAGAAGAGAGAGCATGTGGAGAAAAAAGCCAGGATGTGACTACCCCCTACAGAACGGTCTGATTGTGTTCAAGCAGATCAATAATGCATTTGTTTGATGAAGTTACAATAAATGATGGGAAATAAACATAATACCAAAAAGCATAGAGCAAGATCGGCAACCCCTTTCAATGTCTGGTGCCAATTTAAATTGTTAAAGGCCTATTTGTTTTTATAATGCGCACTGATTTAAAGGTCCCATATTGTAAAAAGTGAGATTTTCATGTCTTTTATATTATAAAGCAGGTTTAAGTGCTATATAAATACTGTTGTAACCATCAAAACGCTCAATATACGGAGAAATACACACAGCCCGTATTCAGTAATTGTGCTTTTGAAACAAGCCGTTAGGATTTCTGTCCATTTGTGATGTCACAAATATAAAATATATAGATCATTACACGGTTTTAAACATAAACATTCTAAATGTGTCCCAGTTTATTTCCTGTTGCAGTGTCTGTAAATAACATCAGCTGACAGGAAGTAAACATGGACCCAAACTGTTGCCAAGCAAAGCAATCCATTGGGATTCCATTGAAATGTACGGCAAAACGGAGTGTTTCAGACAGAGGGTGAATACAGGTATATTCAGGCAGACAGTGTGAGGAAAATAATGTGTTTTTTAACATTACAGCATGTAAACATGTTCTAGTAGGAACACAAAATACAAGAATTAACCTGAAAATTAGTATGATATGGGCCCTTTAAGGTATTTACTAGTGATGTTACGTGCTGTGCCGAGGCTTCAGAGCGTGTGTGGAGTAATCCAGGAAGTTTTACGCCATGCGCGTATCGAGGCTTGACGTCCGAAGCCTCGCTGCCCGGCCATACCGCGTGACTGGTTGAGGATTGGTCAGATCTTCACTGGTTAACCAATGCCACTTTCCAGAAGTGACACAGAACACTAATATTACCCCTCCCGCCATTATTATACTATATTACACTACAATACAATACAATTATTGACCAATTTTGTTAATAGTCTGTTTATTGGCAATACTGTATATACTGCTCCTATTGTTATACTTCCTTCTATTTAAATGGTTCATATTTTGTTTCACTTTGTTTAGCTCTTTTTTACTGTGTTAGCTGATGCATCTTGTTTTTTGCACTATCCCCTTTGCTGCTGTACACTGCAAATGTCCCCACTGCGGGACTAATAAAGGAATATCTTATCTTATCTTATCACATGGTTAAGATCATATCAGCCTGCTTTACACTCTTTGACCACCACGTGGTTGACATACTTAATATCTCTAAGACTGCATGCAGGAGACTTACATTTAGCCAAGAAGCTAACAGTTGTGCAGTTTCGACGCTTTGTAATCCAGCCTTGAACTACAGAGTATTTCTAGAGACTCTGTAGAATACGTCCATAACGATAAATCCAACACTGGATGTTTTCTTTGTATTATTTATCAATTTTTTCCATGTTGAAAATGTTGCTGTTAGCTAGTCCACTAGCACTTCCTGTTGCCGTTGAGTCTGTCGACCAATCAGAAGCCGTGTTCCCGACGTGTCGACCAATCAGAGGCTATCAGAGGAATCAAAGAGTATAGAAGCAAACAGACGAAACTCCGCATTGACAACAGTCGTTGACGTGGTTTTTTGACTGAAAACGCTTATTTTATTTATATTTTATTGTTCATAACAGGTCATTTTGGTACAATATGACAATGGAATAGAAATAATTGTGTTTTACATTTGTACGGCGGGCGTTTGCAGTTCAAAATGGCGGTACCGTAGCTTTGCTGCTGGGCGCTGATGTTGCAATGGAACGAACAATTGGCGTTCACTTCTTGTCAATATACGCTCTTTGATGGAATAACATATACTAAGGTATAACATGGCAGCTGGCAGTCAGAGAAATAAAGTTCAATTTTTATTTATTTATTTTTTTTTTTTATTTATTATTTTCTGGGCTTTAGACATTTAAGACACACATTTAGTAAAAGTCTTGGGCTGAAAGGGATCTAGTTTTTATTTAAACAGAGTTAGCCTATTTGCATTATAAAAACCCAAACAGTTTGTCAGACGTCTTGGCAGTCATGTCTTCAGCAAACCTGCCACTAGGAAAACTTTCTTTTAAAAAAAAAAATATATATATGGTTTAAAACAAAACCTGACCATTTTAAATAGAGGGGTCGGATTCCCCATAGGCTATAGTCTTTAAAGCTCCCATATTGTAAAAAGTGAGATTTTCATGTCTTTTATATTATAAAGCAGGTTAAAGTGCTATATAAATGCTGTTAAACTATCAAAACGCTCAATATACGGAGAAGTACACACAGCGCGTATTCAGTAATTGTGCTTTTGAAACAAGCCGTCAGGATTTCTGTCCATTTGTGATGTCACAAATATACAATATTTAGACCATTACACGGTTTTAAACGTAAACATTCTTAATGTGTCACCGTTTGTTTCCTGTTGCAGTGTATGTAAATAACATCAGCTGACAGGAAGTAAACATGGACCCAAACTGTTGCCTAGCAACGCAATTCCATTGAAATGTACTAAAACGGAGCGTTTCAGACAGAGGGTAAATACAGGCATATTCAGGCAGACAGTATGAGGAAAATAAAGTGTCTTTTGAACATTACAGCATGTGAATATGTTCTATTAGAAACACAAAGTACAAGTATGAATCTGAAACTGAGCATGATATGGGACCTTTAATACTGGTTTCCAGTTAGTCTCATTTCTCTAAAGCTTAAAAAATGAACTCTGGCTGCAGTCCTGACCCAGCAGAGCTACTTATTTGGAGACAAAATGCCCATAATTCAGCACCGGCAACATGCTGTAGCTGCATGTAATTTCTGCACATCATTATCCAGCTTTCATTAAAAAACCCTCATGCTTGTGACCTGATCCCAACTGTCCATCAACCATGAATATCATTAAATGTGAGCCACGATGCACAGTAATTTCGCCCCTAATTCCTCCTCATCAAGAGAACAAAGACCAAAAAAACAAGCAGGAGAAGCAGGGGAAAGAAGAATTTGGCCTCTTTGTGTCCTTCCCTTTGTACCGTTGGCATGGTGGCTTTGAAGCCTACAGAAGTGGAAGTGAAAGTGATTGAACTTGCTCAGTGAGGCTTGTTCTGCAGGACTGAGTTGCGCAAATCACTCCTCGTGACCCATTTGTGGGTGTGTTTATTAACCCAATGTACAGTACATCCACATTTTGGGGTTTGCTAATGAGCAGGGATGACATGAGCTGGTGGGATGGCAGCTCTATTTCATCAGGATTTATAGATTAGATTGCTAGATGCATCATTATAACCACTGAGATGAGGTAAAAAAAAAAGAGGTATTTGGGTGAAATCTGGAGACCTGACAAGTCTACGTCTCCTCTTCTGGATATTGTATTTACTGACTGCAGACTGCTAGAGGGTGGTCGCTGGCATGGTTTACTTTCACAGGCGCATGCTTCCATTTGTCATTGTTATGCTAAACACTGCTTTGGTATAGAGGAAATTGAATTAAGGAGCCGTCCAAGCAACAGTCTTGTCCTTATCATCTCCATCAGCCTGATCCGAAACACATTGAGCTCCCACCAACAGAGGGTCACAAAGTCACGTAACCTTCGGCAGGCAGCCATTTCCTGAGCACTCCATCACGGACGGCCTTCTGTTGGCTTTTTGGCAGTGATGCAACATGCAAATAAGGAGCAATTTACTGGTGACCTACAGTAGTAATCCTGCATCGTAAAACACTCTCTTTACAACTATGCACGCACATAAAGGGAATTATAAGGGAGCAGAAACAGAGTCAGAGATGGATATCTCAAAATCTGGCAACCGAAAATGGGCAGATTGAACTAGAGATAAGTGAGAGAAACAAAAAGGAACACAAGAAAACAACAATGACAAAAGACACAATGGAATCTGCTCATGCCCACAAATGATGTTAGTCTCACAGGAGGTGAATCCGTGCACGACATCCACATTTCATTACCGCTTGTTGCCAAACCCCCCGCTGAGCAAAAATATTCTACTGTCACACTCCACTATGACTACAGGATTTAAGACTACTCAGAGTCCCACTCAGAGCTGACTTGAGGAAATAATCCAGTTTGTCTACAAAAGCAGATGGAAACATTTATAATAAAACCGTAACGTACTGACAGATAATTAGATAAATTACGTAAATATTACTCCATAATAACCAGGAAGAGGAGGGAGCAGCACCGAGCCTCACCAGCATGAGATGAATAAGATGCCTTATTTGAAACATGTATGTATTGTTATGCATTATTATCTCATAATACAAAAAAAGGTGACATTTATGCTTTATTGGAAGCAGTATATGTATTATCACGCATACATAGAAAATAACAATAAGTAAGACAATAACAGAATATTGTATTCTGTAAATATGCTGAACATTAGATGAAAAACTGGAATGTAAAAGAAAGGAAATTAACTTTTTTTTTTAAACACATTATATCGTTTTTAAGACAGTGATTTTAAAAAGTGGAAGAAAGGCAAGTGCAACTTTTACATACGTAAGACACATCAAACATAACATGATTAAACAGCGATAGAAAAAAGGGATGGAAATGGCTTTTGAGGAATGTGAAAAGACACGTTATACTTGATAAAGTGACTCAGGTCAGTGTGGTTTTCAGATCCTCCCCCGAGTTAATCCACATTATGTACCTGAGTAGAAGTCAGATTGTTTTTCTGCATCTTCGAGACAAATTCACATTTACAAGTAAAGTGCGAGATAGAAGACGATCAACCGTACGGAAAACTCTGTACATGTTGGTGGTCAGGAAAATAGAAAATAACACAAAACAAAGAGCAAATAATCCTCACCTCTTCATATATGAACTGCACACTCAGTTTGTGGCACTATGATGCTTAACATTAGTGCTCTTAAAAAAGGCACGTCTCTGCATAAATATGTGTAAAATACAGAACTTATCACCCGTCCACATCCGCTTCAATACTGTCGATTTACCATGATTGTAAACATCAATCTGAGGGACATGATTATATATGACATCTTCATTGTCTCTGGCCGCGATCCTGCTTGAAGGCCACGATGAACTTCCAGGCTTCGACATACTGGGAGAGGCAGATCTCCTCTGGGAAGAGCTCCTCCACGTCAGGAGGGGTGTCCAGGTCTTTGCGCTCCAAGTAAGACACCAGGGTGACTTTCAGGCTTTTAAGAGACAAAACATATTGCTTTATACATGTGATCTGACATCACACAAATATACCTACTTTTATTCTTTGTTTTAACTACATTAAATGTACATATGTAGCTAAAATATATGGCACACTTAATTGAGGCTGAGGACTAGAGATACATTTTGAAGAGTTATTGATACAGACCAGTGGTTCCCATCCTTTTTTCTTAAGGGACCCTTTTTCTATCATTGAATAAACTGACGACCCCTGACTAAGTGACATATTTTATGGATATTTCATCCATGCATTACAATAACAGTACAGAACAGCTGATAAACTGTACAATTAAAAACAGTGAATGCAATAACTGCAGGAAGTTTGTATAAAACGAGCGATTTGGAGAAATTTTGAGCAGATTATTTCCCTGTGAATATTGCATCAGAGATGAGTCTTCCTGTTATTTTAAGGAACTTTGTTGTTTGAAACTAGTTTTTTTTTCTATTTTTAACAATGATACATACTTAAAAGGCTTATTTTTTTCAATTTCTCCCTGACGCTTGGCCATTGTTTCATTAGCTCTTTGGTTGTTTGCGTACTTTTAAAGTTTATATTTTAAATAATAAACCAAACTTTTAAAAATAACAATTTAGATTTATTCTTTCTAAAGGCCAACTGTATATTTTTTTGTTAAAAGTTGTATTACACCCCTTAAAATCAAGACGGTCTCGCGACCCCCCCATGAAACTTTGGCGACCCCTAGCGGGGGTCGAGACCCCCAGGTTGGGAACCAGTGATACAGATAATGCTAAGGTAACGGCCACGTTACTTAATAGCACAGTATTTACCGCGGCATAGTGTTTCAACTTCATGGGTTCATTGGGATAGAAATTTCCTTTGTACCCAAGCCAGTCAAATAAAATTAATTTGTACAATGTGTGCAAAATAACCTTTTGTCTCTGGCTTTTCCAGGACAACCAACTGTAATAATAGAGAGCCAACTCTGACCAAAGTTAATTTCAGGTTTGTTTGCGTGCAGCACGCTAAATCAGCCAAGGTGGCTCAAAGTGGGAAAGGAACAACATTGACTTTGTTTTAACTAAGACTCAAAAACACGGCACGCAATGGGGTTTTCCTCATTTCTCTCTCTTCCATTTTGAAGGATCAAGCCTTGATTTTAGACATGATTTTTTAGAATTTATAGACATTAACAAATCACAAATAATTTCGTAAAAAGATCGTTTTACCTCCAGTCAGGCCTGTAGGTATCAAGTGCATTGGACTTTTTAAGGACCAGCACCAGGAACTCGTGCATCTCCAGCAGGAACGAGTCGGCGCTGCACTTAGAAAAGAAGCCGGTCAGCAGCCTGTGCTCGTCTTCGCTCAGGGCCTGTTTGTACCTCTCCGACACTTCCACAAACGGATCCTGAAGAACACAGAGAATGCATGGAACAGGCAAAATAATAATAATGCAATTTTATACAGAAGTATTTACTTAGCAGAATATGCATACAAATAATAATACCATCTGTATCTGTATACCGATGCCTTACCCTTTTGAGCCGCAGCATGTTTTCTGATTTGAGTGAGGCCAGCAGCTGCCACAGAGCCACACAATGCTTTAGACAACACATGCTCAGGGCCTGTGAGCAAAACAAAGAGGACGTTAAGTATTATCTCATATCTAGCACCTAAAAAAAGACCAATTAAAACCATGTTTGTAAAAGTATAGTATGATAGCACTAAAAAGTCAGACAACAAAGAGTTTCTCTTCGGGTGCAGATTTGGCAAATTGTTTGGAAAGAAAGTAACAAAAGTGAATGTGGAAGCGAGAGAACGTGCAACAGGATAAAAACAACCGGTGTCTCCAGATAGGCCGACCTTGAGGATATGCGCAGCCATCTGGTTTCCCATCTGCAGCACCTCCTCCAGGTAGCGGGACAGCTGCATGTCAGGCTCTCCCCCGGTCATGGCGAGGAAACCGAGGGCCACTTCCAGCGTGGACAAGGCCTCACACACCTCGCTGTAGGAGTGAAGCTCCCCGGCGACGGCGAACAGGGTGAGAGTCTGAAGAGGCTCCTGTTGGCACACAGACATGTATCGTCTCATGAGGGGATTATCTACAGTAAATGTACTTTTCCACTACTGACTATATGTGGTAAATGAACGGTAGTTTCAATACTGTATAGTATATCACAACTTACTTGCTGGACTTTTGCCTTTACATCCTTCAGGATAATCTCATAGTTGCGGTCATGTCTGTTCACTAGTGTTGGGATGCCCTGTGGAGAAGGGACAGAGGAATTATAGGATTTTAACAAGTTTCCAAACAAACAGGAGCCATTTCTGTGCTTTCCATTTGCTCACATTGAGAGTGATGAGAGGTTTGCCCAGTAAGAAGCGGGAGACGATCTGCTGCTGGATCTTGGGCAAGTCGTACTCGTGAAGAGTCTCCTGGCCTCTCTCGATGCTGTATTGGGTGTTGGACAGAACCAGTGGCATCAGGTCCCGCTCCAGCTCGTACCGGATCACATGCAGGTCGGTCAGATCCGCCGGGCTCACTTTGTAGCTGGGGGGGAGGGACAAACAGACCAGTCAGACAGAGTTTATGTATTTTTGTTTTAGCATTTGTTTCCTTTTTTCACCCTTTTTGACCTGGTAATTCAAAATCTTTCTCTTCTTTTAACAACCTCTCCGTAAAACCAATACATAAATGTGGTATATATTTGGAGTAGAAGTTTACACACTGCAGCCAAACATGCACAAGTTAGAAAAATGTGGCGTGAGCGCCCCCACCTGGTCTCCTCTCCAGTGTGCTTGTCCACACAGTAGACCAGGTCATTGTGCAGGGCGATGAGGTAGCTGACGAGGGCCGTGGAACACAGGCCTGGGCCTTGTCGCCGTGGTAACAGCACCTTGAGGTCACTGTTGAGGTCCAGGTCCTTCTGGCAGAACTCAGCTGGGATCTTGATCTCACCTGAACGACAACATTTCAATTCAAGTTGGATATCGTGTTGGTGTCAGGACATGCCAGAGTTGGTGCAACAAAGTGTGTTTTTATTTACCGTTAGTGGCCAAAGACACTCTGAGCTGATTCCAGCTTGTCAGGAAGATCTTGATGTATTTATCATACCAGGCTTTCAGCGAAACTGCACACATGAAGAAAACAAAAAAATGTCATCCCAAGTGTACACACATGTTAACTAGAGACACGACTTCCAGTAAATTGGATAAACTGACTATAACATAATAAGACATCTCATGTGTGGAAGAGATTTAGCTCTTTTTAAGAATCATTGTCTCCCTCTAGGTTAAAACAACTCATTCCTTGGCAGGCAGTGTTTCTAAACTGTACGTCGCCAGCTATTTTACAATGACACTTCCAAGAAAGAGGTAATATGAAACTGCGTGGAACTTTGTATCTCTTGTGTAAAGTGAGTCATACAGTGTAAAAAAGTTGAGAGCCGCTGGCGTAGGCAGTTAGTTTCAGTACCTGCTTTCTGACTGAGGAGGAATTCGCCGATGGTGCCACAAGTCAGCTCGGTGATGTTTTGAAACCTCTTGACCAGATCTCTCTGGAGCATGAGGATATCAGGAAGGTGCTTCACCAGCCGGAGTTCTGCTTCCTGAAAAATAAAAAGGTTACGTTAACGAAAACTATGATGAAATATGTTCGTCAGTGACCTTTTATTTCCCATGACTAAGACGAGACGATGACGAGACGGCACCGACGTCGTTAGACAGTATGACGATAGCGAACACGCAATATCGTTGACGAAAAAAGACGAGATTAAAATGTAGTTTCAAAACATAGAAACTTGTCACCTTACACCCTTCTTCCTCTCTCTCTGTCTCAAACACACACACACAACACACATACACACACACAACGTGCACAGACATGCCCACATGCAGTTTAGGGTAATTCCTGTTTATTTCAGCTTTCAGATGATATACACCACATCTATGTGACATCTACTGTTGACCTGCTATCTCCCCCTAAACACCCCCTGTACCACCCTAAAAAAGACAAAAATGGGTCTAAGTGGGTCTCTTAGGGTAAAAAAAGTTGGGCTTGAATGTTCTTACCCTGTGCAGAAACCTCCAGAGCACCGGCAGGGTGTCTTTGCCGTCATTCTGCTCCACAATGTGGGTGAGGCTCAGCAGAGACACTTTCTCTCTGCAGCTCCACACGGCAGAACCGTGGATCAGAGAGTTCTGGGGAAGCGAGGCCAAGAAGAGACGAGGATCGCCAAACATGAGCTTCATGATGGGATTAGCGGAGATGCGAGAGTCAGCCCGGATGAACGCGTTCACTTCCTTCAGCTGTCTATCCAAGTTCTGTGGAGGAGAAAATGACGGAAGAAAATGTCTAATGAGCACATATTTTACAAACAGGCAGAATTAAAAGATTAGATTATGCGCCAGATTAAGTATTTCTACCTTCAGCTGAGGTGTGATGATGGCGTTGCTCACTTCCATCTCCCATCCATTTCTGGCGTTTTTGGTGGAGAGCACGTTGTCATAAGGAACCGGCCCTGAAAGGAAAGACCGGCAGTGTTTAATAGTAGAAGGAAATCCAGTGAATCTAGTGTTTCATTTTTGGAGGGACATTTTTTTTACCTAGGTTGAAAAGTCTCAAAACAAATAAAAATGTTGCACATAATTTACAGCTGTCTGAAGTTACTATAGTACGTTATCACTGTAATCACATCACCTTATGATCTTGGATCATATGGGAAAGCTAGAAGTGGTATTGCAAAGGGAAATCCTGACCCACAAATCCTGCATTTGTTGACGTAGTGAGATGGTGCACGCTCTGTTGCAACAGCACAAACTGTCTGTTTGCAATTGTCTGATGTGTACAGTGCTGTGGTGAGGAACACCACACAATTTCTGACCACTAGAGGGCACCCCTTTCCTGTCTTTCCTACTTTCTGTCGCTGTCCTGCAGCCTACACATTTGCAGTAATACAGTAGTAAAAGGTTCAGGAGCAAGAGGCTTTAGAAACATGCTGTCACTATCTTTAGAATAGAGGTGAAAACAGTAACACTTTTACACTTTTACGTTTTGCATTCCAACTGCACCTTAGTTTATTCCTTTGTACACATTTATTTATTACTTGTGCATAGAGCCAATACAACTCAGCAAGTGCAATATCTTACTGTTTTTATAGATCAAAGCAAATACATATATTCTATTTAAAATATATATTTTTATACTGTTTGATATGTGTATGCACCTATTCTACATTAGTGGGCACAGGTTGCTATTCAGACTACGATAACTTTATTTTTGGTATCATTAGCACATAATACTTTTAGAGTAGAGTGATAGGTTTGTTGTTGCTTACATGTCTGTTGCTGTTTGGGTTCCACGAGGCTGCTGATGAGCAGGTGAACAGCGCTGACTGTGTCGTCTGTCCCTTTACCCAGAGATCTGATCAGATGCTCCATGTCCTTTCGCAGGTGAGCACTTAGAAATGCACCGGGGTCACGGACCGGAGGCTGGATGATGGTGGAGATAGGCTGGAAACACAAATAGAGTGCATGACTGACCAGACTCACCTCTTAAACACAAACAGGATATCAACAGTGTTTTTTTGCCGCACCTATAAACCTGGGCTGGTCGATATGGCTTAAAAATAATATCTCAATATTTTTAGGCTAAGTTGCGATATACAATATATACCTTGATATTTTCATATTTTCTCTAAAATAACAGCTATGTTATTTTAGAGAAAATTACATAACTGTTTGATTTAACCCTTTGATGCATATGATCATACCAGCATGATCATTATAACAAACTAATCTGAACACTGAGGTGGTGAACTGTCATATTTCTCCAAAATACAGTGTGCAGGCAGTATTTTTTTTTTAATCAACATTCATTTTATCTATTATTTAATATTAATTAATTTGGTTTTATTTCTTTATTTATTACTGACTGACTGAATGACTTATGCTACTTATGTGAAACTGAAATCACATTCCCCGCAAGATCACTTTTATTTTGACGTCAGTTCTTACATGCTCTTACCGTAATGCCTACTATATAAGCAAAAGGCCAAAGCGAGTCTCATGCTGCCTGCTTAAAAAAATTACGTGACAATTAGTCTAATATTTAAACTCGATGTTCACGATATAGTCATTTACTACATCCCATTTAGAATAAGCTGCGATACACCGCGTATATTCAATATATCGCCCACCCCTATTCTAAACTAAACTAAATATATTGCGGGGGAAAGGATCTCCATTAGAACTGTACTCATTATTTCAGCTACCTGCAGGTGGTTGCAGGTCCCCAGCAGCATGGCCATGTGAGTGAGCATGCGGACCATGGTGAAGGGAACGGGGGAAATGCTCTTTGTGTCCAGCATGTCTGGATTGTCCCTGCGACTGGGGTCACCGAGGATGTGGCCTGTCTTAGTGCGGTCACCCCTGTGAGGAGATAATTAATAAATAGATACAAATTAAAAGAAAATACACACTAATTAGCTCTCTTTTGTATTCCAGAGTCTCCCCGGATTAACTCATAGACCACTTACTGCAGCTGCATAGCTTGAAATCCAGCCACAGGCCGGTGGTTGTCTCCTCCTATTTCAACACCACAGTCCAAACATTGACCTTTTTGCATGGGCTGGCCGCACTAGAGGAAAAGAAACCGGACGCAATAAAATGAATTCTTCAGAGTATGGAAACTTAAAAAAAAAACGTATTATGAGACAGACTGATCGTGACATACCTCTCCAATGGTGCAGGGGTGACCATTTGGACAATCTATGGTAAGAGAAAATCAAAAATTACTTAATTTTCAATGATATTTCGAATTTGAAAGTACAATTTTGTTTACTTACGGTACCACTGCAACAGTCCCATAGCTTGTTGGGCCACTACTAACATGTCCTCTGGCATGGTAGGCAAGAAGGCTGCCTGCATAAACAGATAAAAACATTAAGTTCACTTGAAAGAAGAGGCGGCCTAGTTGCCAACAGCGAAAGCAGCGGACATTACACATACCTGCATGTTGGCAGGTGCCCATGCCAGCTGCTGCAGGGGAGCTAAGATCCCCTGGTTCCCGCAGAGCAAGACAGCAGCCAGGTGGATGGTTAAGTCCACGTGCACGGACCGGGCACCAGAGGCGCCGGGAGGAACAGTCAACGGGCCGAGTTGGTTGATCACCAGAGCCTTGGCGAAGGCTTTCATCTGTGGGCTAGCAAGGAATTTGGAGTTCTTGATGAACTTCAACAGGGCTTCCAATTGCTGTAGATACAAAGATACATAAATATATAGATATGTAGTTTACTGACACAAGTTGAGTTTCCATTCAATTGTCAAACTTTTGAAATGATGCAAAAAACGAAAGTAGGCGCGTTTCCATCAACTTAAATAACTTAAATAAACTCTCCTACAGTGTAGTTTGGTCAGAATGTGGCGCTATAGGCTACGCATGGCTGAATTTCGCCAGTAAATTAGAAGAAGTAGAGGTTGCAAAGCAGAAACAAAACAAGTCGGCTTGGACATCTAACCATCTACGAGAGAAAAATGAAGAAAGGCCTTCAGGAATTGGTTTAAATTGTTCTTTCATGTCAGCTACAATTGGCCATGTTTCATCCTGTCTGGAGACAAAGACGAGCATTTACACGTTATGGAAATATCGGGGAAGACGTCGACAGCGGAAACAGCTGATCAGTCATGGGAGTTAAATATTCGCTACGATAGAACTTATTCGGCAAAGGTGTTTTCATATCACATTTAGCGCATCGACTCTTTTTCAATAAAGGAAAAAACCACCTCAAGCGGGTGTGGCATAATCAGTCATGTGTAGGTTATAAAACAGAACCATTTCTTGGGTGTAATGCAAGTGAAGAGAGTTTGTCATGTTCATATGTGTTTATAAGAAGAGAGAGTTCAATGTGGTTATAATTTAGGGTACAGTGTTATTTATTGCCAGTGTTATTATTAGGGTGTTGTGCCAGTAGATCGCCAGTAGGTGTCAGTGTCGCTACAGAAGCTGTTTAGGTGAAGGGAGCGTCACAGGGAAGTCTCGCGTGAATACGTGAGATAACGAGAATCTCTGTGTACAAGATAAAAGTAGAATACACTGTGTAGCGATTGTCAACCTAATATTTTACATTTTGCAGGTAAGCTGGTGATGTTAGTTAGCAATTCTGTATTAGGGCAATGTTTACACTGTACTTCGGTGCCACTGTGTTCTAATACGAGGGTTACAGTCGCCATGGTAACATCAGTAGTAGCGCGGGGCGCTGGGAGCTTTGACAATGAGCCCTCGTGTTAGGGAGCCCTCCCGCTGCTCATCTTAGCCTTTTGCTATGACTATTGTTGATGTTGTTGTTTACTGTTTATTAAAAGGGACTATTTGTAACTTTCAGAAATGCTACTTAACAGCGACACCTGTGGCCGTGAAATCAACGAAAGTCAGCGTCGGGCTCGCGCTTGCTCGCTCTAAATATACCTGAACTAGCATGGCTCAAAACAGTGAGGCGACACACGTCAGCTAAAAGCACAATATCACTCTATATTTCAGCTGCTTGGCAGTAATGTTAGCTGACCAGACGTAGGTCTCTCCATGAACATGATTTAGATCTGATCCTAGTGTTGGCTTTTCCTGCCTAAGTGCAGGCTGAGGCAGCGGGGCTCTGCAGCGTGTCTCCCTGCTCTCTCCGCCCGCAGCCGGAGAGAGCAGAGGAGACACGGGCACCCGGTCGGTAACGAGAAGACAACGTAAATCTCTGTAGAGCTCCGTCACTTCACAAGACACGGAAAACCTCTGTTGGTCTGGAGGAGCTGCAGCAGTTATTTCTGCACAAACGTCCCCTGTACATTCACTAGATATTCTCAGAGCTAAACTAACTCTTCTGCAGTGTGGAGTGAACGCACGTTCACGTCTAGAGGTGGAGTGAGCTGAGCTGTCTTAGTGAAGGCGAGCAGGCAGAGGAGGAGGGTACAGCGGCTACACGCGAACACGCATATGCGAGCGAGCATGTGTGACGACCCGCTACATTTATGCGCGCACAAAGTTACAAATAGTCCCTTTAAGAAATATAAGAAATATGGTGTTATGCTGCTGAGCTAAGTTTATCTGAACAGGAAGTATTTCGATATATTACCCTCTAAAGAGTTTAGAGAAGTAGTAGTCTTTGATTTTGTGCATTTCTGGCATTTTGTTACTGTTATGGTGAATAAGTGAGATAATGGGAATCTCTGTGTACAAGAGAGAAGTAGAATACACTGTGTAGCGATTGTCAACCTAAAGCATTATTTAACATTTTGCAGAACATCTTAAATAAATGTGTAGCACCAGACTGAGCCTGTGGGACATCATTCTGAGCACCGCTACACGGGCGTAAAAACTTTATTCCGCAATTCAGAATAATTTATTTAATTTGGATGTTTCCATACTGCGTTTTCTAATGCGAAACTTCAAAATGCGAATAAAAATATATGAATGTAAACACGGCTACAGACAGAAAAATGCTCAATAAAGAACTGGACTTTGGAGATTTTATCCCATTCCCCAATTGCAAGCAAAATATGACTTGAAAACAAGTTAGATGAACAGTTTATTTGTGGTCATTTGCATAAAATGGGTGTAAACAAATATAACACATTATATCAGAGCAGCTGATTAGGTCTTAATGAAAGGATGTACCTCAGGTTTGGGATGGAAGCTAGCATTGGCTTCTCTGTAGAGAGTGGTGACTTCTCTGTACAGCGCCAACAGAAGATAGACTGCTGTGCTCTGCGGTAAGCATCTGCACCCCTACGAAGGAAAAGAACAACAAGATAACATGTAAACCTGCATTCACAAGCAGAGGCCTGACCTGATGCTGAGTTACCAACAAGAAAGTGACGTAACGTTACCTCACAGGTCTCCTCCAGTCCGTCCACTTTTCCCTCCATAACTCCCTTTGCCACAGCATTTCTGATGGTCTTGTAGTCTTCCCCACACACCAGAAACTGGTCTATTGGGGTGGCTTCTTCACTCTGGGTGTGATGAAAATTTAACCAGTCTATTTAGTTACTGCTAGCATTACATTTAGAACTATTTGGTTCACTGAAAACAGAAAATCACCTTTTGCAGCACTTCTTCAGGGAAGAGCCAGCGCATTTCGTCCACTTTGAGGAGCTTCAGGACAAACTCCACGCCGTGTCGGCTGCAGATCTTACGGATCAAGTAGACGCGATACCAGTCGTTTCCACTGCGCCGACACAAGTCCACCGCACTGGTCAGGAAGGCTCCACTTTGACCAGTCTCCTGAGCCTCTGCTGTGGTTAAAAAGAGACAGAAGAATGACATTTTGGTAAAATTAACACATCACAAATCCCTAAGTGTACTGTAGAGTGTGAGAAAGTAATACTATATTTCATAAAAATGACGCACCTGTGGCTCTGAGTTTTTCCACGATGAGGCTTGCAGCCATGTCCAGGTCCATACGCACTCTGGCCACCTGCTGCAGATATTCCACAGTGGCTGTTCCAGCAGACTGACCATGTGACTGCAGGTAATCAGTCAGGAAGGCACTTTCATTCTGCAGACACACCCGCTGGTCTGCAATGGACCTGAACTGCAACCTTTCAAACATGGAGTCCTAGAGAAATGAAAAATGAATATATCCTATGAAAGTTGTATCACAAAGCAAGATACCACAATCCATGTGTGTGTAGGGATGTGACGGTGAGGACATTTTCCCACCGGTTAATAAACTTGTGACAACGACTGATGTTACATATTACACCGGACATTTTACAAGAAAAGATGACAGTCAATATATGTAGAATACTAACTTTAATCTTTAACATTGGATGGCTGTGTCTGGCCTCTCCGTACGAGCAGACGCTTTCACTTTCAGTTCATAATTGTAGCGTCCATCATACGACTATGTACCAATAACAGGCTTAGTATTTTACAAATGAAGATGTTTCTTTACTTGATGAATGGCACTGATACATAAAAATGAACTAAAATGGTCTATTAAAATAAAGCCAAAAAACAGTGGACGAGTAATGTAATCATTGTATGCCCAAACACCGTGGAACACCGGTAATACCGACTACCATGGCAAGCCCACATGTGTGATTAGCAGATTACTATTTCATTCATTTATTTCAAATACACAGCAGAGTTACTATTCATGTGTACCTCCAGGCAGTTGATGTACAACAAGTACAGTTCAGTTTTGTCCGTCTCTTCCAAGATTTTGCTCTGCTCAACGGCCACCAGATGCTGCTGCAGGTAACCTTTAACTTCATCGAAGCTTCAGAAACAATTCATAAAAAAATTAGATACACCGCTAAAAACTGTTAAAATCGTACATTAGTAGGCTTTATTCAATGTGCAACCATAGCAGCTCACCTGTACTTCAGCAGGAGTTTGAGCACTACCGACCGGACCACTGGATTTTTATCCACAGAGTCATCAAACGGAGAGAGCACCTTCGTCAGAATTTGTCGATTAGCTGGGTGAAAAAAAACAAAAATAGGAATAGGATAGTCAGAGCTGAAAAAAACTTGTGGATATGCACACACACACACAAGTGACCGGGGTCAGAGCAGCGTCCTACCTCTGAGAAGGGGAACCGTGTTGGCCTCCACCATGAGAAAGGACAGCAGATGGCGAATGACAGGTGAACAGGGCGGAGAGTTGTCCTTGAAGCACACAGTGGACACCAGGTCAATGAAGAAAGCGTTGCACTGCTTCCTGAACTGAGCATGTTGGTCGACTAGAATCCTACCAAAAAACGAGACACAAACAGCTTATTGTTAAAAGTCATGACATGCCAGATTCACAGTTACCTCGATCCTATGAAGGAACTAATAACAGCACAGAGTGTGTCAATGGATTTTTTGTGTGTAGGAAGAAGCACACCATATGTGCCTTCTCAGTTCCTGTTTGTTCTAATCCACATGCAGTTACCAACCTTATGGCATCTGAAGGAACCATGAGGAAGTCGTCGTTAACTTGCTGCATGCAGAGGGGACAGTACATCTGACCAGGGCCCAGCCACTGTTTGATACAGACTACACAGTAGATATGTTCACATGGCAGGCAGAGGGGATCCTGGGGGTCTCCCATACACACTGGACACAGCGGAAGACCAAACCTGGGAAAAAACAAACAGGTGAAGACACAGAGTGGAAGAAAGTACAGTAGGAGAGATTCAAACTGAATTTGTACCTGAAGATGCATTCGATGACTCCATCTTTGCAGGCTTTGAGCAAATTGATTACTGCCTCAAATGACTGCTGAGTTTTGAGGTCTGAATTTTTTTCCAGTATCTAAGAGAGAGCAGACGGAATTCATTTGATTATGGACGGAGGAATTATTGTAGTTATTGTCGATATAGTTACCACAAAGAACCCAGACCGACCTGGCAAAGCCCTCTTGTATGCTCCAAAACTAAAGGTGCCAGCTTCCTCTCTACCTGCTCGATGCCCAACAACATGTGCTCCACAAACAGAGAGAGAGAGAATATCCGATTCCATCCAGCTCTAAGAACAAAGAAACACAAACAAATAACCATCCACATCAGTGCAGCTGAAGCAGTATCTGCTGTTGACTGTCCCACTTGGACCATCTGAATATATTTAACTTACTGGACTCTACGGACGATCGCCTTGCTCCTCTCTCCATAGCGCCTCACACTGTCCTCTGAGCAGATCAACTCAATGGGAACCTGGAATTTTTTGACCTGCCTGAGCCAGGCTTGTCTTTGGGCGTCCGTGTCCAGGAGTGTAGGCTCCAGGTACTCCACACATGCGAAAGCAGCATACACGTCGAGTATCTTGGAGACAGGGGGAATATGATCACGACACCTCACAGGCCATTAAAAGGGCAACGTAAATAATATTAAATTACCAAACATAATCTGATCTTAAAGGGATAGGTCGGGTGTTTTGAAGTGGGGTTGTTTGAGGAACTAATCCATAGTTAGTGTATGACCTACAATAGATGATGGTTGGCACGCCCCCAGCTTGGAGAAGCAGACAGGAGTTACTGCACTGAACTGGCTGCCTGCCAGCAAAGTAAAGTGGTGAAAATATTATAAATATAGCGTACACTTAAACTGATATTGATTTTTTTTTAGGTGGGCCTTTCTTTTAGGTGGCTATAATACGTTTTGCTGCCGGCCCCGTCCACAGCACTACATTGCTTTGTTTCGGTGCGGTAACTTCTGTCTGTTTCTCCAAGCTGGGGGCGTGCCGACCATCATACATTGACTATAGATAAGTGCCCCATACCACCCCACTTCAAAATACCCAAACTAAACCCTTTAAAGTCAATATCATGCATGCCAATTTCAAAAACCTTGAACAAAGTGGAAAAAGAATAGTATTATTTAAAATACTTAAATAGTCTTTAGAGGCTCACCAGTTCATCCCCGTCTCTGGTATGATGATTCTTCAAGAGGTGCTGGGTCACCCGGGGCTCAAGGCAGATCATTCTGGAGAGGTTCTGCAGCCGGTTTTTGAACTCATGATAAGCAGCATGGACCCATGGGAGAGACGTCACCGTATCCGTGGCATTGAGCCGCAATCGCAGCTCATTGACGCAACAGTTCAGGGCACCACACAGGAGCTAGAAAAGCACAATAATGTGCATTAGTATATACAGAACATGCACACACCATCACACAGATGTAGCCTTACAATTTAAGGGTTTCAATTATTACAGTAAAACAACCTGCAGATCTTCCTGACAAGTCACGTTCATCGTCATGGAGATGAAATCCTGAAGGTAGCGTTGGAAAAACTCGGTCTGCATCTCTCGGTCTGCTTTCTCAATGTATCGTCCCAGCGGTGTCTTCCAAAAGAAGTCCTCAAACTCTCGTTGAGTGTGGCCTAACAGATGTATACATTTTAATATACACAACAACATCGTGGTAGTGACATGCCAGTTATGGAGAGCACCTGATAACAGGCCATTACCTTCATGTTGAAACGCATGAACCCAGAGTTCCTCCAGGTAGTCCTTGATCCTCCAGCTGAAGGGCATGCTGCAGCTCATGTTCCTGTCTTGGGCGATGTAGTTCTGTACGAGGATTGTTCTGGTCTCAGAGCTGTGAAAAGAGAAAATAACAAAACATTTAAATATATAAAGTAAATCTTATCAGTTACAGGAATTTGGTATCCTTTATGCAAAGTGCAATGTTACTGCCACTTACTTGTGGTCCAGTGTTAGGTGTGGGATTTCCAGCAGCTTATCGTTGCCAAAGATATCCAACCACAGCCTCTTGACAAATCCACCACAGTTCCCATCTAGCAGGATGTCCAAGTTTTGGTCGCGGTCAATGACTGAAAGCAGTTGCGCCAAGAGGGGGACGACCACAGCCTGAACACGCTTCCATAAGGTGTGCCTGTCATGACCCACAAAAAGTTAACGGTGTTGTTAAAAGAAATAGGAATGAATAGACAAACAGAAATTTTGCAGCTGAAGCACTCACCTGAATGTGCCTCCTTCTTGCAACGCATCGATGTTTGAGGCCTCCTTAATGACCCAGTTGCTCTTCATGGATGAGAAGGTGTTGCCTTCATGAGTCGCCAGCAATGAGTGAAGATGCCTCTTCACAGTTTGCAGAAATTCACCTGACAAGAGTTGGATAACACGATGAGCACTGCAACTGCTGTAACAAAACAGAAAAACACTGAAAAAGAAAGTTGTTGTTGTCGGTACCTTTTACTTCGTCATTGTCACTGAGGAGCGACAGCAGGATCTCAACTCTCTGAGTACTGCGTTGGCCACTTTCCACCTGGTCCCTCAGCATGCCCACTGCACTCTGCACACAGCTCCGCACCAGTGCTGTAGTGTCCACAACATTACTCCAGCCCTGCAGCGGGAGGATATGCTGGTTAAAAACTAGTGTCACAAGCAACCCAGAATAAAATGAAATGTCATTGTCAGACAACAGTGTGCGGAGGGAACACTTTTTTCTAAAATTGATGCACATGTGTCCAATGTTATATATGTAGGTGTGATTTTCCAACAGCAGCAAATGTTTGAAATATATAGTCTGCACTCACATTTTCCTCTGGTTCTGTTTCCTCCTGCTCATCCTCAGTGTACATGTCAGCCACCTCCATAGCTGTAGAAAAGAATTTTGTATTTTAATGCCAACATTTTTTACGTAGAGTAAATTATAATTTTCTATCAATTATTTATCAATCATTTACCTTCGGACCGACTCTTTGTTTCAAACAGTTGACTGATTGTCATGCTTTGCAAAGTTTTGATGTCTGAAACGATGTCTTTTGACCGTCTGAGGTCATCGATGTGAACTGATCTCCAGGGGCCTGTAGACATTAACATGTCTCCGATTATTCTTCAAACAATGAGATAAAAAAATTTAATAATCACATGTCGTTGGGGCCTTACCTCCATGAAAGCCGACGTAGGAGGTCCCTCCTTCCATTCTTGGCAGTCTGGTGATGAAGTAGACAAACACCCTGCTTCTCGTGCTCTCCTGAGTTATCTTGTTGATTTCATTGATGGATGAATACCTGAAAATGAACAGCAAAACTCAATATGGCAAAACTAAACAGTGGTGGTGCAGGGCCAACAGAGAGGAAACGTTGGACCTACTTTGCAGATGCAATGAGATTGGCACTGTGAGAGGCTTCATCAAAATCACACTGAATGAGGAGGATCTTGTTGCAGGGGCCAGTGTTACTGCTTCCATTTTCAGGAGTGAGGAAGTTCCTATAAGAAAACAAAGAATTGATCTTTAGACTGAGATCATACCAAAAGATTTAAAGGAGACCTATTATGCTTTTGTGCTTTTTCCCTTTCCTTTACTGTGTTGTATAGTTTTTTGTGCATGTTACTAAGCATGTATTGAGTTATTCTCCCCCACAGAAACACTGCTCCTAAACTGCCTGAAACGCCTTGCTTGAAGTCCCGCCTTTTCTTCCTTAACGTGGTGATGTCACCCAGTAACACATTTGCATAATACCTGCCAGTTTGGCACGCCCTCAAACAAAGCTAGTTAGAACGGAGCTGGAGCAGAGTCCGAAGAGTTTGGTTCGGTTGACCAATCACAACGGAGTAGGCTTTTCGCGAGGGGGGGGGGCTTGAACAGAGCGTTTCAGACGGAGGGTGTAAAGAGGGGCTGCAGCACAGCCGGTATGAAAAAATAAAGCATTTTTTTTAACAATAAATCATGTAAACATGTTCTAGTAGAATACCCAAATCCAAGTATGCACCTGAAAATTTGCATAATAGGTCCTCTTTAAGTATACTTTAGTATATTCTTGCTAATAATTCTTCAACAAACCTGATCTTTTTCAGGAAGGAGTGCTCGGTGTCAAACTGCTGGAGTGAGAGAAGCTCAACGCTATGCAACACTTGCTCTAGTGGTTCCAGGTCAGATGCTGTCAGAAGTCTGGAGAATGTTGTCACCTGTGGTTTAAAATTACAATTAAGACCTCAATACATACAGCTTCAGGATATATTTGAAACTAGTATGACAGCTTTAAGGTTACCTCTGTGAAGGAAGAGTAGCAATGGACTTCCTGCCTTGTGTGAGCAAGAATGAAGTCAGCTAAACAGCTGTTGTTCTGCTCTTCAAAGTAGACCCTGGCCAGATTTTCACTCTCCACTTTGGGAAGGCCTGTGCAGCCCAGCCGCACAACTGAGTCTGGGGTGGCACATCTGAGCAGTATGAGTTTTGCTTCATCCAGTTTTCTCCTTTCAGGGTCTGAGATCTCCCCATTGTCCTTCTGCTTCTCTATTACTTGAAGTACCACAGAAGCGCATGTGTCAGAGTGGTAGCCGATGAAGACGTCTGGTGGTTTGTACTTGTAAGTCTGAGCGACTGTTGTGTGTTGACTGCTGAGGGACACAAAAAGTCTCAACCATTTCTCCAATTCGTCCACTATCGTCTTCTGCTCAGCTTTGAGGACAGTGTGGATGTCCATGTAGTGCTTCTCCAGCCTGTTGATGAGAGGTATTGGGAATTGTTTGTAGACCACTTCTCTTTCCTCGATGACAATCAGCCGGAAATCTTTGTGCACCCGGCATTTCACACGGTGGGTTCCCAGTCCGAGGTCCACATATTTCTGTCCTCCCAAGCAGACGTAGTATTGGTTGAGGGCATCGTAGAGACTTTCATAGAGGTTCTGCAAGTTCAGGAGCACAACTGTTTGACCTGTCTCCATGCAGATCTTTACTCTGTTGATGTTGCGGCAGATTTGGGTATACTCTTGGTCTTTGGGGAAACTGGATCCAAAGATTATTTCCGGCTGACCACTTTCTGAAAAGAAGGTTTGCTGCAGGATCTGTAGGGCCGCGTAGTTTTTTGTTAGCACCAGCAGGTACCGACATTCTTCTTCTTGTCCGACTGCCTGAATGTTTTCTCTCACGAACTCAATGGCACTGATGTTTTCCACGTTGGGTGCAATTTGCAGTCTTTTGGTGAAGACGTCAACTGCATCCACATCATCCTTGCCACTGAAATTTCTCAACACCGCCTTCACGGTTTCCTCAGCAGTGGGCTTCCTTTGAGAAGTCTTGGCCACAGCAAAAATCATCTTAATCAAGCTGTAATAGTCACGTAGGCCAAAAAAGCCTTTGCCTTGTTTGTGGCAAATGTGCAAGTAAGATTTTGCAAAGGGCTTGAAGAAATCCCTGACCTTCTCCAAAACCATTGCATCAGATGTGCATATGCCTTTAGCACTCTCGATGAGTTCTTTCAGATCAGGGTCACCGCGGGAGACAAAAATGCCTCTGTTCATCTTTGCAGGGTCTAATGCCCAGTTGGAGATGCCAATGAATCCAACCTTTTTGTGTGGTAGCGGCTCATCATCAATGCACCCCTCTTCTAGCAGCGGATGAAGGGTTTTCAGCGGCATCTTTGGAGAGTCCTCAGCCAGCCCGATCTCATCAAGAACCACAACGGAAATGTACTCGTCCAGGTTCTTTCCCTCCTGAAAGCGTCCGCATTGTTTGAACGTGTTAATGATGCCTTCTGGTGTTGAGTGAGGGCTACACTGGAAGGACACCAAATGGACCTGTTTGAACTTTTTGTAGAGGTCAGAATGAGCAGCTTGGCCCTGCATTGCATCCGCAACAAGAGTTTTAGACAGAGATTTTGAGCTTCCAGGCTTTCCAACTAAGAAGAGAGGGATTCTTAGCTCAATGCAGAGAACCATCATGAAGACGTTCTCTTTGAGGGCACTGTTTCTTGCAATAGTATCCCCCATTGGCACACCGCTCAGGAGTAAATCCTGCATGAGTGAGATTTCCTGCATTATCTTTGCTGGGACGTATGCTGGTGGTAGGCTTTTGCTGATTTTCTGTCTGTATTTTTCCTTATATTCTAGGCAGGCATGGTAGCACACTCCTATGGCCATGACCAGAGACCAGAGCACAGGGTCTCTGGCGTCAGGCGGTCTGTAATGCCTTTCATTCTTCTCAGCTTTTTGATTCCTCTCAAATTCGTCAAGCTCTACAAACAACATGACGTGGTTTTCGTAGAACCAAACAAAAGCCTGCATGCAACGCTCGACATCTCTCAGGCTGACAAAGCTGCATTCATCCATTCTTTTCCGCATGTATCTCTGTGAAGCTGAAAGGACATCGGTGATCAACTTGATGTAACTTTGATCGATCGCTTTGTTTTCAACCACTCTTTGCACAATCTGCTGGATGTATATTTTCTCTGTGTGATCGTTTAACTGTCCAAAGTCCCAAACCAGAGGGATCATGCTTGGCGGTAATGCTTGAACTCTGTAGACTAACTGGCGGAGAGGGATAGACCCAAGCTTTTCATCTGTCTCTTCAGCTCGAACTCTGTACCCGAGGCCGGCAGATTCTAACCTCTGAATCATCTCATCTGTGTGCTTTCTGTAAGGGTTGCATGCGGCGATAATCTGCAACCCACAGTTGGGTGTCAAACTTTGCCCCTTGACTGTCTTGTCACAGAGGACCTCCTTGATGCTGCTGATGGCCTCGGTAGTGTTGGCCTCATCGAAGAAGAGAACAGAGTCAAATTCATAGTGTTGCTTGTTAATAGAAGCAATGTCTTCTGCTTCTCTGACTTTGGTGTAAATCATCTCTGACGTTGTCCCTCCATGCACCTTGACCAGTTTCATGTTCTCAGTGGCCACTCCGCTCCTTCGCAACTCACAAAGGAATTTGATGAGCCTTGTCTTGCCACAACCCGTCTCTCCCATGATGATGACAGGGATGCCACACCTGAACCGCATATGGATTGCCAGCATCTTCAGTATGTTGTCGGTCGTGAGCTCATATGTTTCATCAGGATCAAGAGGCCACTGGATGCCAAGAACGTTGCAGATTCTCTCTATTTTCTCCCCTCTTGGAAGGCTATCAAAGTTGATGTTGAAAGGGACTCTCTGATGCTTCAGGCCTTCATACAACTCCTTTGTCATGACATTCTTCTTTATCACCTTTTTAGAGGTGGGCTCAATTGCATCAACAGAGTTCTGTGCATTGGGCTGAAGATGGAAACCGATGAAGGTCATGGACACATGGTCATCGTTAAAGAAGATGTATGGATGTGGTTCTGTTTCCCATCTCTTTCTGATCAGAAAAGGAGCCAGGTCTTCATCTCGGACACCGGTCATGTCCATCTGCAGCTTGCCAGGACTCTGGTCGGAGATGCTGAGTGATGGAGTGGCAAAGTCCTTTGCCATCAGAATCATGAAGTCCACCACGAAGGTTTTGAATCCAGCCAGCGTATCTCCAGTGAAAGTGGAATCACAAAAAACGGATGTCTCACAGTCTTTCAGCTGAAGATTAAGGAACCACGCAAAATTTCTCAGTTCTGCCCAGGATGGGTCAATAACTCCACAGAACATGAGAAGCATCTGAAGGCATTCCACATGTGACCCTTTGACATCCTGATATTTGAACGCATCAAGATCACTGTGGTTATGAAACTGTGTGAGATACTGGTATGGCCGCTGAAAGGCTGCACTCCTGAATTCTCCATCATCCATCAGTGGGTCGTCGGTGCTTACAATGGTAGGATCTTCTTGCTTCCTTATCTCTAGCTCTAGCACATCTTTGGGTGGTCGGCAGAAAATGTTTGGAAACACATCCGTGAATGTGCTGTTCACAGTTTGAGCCTATGCAGAAAAACACAGGGAAATCAACAGTTTAACATCAGATAACAAATGATTAGCGATAGTGCCAAACTTGTAAAAACCTTTACCTGCCGTGAAGCATTTCTGGTTGACATGACAGTCGGCTCCAGAATCTCTATGACATACAGCTGGTCGTCGCTGCACTTCCACGTCTTTCCCTCAGAGTCCATCAAATAGCGCAGGACCAGTAATTTGAAAAGAAACTCATGGAGACCTTTCTGCACCTTTTCAATCACATAAAACACAGCCCATTAACACCATATGTTAGCTGTCAAGACATGTCCTATTAATAAGACTACATTACATTAAGTTAAGCATTAACTTGAGACCATGGATATATAATAAGACCTGGGTACCGGATCCCAAGATGGCACGAATTCGTTCCAATGTGAATTGTTCACCTGGCACACAAGCCAAACATTTTTCTAGCTTCTGGTTTTACTTCCAGGGTATGTGGCTCGCTGAATATGCCCATAGATAGACAATTGAAATTGCTTTTCTTTAGTCAACAGTTTTACAGACATCTCCTTTACAATGGTCTATGGGGAAAATGCTTTTTGGGTCACGGGGGGATTTTTCACTGCAATACTGCAAGTGGCCACCGGAACAAATTAGCGGCACCGCATCCAGGTCTTATTATACATCCATGATTGAGACTCTTTATTACCGATGATGTGATGTCAAAATGGAACATCGTGAGCTCTTTCGTCCTGGGCGTGTTCAGCAGAGATTGAAGGATGATATTCTCATCAACATTCGGTTCAATCAAACGAATGCATTTCATTCTTGACGGCTTTTTGGTTGAGCTCTGCAGTTTTTCATACAGCCTCTTGACGTAGAGTGATTTACCTGCAATTTAAAAAAAAGGTAATTATCATAGGTATCAATCATTTTAGGGGTGAAATGTTCACCATCATGAATTTGAAATAGCTAAGTAATGTACATATATACTAACCAACACCAGCTCTTTTGGATGAGACGACTCCAACACACAGTCTGTCTTTGAATGCAGCTGCAGCACTGCATTGATCTTCTGGCACAACGTAGTGTTTGTAGAGGTACCTCTGGATCCTGGCCAATGGCTCCTGGGGAACCATGTGCAATCTGTACTGGCTGAAGGCTGAAGGGAGGTAGGCGTGTTCTTTTTCAGAGCTGCAGATGATGACAAGTCTGTAGTCTTTCCTACTCTGCCTTTTCATTCGCTGAAAAAAGTTCTCAACTTTAGAGCTCACATCATAAGTGAGCAGGTCTCCATACAGCAGAGAGTATATCTTCTGTCCCCTGTAGCCAGTGCTGAGACAGCGCCTGAGGAATAGCTCCACCTGTTCATATGGCGTTGAGGAGTTGCACAGGAGAACTTCATCGTAGCTGGGAAGCGTTTCATCCCCGCTGCTCATGTAAACGGAGATGCAAGATGTCAAGATCTCATCGTGCGGGCAAACAATGAGGTTTGGATTTCCAGTGGCCAGGCCTTTAGGTAGCTGCCTCAGTGTGACATCCCTGATGTTATTATCAGAAATGTCTTCTTCACTCTCATCTTCTTTGTTGGCCAGTAATTCCAGCAGCTTTCCAAGACTTTTTACATCAAGAATGTGCAGAAGATAATTCTTCATGTCTTTCATATAAGCATTCCATATCAGATCAAATTTCTGCGACCCGTTTGCTTGTTCCATAAGACTTAGCAGAGGATCCAACTCACTGGTGAAGTCTTGGTCTCCCAGCTCACTTGTTGGCACCATAACAAAAGTCTGGAACTCAATGTCTTCATTTTGCTCTTGTGGTTTGGTGAGGATCTCATACTGGAGTGCATGCCAGACCTGCCTCAAGTCTGAGGCTGTGCAATTTGGCTTGACGAAGGAGAGCATCATGAGAACTTGGTCGTCCATATTGGTCACGTTTTGCTGAGTCAGCTTGCTGCAGAGGTAGACGATCTGTTCGGCTGTATAGTAGTTCAGATAGTAATGCTGGGACCTCTGTTTGTCCACAAAATCCATCCAATAGTGCAGGCACTTCTCCATTTTCCTGCAAAACTCAGGAAGCTGCTCGTCAACGCTACCCTCCACGATGACAACGCTTAGAACACTGCCCAGGTTGAAGTCCATCACAATGCTGGGTTCATCGCTGCTTAAGCTGCAGCTGATTTGTGCTTCCCAGTGTCTGAATAGAGGATTCCCAGCAGTGTAGAGAGCAATGAATGCCTCAGCGAGTCTTTGAACACTGGCAAAAACCTGTAAAATAAATACAAACTTACAGTCAGATGCAACTGTGAACACTAAAGCTTGACACTAACGATGTCCCGTCATCCCGGGGACAATAGAAAATGTGTTTGGGACGCAGTAAACTCACTACACGTCCATATTCATTGCATTTCATGCATTGTTAAGTACACCCAAGTCATCACTGTTGATGTCAATAGATATTATTAGCTCTATCCCTTTTTTGCCATAATTTATTATTCCTATTATTTCAGTATTTAATTTGTTATTTTAATTATTGTCATCACTGTGGTTTTTGTTAATGTTTTAAACAATTTGATGCATCTTGAAAGATAGAGCATTGCTTATGGTTATAATAATTATTATCAGTAGTACATATACAAGTAAAAGAAGCATGTGGTACAGTAGTAGCATTTCAGCTTCAATGCTAAACAAAGTGACCTATGTTCATCAAATAAAAAGTGAAACATTTCAATATACCTCTGTAAAGTGATCAACGTCATCCTTCCCTTGATCCCCTTTCCCAGACATGAGCATGAGTTTGTTCTGCAGCTCCCGCAGGTCTTCGAGAGAGTATGAGCGCATCTGCCGAACCTCATCGTGCTCCTCTGGAATCTGCAGCTTCAGGGCGGTGTCGAGACTCAACTAGATTGGAGAACAGAAATAAACTCTCAGGCATAATTTTGTACTTTGTTCCCAGAGACTTGTGCTGCATGGACAGAGCGATGCCACAATCATCTCTACTTTTGTTAGTTACCTTTTTTACACCTTGTGCACTGATATGGTAGCTACCCTTGCTGTTGATGGCTGATGCTAAAGAGAGAGACGACAGCTCCACTGACCCATGACTGTCCTTCACAGTCTTCAGCCATTCCAAATGGCGTGCACTGTCCCGCTACAAAAGATGATAACATTGTTAATTGTGCTGTTAGATATTCATTTTCTGTTTCATAAAGTTAGGGTTAACACTGACTGTATGATGATAACATTCAGATGAGTGTTCGTAGCATTTACTGTTTGTATTTCACAGATGTATTCCCTTCAGCAAAATCTTAACAAGCAAAGCATTAATAAATTATGCATGAATGACAGCAAAACAAAGTCAATGTCTGGAACCTTCTCTAGTTTAACTTTAATTAAAGTTAAGTAAAGTTAGTTAGTAGTATTAGCAACACGTCCTCTTACCAGTTTTTTTGGTAGGTTGCTGTCATTCTCCAAAGCTCTCCAGAGCTTCTTGAGCACCTCTTTGAAGACTTGAAAACCAGAGTCTGGTTTGAGCTCATATAGAATTGAAGAGTAGCCGAGGACGGCATCGTGGAAGCAAGCGACGCGATCCACGTCCATGTCGTTCTCTCCCGCAGAGATGGAAGCCAGGTCAACGAACACCTTCAACTCATTGATATCTGAAAATAAATAGCATTTTCTTTAAAGTAATTTGACCTGAATGAACATTAAAATAAGTTGGTGTTGTGACTTCCGCGGATAAGGACTATTCTTACCTTCGAGTGCATCTTTTACCCATGTTACAAAGTGTCCTCTGAGTCCCAGCTCAAGTAGGCACAGTCTGCGGGACTCGGTGATGTCAACCAGAGCCATCTTTGCCTGCATCAAGTCATTGTCAATCCGACTGAGATGCTCTGTCTGAAAGTCAGCATGACTCTGACGGGAGAAGAGAGTCAAAGGACAAAATTAAATTAATATTAAAGACATTACAGTAACTTGAAGGTGCTAAATGCAAGATTGGGAGCATTCCTATTGCCTCCGCACGGCTCACAACATGCCGATGGTTGAGGCAGCGGCTAGCAGCTAACGCAGCTTTACATAGACAATAGTTGTTTGCTGCTATATTAACGCTCTAAATATCATATAGAGCACCTTTAATGTACATGTGGTACACAGAGGGAGGTCATTTTCACATAATGTGTGATATTTTTTGGTTGCAATAGTTCAAAACATGGCCACTTACGACTTCCGTGAGTGTCTCCAGAACCCTGAAGTCCCCTTGAAGACGAAGCGTCTCTTTGACCTTCATGATAATTTGAGCCGAAGCCACAGCCAGATGAAGCTCGTGATACTGCTCGATCTGCTGAACCCTGCTGTGGATCCACTGTTTGTCGGTGGATTTATCCACTCTGCACATGATGTCCAGGTCCTGTGCAAGCTCTAAGTACTTGCCCTTGTAATCTCCGAAGAGCTGGTTCACCTCCTCGAGCGTTATGCTGCCGTCCTTCAGACGAGCGTAGATGTCTTTGTAATCATTGAAGCAAGGCTCGAAAATGTCGTCATGTATCATTTCTGGTGCAGCATCAATTTCTTCATCTGCATCATGGAAGGTGTCTTCCATTTCGTCATCTACATCATGGTAGTCCTCTTCCATTTCTTCAGCGGCTTTGAGTTTAGCTTGTTTCTCCCAACACATATTGAATATATGGCTGTCTTTAAAGGTGGACAGGACCTCTGCCATGTCTCTGAAGTCTTCATCCAAATTGAAGTAGGTGACGATGCCCGCCATGCCAGAGGGCAGCTGGTCAAATGGATGAACTTCCATGAACTGGTTCAGGGGCATGATCTCGATGTTCACCTTCTGTCTCTTTTGCATGTCGGCAAGATCAACTGTCATGGAAATTGGAAATAAGCACACGTTAAATTTGCTGCAACTGCGTGAACAAACCAAACTGACAGATTCTCCACCGTACCTTTGATATGTTCCCCAAGTATGTTGCTCATTGTTAAGAAGACGTCCACAAGCTCCTTCTCATGGTACACAGCGTTCAGTTCATCCTGTCTGCACTGCAACAGCCTCCTCATTTTGGCATTATCCTTGAATTGTTCATTCTCAGAGAGGCAATCTGTTAATATCAAATCACACAAACACACACACACAACAAAATATTTCTATTATGAGCATGTTCTGAGGTTATTATTAAATGTTGAACACATTTCTAGGAAAAAGACCTTTGAAAGAGTGTTATTACCGATCTTCAGCAGATCTAAGAAGGCGTTCCTCTTCTCCAAAATGATACTGAGCAGGCTGGTCTTAATGTCTCCACGGACCAGTTGATTGTTGATGGCTGTGAATGATGATATGGCTATGGCAATTCTGTCCCTGGCATCTTGAGAGAGCGTCTCAATCAGCTTTTCGTCTGCGCCTGCAATGACAGAAATGATATGATTACAATGCTTAACTTCTGCCCTGGAGACATAAACTGAAGCCAGGTTCTTATAAATTAGAGATACATGGCACTCTGCTTTTGAATTTTTCTATTTGCCATGTGCATGTTTTAATGGTTCATACCGTGTAGTCTGAAATAGTCTTTGGCGGCAGTCCAGGAGAGGAGGTGCTTAAGGACCAATTCTTCATTTTCCTGACAATTTCCTTGGGGGTCCTTTGGCCAGGATTTCTGGATAATGGCTGAGATGAGTTTCCCAAACTTCCAGTTCACCTTGAACTTCTCAAACAGCTTCCCCTCCGACTTGTTCTGCATATGAGGTAAAACAGCCATGAACATTACTGTGCATCATTTAACTGTTGAAGTGAATCTTACATACAATTAAACTGATGTTGATTTTTTTTTTTAGGTGAGCCTGCGGTAACTCCTGTCTGCTGCTCCAAAATGGTAGCGACCGTCATCTACTGTAGGTAATACACTGACTATGGATAAGTACCTCATACAACCCCACTTCAAAACACCAGGACTGTTATAAACTATGTCATTAACATATTAGATTAGATAAGTAATACCAACAGTAGTATAAATATGAATACATAATATGTTCAGTGGCTGGGGTAGGTGTGTAACGATCCAAGGTGAAGGGGGAAGAAAAAGTTCTATAGTTAATACATGTACGTATTAAAAGTGGAGGAGAAGATTTCATACCTGGCACAACGATGTCACGGCCTCAAGAGCACACCTCTCAACACTAGCAGCAACGTGTGGATGGGATTTACTGAGGTCCTCCATTTTTGTGCAGTAGAATTCAATTTGATCCACAGGGGATTCCTAAAATCAGACACACACATTAACCATGTATCGTTCAACCCAAACAAATATTATTATTATTATTATTATTATTATTATTATTATTATTATTATTATTAATAATAATAATAATAATAATAATAATAATAATAATAACAGGGATCTACAAAAGATGTGTCACATACCTGTTTGTATTTGCCCTCAAAATCCCTTGTGAATGTTCGTTTCCATTCTTTTGTGCAATCTTCATCTTTGAAGTGGATGGAGATTATGTTGCTCCACAGCTGTAAAACAAAACCAACAAAAGAACCATTGTTCAGCTTTCTCTACCAACGATGGGCTGTGAGTGTCCATGTGTATATTTTGTGTTTTATTTACAAAATATAACAAAACTGCTCACTTCAATCTCTGCTGTGGCCTCAACTTGGAACAGGGATGAAATACCACTTTTGAGCAACTTCTGTCTGAAGCACCGGTTGATCCACTCTCTCATAATGTCCATCGCCTGAGAGATCACGTCTAAGTCTTTTGCATATCGCTGCTCTTTTCCGCCTTCTTGAGTCTCCTAAATGAGAATAAATAATAAGAGTATTTGAGACTTAATTTTGTGTGAGATGCTACCAGCTTGCCTGACAAGATTCACTTTACATACCTGTTGTTTGTTACAGTGAACAAAGTCTGCCACTGATGCGACCAGATTCATGCAAGCTACAGGAATATCAAAGTAGTTCTGGGTGAATGATGTCGGTCTGACTCCTCTGCAGAGCTTCTCCAACAGTTTCACTGCTGTTGCCAGGCACTCCCTCCTATAAGCCTCGGTAAAATGACTACGAACAGAACAAGAATAGGAGATTAAAGCATGAAATTTGATAAACATTCAAATGAAAATCTGCTAAATCTGGAAGAGCAAATCACCTGTATTTCTCCTCAATCAGGTGTCCTTGGATATGTGAGAGAATTTCAGACACTGTCTGTAAAACAGAAATCCAAGAACATTAATGAAACTGCACTATAACCCTGAAATGTATTATTTTCAATAAGAGTTTCCACTTCACCTCAAAGGTACTGTAGGAAATATCCTGAGCCTTGTTGGTGAACACATGAAGCATGTCCAAAAGCTCGGTGTTTATGTTGACGACGCACTCCATTAGATTATCGAATGGCAACAAGAACAAGCAGGATCGCACTAAAAGTGGATCCACTTCCATCAAGTGACTGTGGCTTTTCATCAGATTCACCAGCGCCCTGAAAACCAAAGAGTAAGTAAACAGATGTACAGCAACATATCTATCTATTTCTAAATAAATGCACTGGAAGATGAGCTGTACTTTGAGAGAGGCACTTACTTCCTGTCTTGACTGTTCATGTATCCTGAGGTAGCATTTCCGAAATCAAGGCCTTGCAAACCTGCCCATGATGCGCCGTACTTCAAGTTTCCAGAAGCTGCTACTTCAAAGGGCTTCGTGGTGCCTCTGAGGAGGTGGAGGAGCGGGAGCACCAGAATCCATCGCTGCATTCCTGCTGTTCTCACAGCGTTTATCAGATTCAGCAACATTTCTGGCAGACTACAACAAAGATCATTTTATGAGCATCTGAAGAGAAAAGAGACTTTGGTTGCTCTGTAGTCAGATCATGACTGATATTTATTGGGCTGTCAAAGTTAACACGATAACGCGTTGACGCAAATTTGTTTCAACGCCACAAATTTCTTTAACGCATCAACGCAACTTGCGATTTTTAGTTGTAGGAGGCTCAATTTTAAAGCTAGATACTGGCATCATATGAAACTAGAAAAACCTAAAGAATCCATTGGTACCAACCATGTCATACTAGCTTGTCATGAAGGAGGCTAAATAACGCTCCAAACTTACGCTAAATTTTGGCGAGGAAAAACTGGCATGGCCATTTTCAAAGGGGTCCCTTGACCTCTGACCTCAAGATATGTGAATGAAAATGGGTTCTATGGGTACCCACGAGTCTCCCCTTTACAGACATGCCCACTTTATGATAATCACATGCAGTTTGGTGCAAGTCATAGTCAAGTCAGCACACTGACACACTGACAGCTGTTGTTGCCTGTTGGGCTGCAGTTTGCCATGTTATGATTAGTGCATATTTTTGAGGGTTTCTGGACAATATTTGTCATTGTTTTGTGTTGTTAATTGATTTCCAATAATAAATATATACATATATTTGCATAAAGCAGCATATTTGCCCACTCCCATGTTGATAAGAGCATTAAATTCCTGACAAATCTCCCTTAATGGTACATTTTGAACAGATAAAAAATGTGCGATTAATTTGCAATTAATCATCATTAACTATGGACAATCATGTGTTTAATTGCGATTAAATATTTCGACTGACAGCCCTAATATTTATAGGACTACAGGACACTTACTTTTTGAGAATAGCGACATCCTTAGAAAACTCCGTCCAGTACCGGAGGAACTCGTCTTTCTCTAGTTTGGGTAAACAGAGCGCACCGCAGAGCTTATGCAGCTCACCATTATCCAGCCTGAGCTGATGCTGTTTCCACACATAGAGCATGATCACAGCTGCTCTCATGGGATCCTGAATGTAGAGCATCTTCCCATCTCCGTCCTTCAGCCCCGGAGGAATCACCTTTGTCAGCATGAATTCTTTTAGCATCTTCTTCACCTAGGAAATTAACCAGAGACACAGAGAGAGTAAATTGGGTTGGCCATACTCCACCTGAGTGCATCAAGACTTTTTGCACAACGATTATGAACTTACCTCATCTTCCCCGTAGCTTAAGGCGTACCATTTCTTTTCTTTTTCTTCATACACATACGGGTCCCCGTAAACCTGACAGAACTGTTTCAGCTGGATCAGAAAACTTCTCAGATTGGTATCAGTCCAGCTCGTGAGAAGATCAAAAATGGACTCCAGCATTATATTCCCCGCGATCTCTCTGCCTTGAATCAGATCCTTCCTTTGTTCGGGCCAGAACCTTTCTTTGATGCGTTTGAGCATGCCCTTCGACGGCTCGACGCAGATGATGTCATCATATTGATGCCAGTCCCCTTTACACAAAAAAGATACAACAGAAATTGAATGTGTGTAACGCAGACACATCATAACAGAGGTGGCACGAAGTCCTTGTTCTGCAAGTCACGAGTAAGTCTCAAGTCTTTGCCCTCCAGTCCCGAGTCAAATCCCAAGTCAAGACTGACAAGTCCTGAGTCAAGACTGACAGGTCCCAAGTCAAGTCTCAACTCAAGACTGACAGGTCCCAATTCAAGTCCCAGGTCAAGACCCAACTCAAGACTGAGAGGTCCAAAGTCAAGTCCCAAATCTAGACCAACAGGTCCCAAGTCAAGTCCCAAGTGAAGTCCCCACTCAAGACTGACAGGTCCCAAGTCAAGTTACAAGTCAAGCCCTAAACCAGTCATAATGTGCTCTTCAACAAATATTATGCCATTTTAATAACAGAGTAACTGGCACCAACTGGCGCTCAGTAACGTAACGTTAGTTCTTCATATTTTTCTCCTGCAACTTGATTGGATGCTGTCGGATTGGTTCAGACAAAGTGGATCTGGGGAATTAAGTGAAAGATAATAAAGTCCCAATAACATTCATCAAAAAAAAGTAGTCCAGAGTTCAACAAAAGCAACACCACTTTTCGGGATTCAGCAATAAACAAAAGTTTGTTTGTTCAGCTCAGATCGTTTTTCAACACGAGTAAATCCTCTTCCCAAACAAATCAATAAAAAATCTCTCAAAAACTAAATAAACCCAACATTTCCAACGCTGTTGGAGTACCTCGTATTGCAGTGGATCGCCTTCCTGCACACACTATTAAAATAACATACTTTTTAATCGTTGGGCTTGGGTGATTAAGGTATCAAGTATTTTCCAGTCAAAAGCTTCAAGTCCAAGTGAAGTCACGAGTCATTGGCGTTAAATTCAAAGTCGAGTTGCAAGTCTTTTTATATTTTGTCAAGTCGAGTTCAGTCTTAAGTCATCCAATCTGATGACTCGAGTCCAAGTCATGTGACTCGAGTCAACACCTATGCATTGCAACATAATAATCAGATGCCATTTGCATGCAGATAAATATAATTACAGCTGGAGAAGTGAGGGTTACATTTACCGTCTTCGTTGACGAGGTGGTGTTTCACGAACAAACATCTGTTGGTAGTTTGGGATGTTGAATCCAGTTTGTATATGTACTCATACTCGTATTTGACCTTTTTCTTGTTATAGACGACGTATTTGTACGGTATCGACACAGACTCAGCTTCACTTTTGACTGTCTGCAGATTGCCCTCGACCAGAAAACCATGTTCTCCGAGATCCCTGCGTGGAAAAGAAAATAAAGTCAAAGTGGAGAAAGTCTATGTTTTAGAAATCAGCAAAGAAAATGTAAGACTTTAAGAGGATTATTTTTTGGATGTATCATTGTTTGATGCGCCTATACATTAAACCACCATCTGAGCTTAACTGACAATTCATTCAAGGATACGTACTTGGTCACAGACAGCTCAGTTATATTTTCCTCCCATTTTCCAAGGGGGGGCCCAGCCTGGATGAAGATACGATCTTCGTTTGGATCAAATTTGAAATCCTTTGAGAGAACTGCATGGAAGTAAACTGTGAGTCTGTTGCGTGTAGAAATGTTGTTGTTCTTCGTCGGTCTAGAAAGCAGAAACAAATCATTTCAGAAAGAGCTAAAATAACGCACATGCATAAAACTAGCATTAAATGTGTATAACTGAACTGTATAACCATCTGAGAGAGCTTCATCACCTTTTGGGTGGTGGGCAAGGCGCGGTGCTGGACTCCTTACTGCCATCTTTACTGCCATCTTTACTTCCCTTTTCAGCGTCTGAGGTTTGTGCTGCGGTCGAGGCCTGCTCGCTGGCAGACCGCTGAACCGTCATGTGCTCTACTGTCCTCTCCGGGTCCACGCTGGAGCCTTTGCTGTCAGCCTGTACAAGTAGTCGTAAACGTGCATGTTAAAGAGCGGGTTCATCTGCGTTCTGTTCTGTTTTTTTCAAATGGAAACGCCCACTCACCTTTGCAAAAAGCAGGTTACCAAAGCTAATCAATAAAGTTATGAATAATGTGAACGCTAGCAGTAGCTGCTAAGTTAGCTGTGCTAACTTTAGAAATAACTGAAAGGATTAGTTTGGATTTTTGAAGAGGGATTTTATGTATAGTCCTGTGTACTGCATCGTAAAAGTACTGCTTTTGTAAATGTAATCTGGTGGCTTTCAGGAGAGCGATGTAACGCTTCAGTTCTCTGTCGGAAAAGGCTGTCTGATGGCGAGGTAAAGCGGCTGTGGACGGGAGATGCGAAAAAATATATTAGCCACCTAAAAAAAAAATCAACATCAGTTAAAGTTTATGCTATATTTAGAATATTTTCACCGCTTTACCTCGCCATCAGACAGCCCTTTCCGACAGTGAACTGAAGCCATATCGTTGTCTTCAAAGCTACAAACCAGACTCCATTCACAAAAAGAGTAACTTTACCTCACAGAACACGGGAGTTGCTGGTCTACCGCTGCATCTATCGGTTAGTTAGTTTGTGTTGTGTTACTTTCAGATCCAAACTAACACGGCATCCACACAGCAGTACATTTCTTAGCTTCTGTGCCGGTACTCCTCTCTGCTACTCGAAACAGGGAGCGTGCCGACCGCCATCTAAGATACTGTATATACTGTACATGTAGTAGCATCATCATGCAGAAACCTGTGTCAGGTCACGCGGGAAAAAAGCTTTAAGAAGGGCTGATATAAAAACCATAGAAGCCCTTTAATTATGCACCTTAAATTCATGAAAACAAACTCATTTACTTTTTCCACTATGAGAATAAAATACAGGCCTCTGTGTGTCAATAAAGCTTTTCATACTTTTTAGTCAGCATTACCTTTGATGGTGTTTGAGGACCAAAAACCATCTTCTGTCCAGGTGCCGCAGCCGGCTTCTGTTTCTGGTCCGGCTGACTCTTTCCCTTCTGTTTGCTTTGTCCGCTCTGCTTCGCATTTTGCTCCATGTTGGCATTCTGGTCCAGTGGAGGTTGTTTAGTGGCGGCTGTTTCTTTCTTGTTCTTTGAGTTTTTCTTTTCAGTCTTTTGATCTTTAGGGTTAGTGGCTTTCGTCTCTTTGCCTGGACTTGACTGAGAAGTCGCACTCTTGTTGTCCTCTGAGATGGGAGTCGGAGAGTCAGCCGGTGCCATCTTCAGTGTTTGATCCTGAGTTGATTTCGGTGCATTGCTCTCTCCTTCATCGGGGTTACCTGGAGCTTCCTCAGGCTGCTTCGCAGTCTCTGCCTCCACTGTGGCAGCAGCCGCTTCACTCTGATCGACTTGTGTGTCTTCAAGTGGTGCAGCAGGAACGTTAGCCGCTAAGGAAGCGGGCTGGTTCTGAGGAGGTGAGGAGGGCCCATCTTGGAGTGAGTCTGGTGTTTCATCCATTAAATTTTCTGAGCTTTCACTGTCGGAGGAGTCTCTTCCGCTCTGCGTCCTCTTCCCCTGGTCGTCTCCCAGCGTGACTTGGGACATGTCTGATGACAAGCTGCCATCTTTCTTCTTTTTTTTCCTCTTCCTGTTTTTTTTCTATGAAGACCAGAAGGAAGAAGATCAGTTTTACTGCTGACGTGAAACAATGCCAGTCTAAATAGAGTCAACATATTCTTAGTATTATGACAGAAAAACAGTTTAGATTTCTGAACTAAACTACTTCTGAGTGCCATCACAAATGATGCGAGCACACAATAATAATTAGCATATCATTATGAGAATTGTTAACTTGAAGCATGTCTTTTTGACTTTTGTTTTCAACTGAAGTCGTAGTCCACTTGACTCTACTGAATCTCCCAGAACATGTTCAGATTCATTCAGATTAAGAGAGTACATGGGCAGAGATGCACACTGGCACCTTGAGTGGCCCCGTGCATACTGAAATACTGTAAATAATAATAAAAACATTCTAATACATCGCACGTTACTTTACTGCATTCAATGAATGTATAGGCTAACCAACCATGTGAAAATAAAACAGACAAGTGTAAACCATTTTAAAATAAGCACTTCACCGAATAGTAAAACTTTGTTGGTTTGAAAATAAAGACCAGAGTTCATTCCTCTTAGCATTTTGTCCCCAATATTATCAACTTAGGTCACTCTGTACACTTTCTGGTGTGTTTTTTGTGAAACACAGTGCTCCTGGGATGTTTAGTGTTTGTTTTCTGATGGCACTCAGAAGGCAGCCAGTTTAGCAACACATTTAACATCATAGAGTAGCGATTTGTTTTCCTAAGGGGCGCTTTGTAGCGCCGGCCTGAGGGCATTAAAGTGAATTCACTGGACAGGACGTGATCAGATTGGCTAATCATTCCTTAATAATGTTAACTAAAGGTAGAACAAACCTTGAGATAACTATTTATAGGAAGTAATAGAAAGGGATGATGGCATTCTGATTTAACTCTTCGGCCTTGTAGAATAACTTTTTGCAAACTTAAGTTAAGTTTAAAGTTACCTTAATCGCTGTAGACCGAAAGTAACTGCCCATAACAGATCATATTCTTTTTGTGTAAAGTCTTAATCTGACTCACGTGAAGAGAGAGACAATTTTAAAGCGAGGCAACACAGCTCACCTTTTTCTTTGGGTTGGGGATGGCCTCATCATTCGGCCGTTTGGGGGATCTGTTAGACTCTTGGCTGTCCACAGGTGGGTCGTTGTTTTGAGACACAGATCTCTCAACGGTACTTTCCGAGTCTGCTACCAAGGGTTTGGGCTCATCTCCTGTGTCTGGATTAAAGATCGTAAAGGGAAATTCAGGTGTTACAGCCGCACAAAGACAGAATAATTACAAATTAATAGAAAAGTCAAAATAAAAATTAGGAGAAAAAAAATAAAATAAAAAGGAATATACAACTAGTATAAGAATAGAAACTATACAAGAATGATCAAGAGCAATTAAAGACAAACTTACGAGGTAGTGACAAGTTTAAGAGTCAAGTTACAAGATATATATAAATCAAAAATCAGACTGCATCCAAACACGTGTGAAAAACACTGTGACTATTAAAATGAATGATGACTACAAAGCGCTGTATGCTCTGGGGATTATCAACAGTACTGTAGGGTATTGCCGACGGCTAATTTGCATTCCAGACGAATCCAGATCACATGTTTACTTTTGGTTTTACTACTGTATTCGTTATCAGTCACAAACAGAACACGCAAGCTTAATCATCATGTCACATGATTCAAGTTTGCATTTTTACTGCTGTTTTTGTTTTTTTACTTACTATTAAATACTATATTACTATTTTTACTTGCTTTTTATAAAGTAGGTCACATTAATGGCACCTATAATCTTACCAAGTGTGTGAACATGTCTTTATTTAATCTGCTGTCTGTAAATGTGTGGACAGATAATGCAGAGATGCTGCCATCTTGAGGTAAGAGAATAACAATAATAACACTTAACTGCCACTTATTGAATTCTTTTTTTATGTCAAGCACTTTCTAATTTTGCTTTTATAAGTGCTATACAAGCGATGTAATGTAGGTTAATGTCATGACAATATACAGAATAAAAGGTTTTCAACAGTAGAATCCACTTTTCATCATTCTTACTTACTTTACATGTTGCATTTATCATTTAGGAAGAAAATTATGTTTCATGTATAAACCAAAGATTGTGCTAATTTTAAGGCATTGATAGGATAGTCCCTCATAAAAATTATATTAACAAAATTAATTAATATAAAAAAATAAACAAATAAATACAAAATAAAATACAGCCCTCTTTGGCATACTGTTAATCAATGTTAATGTACCTCATATGTCCTACAAATATATTCTGGATGTTGTTTGGACCTTATTAATCAAATCCTGCAGGTAAATATACAGTATAATATTAAAAAAAACATTTCTAAATGAATCTACTTACCCTGTGTGTTTGTAGGTTGGACAAATAGCTTCTGGCCACACTCACTGCAGAACTTAGCTCTCTTTTCCAAAATAATATGGCTACAACCTGGGCACTTCATCTTCAGACTTCAGTGATCTCTGCAAAGAAAGAAAGAAAGAAGTTGAACTGCCTTGTTGAGGTCCCACCCTGTAGCAGATTCCTTTCACTTTCTATTCTGCTACATGAGGCCTCATGATGAGTCAGTGGGTTTCACAGCTGTGCAAAAAAACAACCGCCTGCAATAATGTTGTTCTTTTTACTGACATGGACTTTGAGCAGTCTTTCCCAACACACTGACCTGTAAACATTTCGTTAAGAGATGGGAATGGGAAATAACTGTGCAGCTGTGACAGTCGAACCTCTGCAGGGCACGCCCACCTTCAGTCCTGCTAACCAGCATCCAATAACAAACTCACTTCAGCCAAAGATGGCAAAAACAGAGAGGTCTCACTGCATACTAGAATACACCAAGTTCCTCAAAAATATCACACTATCCTGAGGCTCTACATAACACTGATTAAAACTAGTTAAAAGAAGAAAAAATCTAAGTAGAAAAAATAAACTTGCCTATCAATAAAATATTTACTTATTTTATATGAAAAAGTAATTTTCATGTCAGTAAATCATTACTGTGGTAATATATTGATATGCAGGAAAAATGCAAAGAAAATTGCAGGAGATAGACTTGTACTTAATTATACAAAATCACTGTGTATTTGTGCTCCAAACTAAATCTTATAACACTTAAAAAAAAACATTATTAAAGAAGGATAATGTATTATTAGTGGTAATATTAGTGTGCAGGGGTATTTACATATTAAGGTTGGACCACGTTTTTCAAGCACCGAGTGAGACCTCTTTTTAAAGAAAAGATCTTTGGCTCCACAGTTCAGCCAATCACATGTTAGTATCTTAAACTCTCTTCCTGTGTCGTCACATGCTACATTACCCATCATGCTCTAACGTCTTCGACAACAGCAAAACTGAGAATACTAACTACACAAACACACAGTAGTACTACCATTACTATCACAGTATTACTAAAACATGTATTAACAGCTCACTAAATAAGTACTAACTACATTTAGTTAGCTAACTATCTTACTAACAGTCAAACTATTGAGCTGCGCACCAGTTAGCTAACTAGCTGGTGTGTTAGCTCACTTTCCAGACTATAAATGTGCAGGTGTAAAGCCAGGTGTCCACCAAATGACATCATATTTAAACCCATACTTACTCTAAAAGTGCACCATGACAGCTACTCCAGATTAATAAGATTAGTTCATTGCTAATTTGTCACAGTCTGTTATCTAGCTTCTGCACAGCAGTAAACAAACATAGCACCTGAGCTCACCTGAGTCGTGCTGACCTTTTGTTGGGTTTAGCAGCAGGAGGTGAAGCTCAGAAGTCATCCATGCTGCTGCTGCTGCTGCTGCTGCTGCTGGACCTACTGATGCACACTGGCTCAACACCAACAGAGTCACATCAGACTTGCTGCTGCTGCTGCTGCTGTCATTTTCATTTCCTGTATCTGCTGTAAAGTTTCGTTTTGGGAGAAATGGGCGTCAACTAACTAAATAAAGTTAACTTTCTAAGTGACTCATGTTGGTGTATTACTGGACTGTCTGGGGGGTTTTTATGCACGTGTGGAGAAGTACTAACTCATAATTGGGACTCTCATTACTGTTTTGATTATCATCTTCTTTGACATTAATCAATAATTATTTATATATATTTTTTATTAATCTTAATTTATTATTATTACTATTATTATTATTATTGATAAAATATTTTTATTTTTTATTTTTATAACATTAAGTGAAAACTTGCTTGTGTGTGTATATATAGTTTTCATGCACATGTGTGGGAAGTACTAATCCAATAATTGAGACCCTCATTATTGTTTTAATAACATCTTCTCTGACACTTATCAATAATTATGTCTATATATATATTTTTTATGTTATCTTAATTTATTATTATTATTATTATTATTATTATTATTATTATTATTATTATTAAAATATGTTTTTATTTCATTTTTTTAAATAAAATAAAAACATATTTTATTATTATTATTATTATTAACAATAATAATAATAATAATAATAATAATAATAATAATAATAAAATATGTTTTTATTTCATTTTTTTAAATAAAATAAAAACATATTTTATTATTATTATTATTATTATTATTATTAATAATAATAATAATAATATAATATATATATATATATATAAATATGCTTGCTTTACTTATACTGGTGTTTTTCTGGACTGGGGAGTTTTCATGCACATGTGTGGGAAGTATTAACTAATTAAGTAATAACTAACTCTCATTTCTGTTTTAATAACATCTTCTTTGACACTAATCAATAATAATGTATATATAATTTTTTATTTAACTTAATTTTTTATTTTATCTTAATTTATTATTATTATTATTATTATTATTAAAATATGTTTATATATATATTTTTTTTTTAAATGCAGAAGGGAAAACTTTGAGAATGGACGTGCCAGTTTTTCCTCGTTAAAATTTAGCGTAAGTTTGCAACCTAAAAATTGCAAGTTGCCTTTAAGAAATCAATGGCGTTAAATTGAATTTGTGTTATTGTCACATTAAAACAAATATGTATGTTACTTTGTGCTGTGTTGTTTTCTGTGAGAAAGGAGATCCACACTCTCCTGTTGCTGTAAATTCTCAGTAAAGGAGAACATGCTGCAGATGTTTATTGTTACATCCTGTGATGTGGGATGACCTTTCATACTGTTAAGAGCTGTGCCACTCTACAGCTCTCACATGACTCCCACTTCTCTATTGAGGAAGGTTGTGTGTTGGTCACTGTATTTTTATTTTTTTTATCTGTTTTAGGATGCTATTCTCTTAAAGTGTCAGCAGAGGGCAGAATAATGTGGAAGTTTTGTGTAAAAATGTGCCATGGAGTGCAGGGACTACTCAGGTTTTTTATTATTATTTCAACCAGACACCTGCACCCACTAAAGGAATTCACAAGTGGAAGCGGTGCTCTAAAAAACAATTAGTCACCTAAGTCATCTTGCTGAAACACCTTGAGCGTCTTCAGGTTCATTTTGTACTGCTACGTTACCATGGTTACTCGGACTGCACTCCCAGGGTCAGGAGTGTGTTACATTCAGGCTGTCAGATCCAAACTAGGTATTGAAACTTGTCTTCACAATGCAAAAAAAAATGGAGAGTCCTGTGGTCCTATTGCAAAAAAAATATTTTATAAAACATGTACTGACAAAAACCTGCATGCTCGAGTAAAGTTAAAAATAAAACTGCAGAAGAGGATTCTATTGAAATAAGAGTAAGAGAAGCTGTTTGGAGGGTGTTAACTGTTTAAACATATCTAAAGGGTTTCATCAAAGAGAAGAAAAAAAAAGCACAAGGTAAGATTTATATCTTTAATGCATGTTATTGTACTTCCCTACTTAAGTTGCTTTCTGGCGCTCTGTGTTTTACAAATTATAGATGCTCTTGTTTTGTGGTTTTGACAGTTAATTTTCAATCTGTGTCTTTAGTTCCTGAGGTTATAAGGAGTAGCTTACTAAAATATATTATATACAGGAATTGCAACAGGTTTAACAGGCCGTCAACAGATGGAAATATGTGAAATATATTAAATACAGACATTTGTGTGAGATGTACATATAATAAACAAATGAGATAAAAACTTAAATATTGTACAGCGAAACAGTAAAAAGACATTTTTCAGGTGAAAACTGAACTAAAAGTGAATGTGAAACAAGGTAATGCATGAGTCATTGACCCCTTTGAGACCCGCGGGAATATTTCTTTTTTTAAACTTGACCTCACTGTATAAAACGACCTCTGGTAACCTCTAGGATAATCACAGCCTCATGAAACTTCACAGCCACAAACTAGAGACCTAGGGCATTTAGAGGATGGAAGGCTTTCCTATGTAGACTGATAATAAGGGGGTTTCTGAGCAGTTTCCAGAACAGAAATGCTTGCTATCTAATTGCCAAAAAATGCAATTCTTGCAGAAATCTCAAAATGTCAAAAGATTTTGATCCCAAATCACAGCATGGCTTTTTCTATGGTGTTCCTCAAGGTTTTGATGTCTTAACGTGGTATTTTGGAGGGATTATTGATCATTTTGATCAATTCTCGAGTGGTAATAAATGTTTAAATTTAGCACCAAATCTGTGTAACAAATGGTATCAATCCAAAAATTGCAAACACTATCATATACTTCTATCATTATGTTCAGAGCCTGATTTATGACTGGAACAACTAGTCTGACTGAGCTGCATCTCAAATTATAATCTTCAGGTTCTCAGCTTTCAGATTATGTACACCACTTCTACGTGACATCTACTGTTGACCTGCTATCTCCCCCTAAAGACCCGCCTAAAAAAAGACAAAAATGGGTCTAAGTGGGTCTCTTAAGGTTAAACAGGTTATTTGCCTTCAGTGTTGATCTTAATCTTCAACTGCAAACCTTCACTGAACATCCAGTTGACTCTTGTGACGGTGACCTTCCTTCAGTTTGATCAACAAGACTTAGTGTTGATAGGAGAAAATGTGTTTTTGTAAAAGTTTGTGATATTTTGGCACATTTTGTTTCCTGTTCCTGCGAAACAGCATGTGCTCGTTGTCAAATTCAAGTTTCAATATGTGAAGGGTTCAGCAGTCGGTCCCTGAAAATGAAAGACGGAAAAAAATGCTGTAAATCACACCTTAGTCATCAGTGTGGGAGTCCATCTGCTGCTCCCTGCAGATGATCCAGTTGATGACATGTGCCTCTAATGCAACATAAATTATGATTTGAAACATCTGTAACAGTAAATAAATATCTCACCTTTGACTTCCTCTCTGGGTAAAAGTCAACAGTTGCAGATGTGTTTTAGTGCTGCTGCTCTCTATAGCTTTTGTCACAAACAGGCCGGTTGACGTAGTCTGTGTTCTGAATAACAAATGACTAATTAGTGTAGAACAATATCCTGCTCTAACATTCACAGAAGTCCCTTTATGTTTCTACTGTAAACTATTGCGTGACCTTCTACCTACGTAACAAAAACAACCTCAGGATGTGGGTTCAACTTGCCTCTAATAACCTGCTTAACCTGTTTGCAGACAACCTCAGAGCTTAACCTGTAACGCACTGCTCTAGTTCACGTACAAAATGAGAACACATTAGAACCATAATAACTTTGAAATAGTCTATAATCACCTGTATGTCCTCCTCACATTCAGTCTCTGGTGCTCTGGTCCTTCTTTCTTGAGTCTGAAACACATAAACAGACTTTTGAGCATCATCACACGATCGTTGTATGTGAGATGTAATAGTGATATAGTGATGAAATACAGCTTACCTTCTGATGGCGATCCTGTAGCACAGGTTTACAGTTGGGAACATGATTTTAGACAACTCTTGAGATGCTCAGGAATTAACGACTACCAAAAGTAAATTCATTTCCACAGTGCCAAAAGCACAAATTAGGAGTTTATGTGATTTGTAAAACACGCAGCACCAGAAAGTGTGTGCACATCCATGCCCCAGAGGGAAGAAATACAATAACATGCATTAAAACACACAATTATGTTTTTTTAAGGTTTGATCATTTGACATTAATTTTGGTTGCCAGCAGACTTCATCCTTCTGTGAGAAGAGGAGAACAATTAAATGCCACACTCAACTTATGAATAAATACCCGCACAGCCAACAAAATGATTGCAACAGTAGAGAAATGATTCACGAACCAGTTCCCTGAACAGCATCTTTAATTTCCCATTAGATTACTTTCTGATGCCAAGCCACACAGAGAGCGCAGGCTGATGGCTGACTTCATTTTAAATGTTCCAAAAGCCAATTTCTTAACATCTCTTAAAGCTTTTCGTTAATTTGTACCTTCATGGAGACGCCAAATATGCACAAAATATGCAAAAAAAAACAAAAACTCTGTTTTGGTTGATGACTCTTTATGATATCTTTTCTTTTGAGTTATTGAGGAAGATGTGTTCAAATGTGTTGCTTTTGATATTTTCATGTTTTCTTGTTTGGATTATAATATGTATCTTTACTGCAATGCATTTGTACATTTTACAGATCTGTTAAAATCAACCAAAAAATACCCTCAAAACACTGTGTCACACTTATTACTGCAAACCGCGGTGTGTGTTGTCAAATCAGGGCGGCTCAATATATGAAGGGTTCAACAGTTGGTTCCTGAAAAAAAAAGAACAAAAATGTTTAGCTGTTTTATGCAAATAATCTTTCATTAAATCTGTAAGTATTTCCGGAGTTGTACCTGCACGCACTGTGATGTAAGTCACATCTTCATCATCACTGTGGGAGTCCATCTGCTGCTCCCTACAGGCGAGACAGTCCATCAGTACATTTAAAGTGCCTCCAAATGCAAGAAATGATGAAATGAAGTGAAAAAACATCTCACATGTTTGACTTTTTGTTGTTATTGTTGAAGTATACAGATGTGTAGACGACCTCTTCTCCTCCTCCCTCAGGCTGATTCCCCTCTTGTGATTGGTTATTGTCACAGGCGAGCCAGTTGACGTAGTCTGTATTCTGCATACAAGCATAAAGAAATACAGTTCAGTTTGTGTAGAACAATGTCCTCCTCTCACATAAAAATCTGCCTTTATGTTTCTATTATGAGCTCCTGTTTCACCCACACAACAACAACAACAACAACAACAACAACAACAACAACAACAACCTCTGCGTTCTTGCATCTGACGCCCATCATGGGATCTGTCAGCTAGACTTACAGTAGGATGTGGGTTTGACTTGTCTTTCACCTGCTTCAGTTGCAGATAATCTGTGAAACCAACAGCTCTAATTGTAATATAGACTAGAGTGTACTGTCTAGGATGTAGGACACGAAAGGTCACCTGTATGTCCTCCTCACTGTCGCTGTTTGATGTCCACGTTCTTTTTTTGTGGAGTCTGAAACAGATAAACAGAATCACAACATAAGACATAACATTATATACAACAGCAGACGCCTGAGCAATGAATAACACGTTGCAAGGATCTTATTTGTGGTCATAAATTCTGACACATCAGGCCATGTTTAACGAAAGCCAGAAGATGCTTTTGATCCACGGCGTCTTTTGCTGTCGAGACTTCAGTTAATCTGAGGGTCAATTACTTACTTCATTTAATATCAACGTCTGTATTTGTATGCATATGTTTATATTTATGACATTGATGGCTTCACCCATCTGTTAAAGTGATGGGCTTTTTTTCAGTCAGCCATAGGTGATGTTTATGTTAATGTTACTCACAGCTTTATTCAGACATATAGTAACAAGAACATTTACGGTATGAGCTGCATGCTTGCTTATTTGGCAAGATGGAGTGAGGAGCAGAGAGCGAGTACTTCTACTCTACTACATTTCAGAGGGCAATATTGTAGCCTCCACTACATGTATTTCACAGACACTGTTGGGCTACTAATTGCTTTGCAGATTAAAGGCTCTGCACACCCACACAGCTGTTTTCAATGACTCTGGCTGATTGGACCTCTAGGCAGGTGTACATTAGGTGGAGCAATGCTGCACTAATTAGGCAACATAAGTGAAAACACCTGCGTGGTTGGACTACAGTACAGGTGTGCAGGGCCTTTAACATTTTACATACTGTACAGTATATGACACCTTTATGAATATGATGCATCACCACTGATTAAACTACCAAACAATATAATAAGTAATTAGCTCCATCTCAACCAGCTACAACATTTAAAAGTTGCTTACTTAAAGGTCCCATATCAGGCTCATTTTCAGGTTCACACTTGTAATTTTGTTTCTACTAGAACATGTTTACATGCATTAATGTAAAAAAAAAACTTTATTTTTCCTCGTACTGTCTAATATAATGTGCCTGTATTTACCCTCTTGCTGAAACGCTCCGTTTTAGCTCATCTCAACAGAATTATGTTGCTAGGCAACAGCTTGGGTCCATGTTTACTTCCTGTCAGCTGATTTCATTCACATACACTGCAACAGGAAATAAACTGTAACACATTTAGTATGTTTACGTTTAAAACTGTGAAATGGTCTAAATATTGTATATTTGTGACATCACAAAATTACAAAATTCCTGACAGCTTGTTTCAGTTTCTAAATATGGGCTGTGTGTATTTCTCCATGGATTGAGCGTTTCGATTTCACAGTATTTATATAGCACTTAAACCTGCTTTATAATAAAAAAGACAAAAATTTCCCTTTTTACAATATGGGACCTTTAAATCTATCTGAAGTTAAAATCAATATTGTGTAATAGTCTAATACCCTGACAGGGTCCATTCTGCATAATGTGTATTTTTTACTTTTGATACTTAAAATAATATTTTTCTGATAATACTTAAATAGTTTTACTTTGGTACAACTTGAATGCAGGACTTTTACTTGTAAATAAGTATTTAATATTACTACTTGAAGCATCTACTTCCGCCACCGGAGGGGTACATATCTGAAACAGGCTTTAAATACAGCTTACCTTCTGACACCGATAACCGTGATCACAATCAGAAGCACAGCAACAGCAACAGCAGCAATGATGAGTACATCTCTGGTGAATGTTGCCCAATATGCTGTAAAATAAAGGTAGAGTGTTAGAGCTGTTTTAATACCCAACATAATTAACAGAAGTGATTAATTCAATTAACCCCAAAGTTCTGTTTGGGGTCCATTTTCTTAGTCTGTGAATGACATTTTGACATAAATAAATAAATATCTGTTCATGCATATCCTGACACATGGCTGATGTGCAGTTATTATCATTATTTTTCAATATCAACAATATTACTTACATTTAATCGTTAAAGTCACAACAGAGGAGTTTTGGCTTCCATGTTTGTTGGTGGCGCTGCATAAATACTGGCCACCATCACCAGGGAAGAACACAGGCTGGTGTCCAACATCCATAATATCATCATCATCATGTATTTTGAACCAAGTATAGTTCTCCACTGGGGGGTTTGCATGGCTGCTGCAGATCAGGGTGACGTTGCTGTTGGTTTCTACCTCTGTCGATGGTCTGACAGACACTGATGTGTTCTTGGGGCCATCTGAAAGAAAACTGTTAACTGTCAGAGAAATCATGTGGCAAACTCTCAAACTGGTACATGCTAAGCAAAAGAAATCTGTAAAATAACAGAAAAAGTATTGGCAGCTCAACTCAGACTTTGTTTAATTAAAAAACAGAAATTTTGTATTAATTAACAATGTGCCCACAGTTAAAAAAAATATATATATTTTCTATAATTTAATAGTGTATCTATAATAAAAAAAACAGATTATTTTTTATAATTTAATGATGTATCTATAGTAAAGAAAATGAACATTTTTTATTATTTAATTGGTTATCTATCATTAAAAAAACTGAATATTTCTATTATTTAATGGTGTATTTATTGTAAAAAACAACAACTATATATATATATATATATATATATATTCTATTATTTAATGGTGTACCAACAGTAAAAAACAAGAAAGACATTTTCTATTATTTAATCCATATCGAGAAAATACAGGACACTTTCTGTTATTTAATAGTACACCTACAGTATAAAAACTGCAAATGTTAAATAAATAGGTAAAATAACTGAACTAAATGTACTGGCAGCTCATTACCCGGACTTTGTCCTGTAATTATAAAACATTAAAATGTCTGTTTTTGTGGTTTACCTACAGTAAAAACAAAAAGAGAAAAAGACAATTTTTGTCTATATCTAACTTTTCTGTTAGTTAACGGAGTATCTACAGTGATAATTACTCTTGTTTAAAAAATTCAAACAAATATTCTGTGATAAAAACTGTTTTTATTAACTTATAGATCTTTAACAATTCTGTAAAAGTACTGAATTAAAATACAAAGGACACAAACATATTTCCCAAAAGGGAAAAGATTCCTAGTTCCAAGTTTGCCAACTATTACTATAACTATAACAACAATCAATTCTCATTATCTAAAGTGTTGATCTTCCAATACTCACATTCGACATCAATATTTATGACTCCTGAAGTTGTTCCTGTGTGTGTTTTCAGAGAACAAGTGTAGTTTCCAGAGTTTGTGGAGGACACGTTGCTTAAATAAAGTGCAGGTCCTTCATTTATAGGTTCTCCATTCTTAAACCAGGTGAAAGCAGATGAAAGATCACCGCCATCACAGCCTCTAGAGCAGGTTAGATTCACAGAGTCGCCTTCCTTCGTTGCTCTGTTTCCATTTGGGTTTGTCACGGAAACGTTCGAATCTAAAAGAGCGGAGAAGTACTGTTTCACTTTCAAATTTTACAAATTGAAGTTTCACAACTATATTATGAAAAAGAAAACTTACCAGCAACCTTTAATATTGGGCCATTTCTACCAGTCCATTTGCCCTCTTTGGAGTTAGTTGTAAACCTGAAGGCATATTTTCCTGCATCTTTACGCTCCACTTGGTGTATTTTTAAAGAACAATTGTGTTGTCTGTCACCGATATACTGAAATCTTGGGTTTAAGTTCCTCTCAGAAATTAAACAGCTCTTGAGATGATGATGACACTTTACATGAGCCCACATGCATTTCTCCACTATGTGGTCGTCAGGATAGTAAAATGAACAAGGAATGACAACAGACGAGCCGTTCACTGCACAGATACGTTGCTGGTGATAAACCACTTTCCATGTATTGCAGAGAACACCTGAAAGAGACGGATTAATTCAAAATTTGTATTGTTTTAAAAAAACATATAATGAGATGTAAATGTTGTACTTACCAGCCAGAAACAGAGACATCAGTGTCCATGTCAAGTTTCTATTTTGCATGTTTCCAGTTAAAAATCAAGTCATCAAAGTTGAAATCAATTCTAAAATGTTTGTAAAAAAGCTCCTTCTTGATGGACTCAAAATACAAAGTGAACGAGTATTTCCTTTTCTTCATCTGCTTCGTCTTGATCGATGTACTGTAAACCCAACTTCCTGTAATGGAAAAAGTAAGGCCTTGGTCGCCTAACAAAGTTCCGGCTTGTGAAAGCAGGTCACATGTATCAAAGATTTTTTACTGTTTGAAAGAGTCGAACCAGTCCCTAAATGGAGAAAACACGCGTCCTGTGCAAGTTTTATGTAGCTTTGTTGTGGTGAAAGCACATATCAGAGTTGTCACACTGACACAACATCCAGTTACAGTTATTGGTGAATAGCTGTTTCAGCATTTTGTATGTTTTATTTTTTTTTATTTTCCATTTTGTACTTTTGGTGGAAGAGATCAGTCAAGTCTCAAATCTCTTATGGTTGTAATGATCGTTGTATCATCTGCTGCATCTGCTTAGATCACGGCATCATCACTCCTTTATCTATTAGCACGCCACCATTGATTAGTTTGGTATATGATCACTTTAAACAGGCTGTTGCAATGCAATACGAATACAAAATAAACAATGAAAACTTTCTTTTAAAGTAAAGTAACCATAACCTTTTTCAATAACCGAATTGTATAACGACAGTTTATAATCTACTGTAATTTAACACATCCCTCTAGCCTCTCAAACCCTCACAAGTCATTTTTTGCAAGTCCAAGTCCAAGTTTCAGGTCACAGTGTCCCCATCTCTGGTAGGTGGTGAAGAAATGACCCTATCCAGTGTAACTAGTTGTTGTTTAAACTATAAGACAATGTAAAATATTGTGAATGTGGAATTAGCTTTGGGCTGACTGAAAAAGTTCAGAAACAGTGATGTACACAAGAAACGCTGATGCAATTTCCTCTCAATAGCGCCGCAACATGCAGGTACTCTCATGCTATTTGTTTTTCTGTTACATTGTCTGTATGAGTCACCTCTGTGCACGTGCTGGGAGCACTTTCACATGAGTAATTCAGAGAGGACTTAGTCAGCTTTTGTGCTTTTTCCGTTTTCCTGTAGTGTGTCATGTAAAAGGTCTGCAAAGTTACAAAGTTCACGCCAAAGGAAGTTACTCTCCCACACAGAAACGCTGCTCCTGAACTGCCTGAAACGCCTCGCTTGAAGTCCCGCCTTTGCTTCTGTAACATGGTGATGTCCCCAAGTAATACATTTGCATAATACCTGCTTTGCGGCTACTTTGGCATTAGATTGGAGCTGGAGCGGACACCAAAGAGTTTGGTACGGTTGACCAATCACAACAGAGTGGGCCAGTTGACCAATCAGAGCAGACTGGGCTTTCGGCACAGGGGTCACGAGCTCAAACAGAGCGTTTCAGACAGAGGGTGAAAAGAGGTGCTGCAGCACAGCCGGTATGAGAAAAGTAAGGTGTTTTTTGAACATTAAAGCATGTAAACATGTTCTAGTATAAATCCAAAGTACTAGTATGCACCTGAAAATTAACATAATAGGTCCTCTTTAACGGTGACAATATTTATTCTATAAATCTCTGTGAATTGAATAAAAGTCTCAGGAGTTGTTAGTTGTTGAAAAGGCACAAGGTAATTACAGTACAAAATAGGTAGCACATTCAACTCAACACAATAAATAAATAAATTATTAAAATATAAAACGCCCTCAGTGTAGTCAATAAATAAACTAAACTACCCTCTGCATAGGAACGATACCCCCAGAATACAAATATACAGTATATATGCTCCATTACCATGTTAAAAGAACTTGTAACTCTCAAAAATATTTAAACAAATAAATAATTAATATATTTCAGACAATTACACAGTGGAAGGCAGCATATTGCACAGTTATATTTACCTGCCTTATTTAATTTCAGGACAACATGGAGACTTATCAGACCTTCATTGGATTAGTTCACAATTAAAAATAAGATTTTATGAGAGAATTTTATGCTTTTTAAGGTCAACATTTATCTCAAACGTTGAGGATGAGCAGATATTTCAGAGAGGAGGAGTGGATTTCTCTGAGGTGTGTGTGTGTGTGTGTGTGTGTGACTCTCACCCCCTCCAGAGAGAGGATGATGACAGCGTCCCTCTATAAAGACTGGAGCAGTGAGCAGTGATAAAGAGGAGGACCATCCATCCAGTCAGAGGTTCCTCAGTGCTCAACATGGAGATCTCTGCTAAACTCCTGCTCCCCATCGTGCTCGTCTCCTTGCTGGTGTCCTGCAGTCCGACGGACGCCTGGTACAAGCAGGTGGCCGGTCCGAGCTACTACTCGGTGGGCAGAGCGTCCGGCTTGCTGTCCGGTATCCGGAGGTCACCGTACGTCCGGAGAGCCGAGGTGGACCCGACAGACAGCGAAGAGGCTGCGACCAACAACGTGTTTCCTGAATTCACCTCGCAGAACTTCATCCTGAAGACGATGGTGAGTCGTTTTAATCAACGCGTAATGGGTTGGCTGGCATCTCCATTACGCATTACGCATGGTGCAAGAGAGAAATCAGTTTAATTGTTTAACCTGAATATTGAATTTCCCTTAAAATTACAAAACATCAGCTATCTTGGAAATAACAGACTGGAAACAAGAGAATACTTTAAGAATATTTCAGATTTTACGCAATTATTGTCTAATATTGTACTTTATTGTGAGTTTAGAATGTAGAATAGTATTAAGGTATAAGAGTCATTCTATAATTAGGGTTACATTTCATTTAATGTCAAGCAAAAAGAGAAGTTTTCTTTTTTGATAAATAATTTAGTTGTTACCATAATATACCCCCTAAATGTGCTAAATTCATAAATTGCCAAGCTTAAGCTCTAATGACTTTTTAAATATTTAATGAAAATAAACATTTGATTCATTATTTTGTCAACTGTGTTACAGACAAATGTGTCATATAAAACATGAACACATTTGATAACACATTTGTTTGAAAGTTGTTGTGTATTCACCAGAGGTTTTAAGGTCGTCTATGTAGCTGATTTGAAAAGATGAATTTTGAGCTTCATAATGGACATTTTGTGGGATGCTATCAGGAAGGATGAATATTTTTTTTCAACATAAATCCACATTACACTGAATTTAGAGTTATTCACCATCCTTATGTAAGACTTCCCTCTCTAAAGATATCCCCCATCTTTTTTGTTACAGTTTAGCCAACATTTAAAAAGATTTATGATTTTGATTACACAAATTTAAAACATTACATTAAAACTTTGACAGAATGTTTATGGAAGCTCAAACATAGCAAACGTGAACATTTTTAATCCATAGTTCTTAACAGAAAAAGATTATAAATTCAGATCCTCTGGAGTCGTGATCACTTCAGTCAGGAGGAGCTGTCCAGTCAGCACCACTGAAACTATGCATCACTGTATACATTGTAAAGAAAGCCAGATTTATATGAAGATAAAGATGTATTCTGATCATTTACTGAAGTAGCCACAACAATATACATATTGTATTCAAAATTAGTAGGAAAAAGTGCTCATTACGCAGCAGAACGACCCCTGTCAGATTCAATTATTATGCATTATATTCATAAGTGAGTCATAAGTGAAGCCTGTTAATGTAGCTGGTGGAGGTCGAGCTCATTTTAACTACTTTTTAAGACGAGACACTAGTAAAAACATTGTTCTGGTCAATTTTGAGGCTATTTTGCTTCCATAACATGTCTTCTTTCAGACTAATGGACAGAAAACATCAAAAATACACATTTAGGTTTTTATTTTACTACTTTGTCTATTTGCATCTGTAGATTTCTTTTACCCAGACCAGCTGGGGTGTCTTTCTTTACATACTTTTGGGCAATTTAATCTGTAATAATGCATCCCATTTTATAAACTAACTTCATGTTTTGTATATTTAAAATCGTAATCTGCAAAATTACTAGTTAGTACAACTGTCACAAATATACAATACAAAGTGCAGTACTTCCCTCTGAAATGTGGAGTATAAAGTAGCAAGTGTACTTAGTTGTCATTGTGCTGTTATGACATGACCACAGATAAACTATTGAGATGAGGTCCATATAAACTCTCTGCAGGAATATCAAACATGAACTTAAAGGTTAAATTGTTCTACTGTAACTACAACATTTGTCTGTTTCTCTCCAAACAGCCAGTTTGCATCAAAGACATTACACCAAACCTGCAGAGCTGCGAACTCTTCCAGGAAATCCAAGGTTCATTTAAGTGCAAAGCGGACGTCTTCCTCACTCTGGACTCTGCAGACTGTGCAGGAGACTGAGAGCAGTGAAGCCAACAACTGGGCTGGATGATGATGATGATGACGAAGATGAAGATGCCTACTTCTTGAAGGCGTGACATTTAAAAAAAAAAAACTGTACATTTCTCTAAGTTTAACACTAATGCTGCACTAAATGGAAGATATGCTACTTTTCATTTACCATTTCACCAATGTATTTATTGATTTTATGATAAACCCGTCATACAACTTTGAGCTGTAAATGTATCAATGTACATATTTGATCTGAGTTTTCATTAATAAATGAATCATATTGCAACCTCTTGTTGAAATTACTGAATGCTAAACACAAGTAAACATGAGTTTACTTATCTACACTGACGATAACTAAATCAACATGAACGTCATGAACGTGTAACTTGCACAATCATTTTAGTAATTAATTGAGTTGGTTTATTAGGTGATTTAAACCAGGAAAACTGACAAATTGTGCATTTTTCCAAGTTATAGTTAACATGCATGTATTAAAAACAGCTCACTGATAAAAGGATAAATGTGCATGTTAAACATGGTGAAGTTTTATTCTAACTCTAAAGATCCAGTATAACAGGGATGAGATATAATAAATAAACAGTATGGGCCAGGCATATCAATAAATATTTTATTTAAAAGGATTTAAAATAAATTGGGGAAAGTGCAGCTTTATTATCTAAACTTTATTAGCTGCTTAAATTAGTTATTTTAAAATGTGAAAAACAAGAAAACTGATAACATTAAAATTCCAGCACTGAATGACTAAACAATCTTCACATGAGACTTTTACAGCAGCTGGACAGCTGCTAGGTTCACCTTCAGAACCTGCTCTATGACCATGTGGAAGACCAGCTGCACGCTAGCGGTGTCTGTGGCCGTGGTGAAGTGGTGGTACACGGGTTTGTCTGGACTGCTGTTGCTGCATGAGGAGAACATGGCGGTGATGTGGTGGGCTGCAGCGTCCACGTCACGATCTGCTCCTGGATGGAGACGAAGGAAGAAAAACGTCAAATCAGGAGAAATCCGACAGAGTTCAGGGAAGTGAGGAGTCGGTTTAACTTACAGTCTAAATTACACTGAGTCTGAATCCTTAAAGGGTGGGTCCATTATTATAATTTTTTTAGGTTTTTATATAATTCTGTAGCTTCACAGTGGTGTTCTTTAAGTTCTTAAATCCAATTTTGGTCAAAGTATGTATGCTTTAGTGTCAAAATATTATTTCCCTCGAGCCATTCTAAAAACTCTTTGCCACGTGACCTGCCAAAGGTTTCTGCATGATGATGCTGCTACATGTACAGTATCTATATATCCTTATAGTCATTGTAGTAACGTTATATACAGTAACTTAGATGGCGGTTAGCATGCTCCCAGTTTGGAGAAGCAGACAGGAGCACCTGCACAGAAGCAAAGTAATGTACTGCTGTGGATGCGACGTTAGTTCAGATCCGAAAGTCATACGATAACACAAACAAACTAATCATCAAGGCAGCGGTAAACCAGCAATTCTTGTGTTCTGCGAGGTAAAATTACTGTTTTTGTGAATGGAGTCTGGTGGCTTTGAAGAGAGCATAGATAACTGCTCGAGTTCCCCGTCGAAAAGAGCGGGCTGATGGCGAGATGAAGCTGTGAAAGTATTCTAAATATAGCGTAGACTTAACTGATTTTTTTAGGTGGCTGCTGCCCGTCCACAGCTGCTTTACCTCGCCGTCAAACAGCCCTTTCCGACGGGGAACTGAAGTCGTTATATCGCTCTCTTCAGAGCCACCAGACAACATTGATAAAAGCAGTAATTTTAGCTCGCAGAACATGGGAGTATACATATAACCCCGTTAACTAACCCTTTCAGTTATTTCCAAACTATGCACAGCTAACTTTGACTCAACTAGTGCTAGCGTTCACATTATTCATAACCTTATTGATTAGCTAACTTTGGTAACCTACGTCACTGCTTTTTGCTAACGGCTGAGTGGGCGTTTCCATTTGAAAACCTCAGAAAAGGTTGCAGATAAACCTGCCTTAAATATATTTATAAAACAAGAAACTGGCTTCCGGTGACGATCTGTACATAAATTTTCCTCCTCGATCCCCAAATACAATATGACACTTCTCAGTTGCTGTGAAAGAGTCTGAAATATGTATGACCATGATCTGGCCAGAATGAAAGATATACACAAACATGAGGACTGTATGTGAAATCTCTGGCCAGAACGAATTCAGATTACCCAACGGACAGGCAGGATGCAGTGACCCATCCAGCAAAACAACAAAGAGACACATACAACCAATTCCTTGAGGAGTTTAAGATTGTAGAAAATACCTCCAAGTTGTCACCAAGAGTTGAGCAAGAACTGAAGTATCCCACGTCAGCAGTGAAATAAATCGATAATCCATATGTTTTATGTTAAATATGGAGCCTAATCCCAAGTCAAATGTACGTTGAAGGGCCCTGAATATCGTCTTTTGTGATTGTAATGTTTAAATGTTTGTATCCTTGTTTCTTGTCTTTGTCCTTTTTGTGATGTTGCAAATGGAGCTGCTGTTATGCAAAACAAATTTCAGACCTGTCTGACAATAAAGTATTATCGTATTATCGTATCGTATCGTTTTGTTTTGTTTTTATTAAAGATGAACTGAATAGATTTGAACTTGATCATCGTTGTTCAATTTACTACTTCAACTCTCTTCATTCCCCCAAAACATAATACAAAAGTACGCCATACTCAATTCAGACAGAAAATGTGACAGTTCTACCTGGCATCATACAAACATATATAAAATCAATCCACCTCTCCAACATACCTGTGTAACTGGAGAGGTAAAATCTCAAGTGTCTTCCAGAGTGTAGGATCTTGTCCCGGAAAAGGTCAGTTTTGTTCATAAAGAGGATCTGTAGGAGAGAGAGAGAGATGGCAGTGACAATATTCAAATAACACTCCAGTTGGTGCAGTTTCTCACAACATAACTCATAAATCTTAAAATGTGTCACATCCACTACATGTAAGTATCAGAACAAACACAAAACTCTGTCAAATGCTACATCTAACTTTTGCTTTTTAACATTGTGAAATGCATCACAAACATTACATATCGAAGTTTGAAAATCTGAAATGACAGCTTCATGAATAATATATTATCATCTTACTGCTGTATATAAACACAGAGCATCCGCTAGTCTGTAATGAGGACAGTGTGTGTCTCTCAACTCAAAAGGGACATCATACAAGTATCCTGCTCAACAGTGAGCCACTGGCTAAGAATATACATCTCCAGAGCCCAAACACACTAATCTACCCTTTTCTACCAAAATTAGCACGTACATGTATATGCAGGTTTCTTTAACGGGAAAACTCTTTAGAATAGGTGATAGACTCCTGTCTCACTGCCACTGTCATGTTCAACGTCACAAACGGAAAACGGGGTTAGTAAACAGTGAAATTGTTACGGTGGTTACTCTGGTAACACTTCATTTTACAGTCCGCAAATTTCATGGTAATTAGGTGATGATTAGATAATTAAAGAAATTTCAAATAGGTTACTTGCCAATTATCACCTAGTTACTATGCAAGTTGAAGACCTGTAACATTAGGGGTTACCGTTTCTTCCTTTTTACTCTCAAACCAGAGTTGGTGATCGTTGGAACCGTGGAAAGACGGTTTTGAGGAGTTTTATTTTGCTTCTGTTGAGGTAAAATGACTGTTGTCTGACTGGAGTCTGGTGGCTTTGAGGAGAGGATATTAATTGTATGTTTTGTATGTTAATAAATTATAGTAATAATCCAAATCCCTTTTTTTATTATATATATTCACTTCAACGCTCGTCACATAACACTGAATCGGAAAAAGGGGCAGAAATTAGCCACCCGGGTGTCATGATTCCATCACTGCTGATCAGAGCCGGAGCCGATAAATACCCCAGAGTCATTTTTCCCAGGAATGAATGCTTAATGGCTACACACAGCATGTATATCCGACCATGCTTCACACACTACTGGCACTAAAAACTGGATTCAGCATTACTGTAATGTATTAAAAACCCTATTTTTAAGTCCCTTAATGACTTCATGGTACCGTTTGGTGAGGTTTTACTGAGAAAGGAATCACACCCTGAAAAAATAGAAATACTACGAATATATTTTGGTGCAGTCTCTCACCTTTCACTGTTTCAGGTGAAAACAAAACACTGTTGACCTTTTCATTTCTGTAGGTGATTGATTGATTACGGATTCTCTGCTGGTTGAGTAACGTGTCTGAACACATTTGACGTGCCTTGAAGTAAAGTTGAGACGCTGGTTCACATGATATTGGTGGAAAGTTTTAGTTTGCATCTTCAGTCAATATGCACTTCCACTATTTTATACCACCTCTAAAGCATCTCTTCATACTGCTAATAGAAAAAACATTCGCCTGCCCAGCATTTAAAACACAATTAACATTTTGAAAATGAAGTAAATGGCCGTAAGATAACCCTCACCCCTTAATGATTTGAGTCAAACAAGAGCAGATATACAATGCTACTAACAAGTCAGCCGACACAAACTCACATTACGAAAGAAATCAAACAAAGTAATTACACCGAGTGCTTGCAGCCAACTCACTACACAGAAATCACCTGCCCCACATCTCAATTAAACTTTTGATTGCTGAATATGTATGTCAGACGCAATCACAGCCAGTTTGTGCCGCGTCACGCTTGACATGAATGATTACCAGAAGCCCCACTCAGCTTTAGTCACCTCCACACATTTAGATGAGCTTTAAAAAAAACAGACATGGCACACAAGCAGAGGCAATGAACACAAAGTGGATACCTTATTGTATTATAGGACTGTCTCAGAGAATTAGAATATTGTGATAAAGTTCTTTATTTTCTGTAATGCAATTAAAAAAACAAAAATGTCATGCATTCTGGATTCATTACAAATCAACTGAAATATTGCAAGCCTTTTATTCTTTTAATATTGCTGATTATGGCTTACAGCTTAAGAAAACACAAATATCCTATCTCTAAATATTAGAATATTTCCTCAGACCAAGTAAAAAAAAAGATTGATAACAGTAAAACAAAATCAAACATTTGAAAATGTCCATTAATGCACTCAGTACTTGGTTGGGAATCCTTTTGCACGGATTACAGCATCAATGCGGCGTGGCATGGAGGCAATCAGCCTGTGGCATTGCTGAGGTGTTATGGATGCCCATGATGCTTCAATAGCGGCCTTTAGCTCATTTGCATTGTTGGGTCTGGTGTCTTTCAGCTTCCTCTTCACAATACCCCACAAATTCTCTATGGGGTTCAGGTCAGGGGAATTGGCAGGCCAATCGAGGACAGTAATGCCATGGGCAGTACACCAGTTACTGGTGGTTCTGGCACTGTGGGCAGGTGCCAGATCATGCTGGAAAATGAAATCCTCATCTCCATAGAGCTTTTCAGCAGACGGAAGCATGTAGTGCTCTAAAATCTCTTGGTACACAGCTGCATTTACTCTGGACTTGATGAAACACAGTGGACCAACACCAGCAGCTGACATGGCTCCCCAAACCATCACTGACTGTGGGAACTTCACACTGGATTTCAAGCAACTTGGATTTTGCTCCTCTCCAGCCTTTCTCCAGACTCTGGCGCCTTGACTTCCAAATGAAATACAACACTTGCTTTCGTCTGAAAAGAGGACTTTGGACCACTCTGCAACTGTCCGGTGCTTCTTTTCCATAGCCCAAGTCAGACGCTTCTTCCGTTGTCTTGAGTTCAGAAGTGGCTTGACCATGGGAATACGGCTATTGTAGCCCATTTCCCGGACACGTCTGTGAACAGTGGCTTTTGATACCTGGACTCCAGCTTCAGTCCACTGTCTTTGAAGCTCCCCCAAATTCTGGAAGCGACTCTTCTTCACAATGCTGTTAAGGCTGCGGTCATCTCTCTTGGTTGTGCAGCGTTTCCTGCCACATTTCCCCCTTCCAACAGACTTTTTGTGGATGTGCTTTGACACTGCACTCTGTGAACAACTTGCTCTTTGAGAAATTTCTTTTTGTGTCTTACCCTCCTGATGGAGGGTGTCAATGATGGTCCTCTGGACAGCAGTCAGATCAGCAGTCTTCCCCATACTTGTGATTTAGTTTACTGAACCAAGCTGAGTGTTTTTCAAGGCTCAGGAAACCCTTGCAGGTGTTTCGAGTTAATTAGACGATTCAAGTGATTAGTTGAATACCCTACTAGTATACTTTTTCATGATATTCTAATATTTAGGGATAGGATATTTGTGTTTTCTTAAGCTGTAAGCCATAATCAGCAATATTAAAAGAATAAAAGGCTTGCAATATTTCAGTTGATTTGTAATGAATCCAGAATGCATGACATTTTTGTTTTTTTAATTGCATTACAGAAAATAAAGAACTTTATCACAATATTCTAATTCTCTGAGACAGTATTCATCTAAAATAAGTGCATAACTTACCAGCGAGGTGCTCCTGAAGACTGTGTTGTTGCAGATGGATCTAAAAAGTTCAAGACTTTCCTGCAGCCGAATCTAATAAAAAAGGAAAATATGGAAAAGCAGAAAGAGGATGTCCCAAATTCAGCTAAACTCAGTGTATATTCTGCCAAGTAAGAAAAGAAATAGCATCACATTTTGATTTATGTGATTGCATATGAGTTTTTCATAACATACCCCTGGAGACTCCTCCGTCTGCGTCATATCGTAGCTGCTCAGGGCTACGACAAACAACACGGCCTGAATGCTGTCAAAGCAGCTAAGCCACTTCCTCCTCTCACTCCGCTGGCCGCCGACATCATACAACCTGTCAATAATAATAATAATAATAATAATAAGCAAAAACAACATAAATTCATGCTTTATTCACCCAACTGTTGTGTGTTACTCAAGTATTCAGCAAAATGTTCTGAAAGTGTCAAAAGTAAAAAGTACCCATTATGCAGAACAGCTCCTTTCAAAGTGTTATATTATCTGTTTTTATCACTAACACATACATTTTAATGTTTTAGTTCTTCAATTTGGAGTTAATTTAGATACTTTATATACTACACTGGTCAGTGTTGCCAGATCCCGTGAGAGAAACAAGCAACCAGGTCAATAGAAATAAGCTCAAAAGAAGCAACTCTCCCCCATAAAAAAGCCCAAAACAAGCGACCTTACCCAGCTACCGCAATATATGAGAGAGAGGCAGACACTTGATCACTTCTATATGTATGAATATATTTGGATTGCATGCATTTCAGTGCATTTTTGCATCCATTTTTTAGCTTGTAATTTTACATTTTTCTTGTTATAAACTTAAAGAAGTTGAACATTTAATTTAATTTTTGCATTTCATTTCACAGTGTTGACCAAGGCAGAGGGATCTGTGTGATGTACGGATCTTGCAACAAATGGTAGCCTATAGAGGAGAGAAACAGGAGCAAGCTCAAATAAGCTACTACACTTTAGAAGCAAGCCAAAAAAAACACAACCTGCAACGACCAATATTTGTAAGCAACTTTTCAGGAAAACAAGCCCAAAGTTGCTTATATTAAACGGACTTGGCAACTATGTACTGGGTAGATTAGTAGTACATTACTGCATCAAATCACAAAAGCATATGGTAGGTTTTTTTTTTTCTGTAAAAAGTAGCTAGTAGCTAAAGTGTCATAAAATGTATTGGAGTAAAAAGTACAATATTTCCCTCTGAGACGTAGAAGTATAAAGTAGCAGAAAATGGAAATACTCAAGAAAAGTACCTCAAAATTGTACTTAATTACAGTGCTTAAGTAAATGTACTTGGGTATATGTGAGTTAATTCAAAACATATTCCCTCATAAATGGCTTTTGTTTTCTCTGGAAAAGTCTCACTACAATCTACACCAACAGTTAGGCCTTGATAAACTGTTTTATTCAGAGGTAATATCCTTGATTTTATATAATAATATTATTTCAAACTTATTTCGAATATTGGGGCAACCCATTTCAAAACACGATGTGGCAGTGAAGTGAAGTCGAGGGTCTTGGTGACACAGGTAACGAGTTCCCATTTGGGCCAGACGGTCTCCAGGTGGCTGATTGCAGTACTCATGTCAGAGGCAATGAGGCGTTTATCCTCCGGGTCAACAGTCAGTTTTAACAAGCTGGGGGACAATAAGCCTTAACCGAGGCGTTTGACGGCAGTCGTTTCTGTGCTGCAGAAAAGAAAACCGTCACTCATGACGGCAAGAAGGCTTTTATGCTTTTTCAGATTGAGTGGAAGAGAGAGATCAGACCTGTGAACTGAACTGAACATTTTCATCTCTGTAAAGGTTCTCATTTGTCCCGGTCACTGGATGTCTTGTAGTCTCACATCCAAGAAGCTTCAACTGATTGATGAAAATGTCCTCTTAACCAAACAGAGAAAGTCCAGTTGCTTTAAATTAACTACTCCACTGGTGTCATGTAAAACTAGAAGGGTTCCCGTGCTGTTAGAGACATGTAGAGTACTCTCTTTTTTTTTTTTTATTATGACATGCGCTGAATTTATTACATACTTTTTTCTGCTAAGATTAAAATTAAATAATGTTCTCATAATGTCTGCCTACCTATTACATTATGAACAAAACTTTTATTATGTTACGCGCTCAAGGTTTTATTACATTATGAGCTTTTATTTCATTTAAGTTATGTGCAGTTATGTTATGAGTTGCTACAACCTCTGATCTACAATATTATTTAATTAAATTTACATACAGTATGTCTCCTTTAATGAAAGATATTTCTTGATGACAAATGATCTAAAAATAAAAAGATGTAAAATTGTCAGATTCTTTTAACGTTTCCCCGAAGTGAAGCATTTTGATGCAGCTCTAACCGTGAAGAAGCTACAGTAGATGTAATATTAATGACTTCCTGGTCTGTATGGATTCTGGTTCACAGGGAGAATCATGAATGGATGCTTACTCTGAAAACAAAAAAGGTCAAGGGGGAAAGAGGGTGGGGTTTAAATATGTCATGCTTCCTCTACTGTATTTGTGTTATTATTCCAGGAATAACCATCCGGTGTGGAGCACCATCAATATTTCATGTCTGAGTCATGTCCGGGCCGCTGCCTCCCTCAGCTCGGAAGAGTTCAGCTTTAGTCAGGGACGCTTCAAGAGTTGGTGGTGAGACCGAGTCTCCAGAGGATCAACAAGCTGCTTTCTAGGACAGCAGAGTGTAGAACAACTCTATGAACAGGAACTCTGATGGAAAATAAATCTAAAAGTCCTCAAAAGACTATAGATCGGGGAACATTGATTTGAAATTGAGTATACTGGTATTATTGTCGCCCATTTCCCAAAGTAATGTATCGTTGATTAATTCCACACGCAAAATCACAATTGAAGCGCTGTTACGCACGCTAATAATAAGTCTTACCGAAAAGTCATTTCATTAAGTTGAAACTGCGTCTCGATGATGCCACAGGTCCTCAGTCTCACTCTCAGAACGTCTGACTCGGTGGGAACGTATTTGGGAGCGATGATCCGACTCATGTTCTCAAAGAAGCTGGAGAGGGAACAGAAAGAGAACGAGAAACATCACCAACGGATTTCTCACCGGCACGACTGAGTTTCTGTTTAAGTGTTTAAGTCTATTTAAAAGACTATGGAAGAAATTCTGCAAATTTATTAGGCGACCCTAATAACATCTATTCTGGAAACGAGTGATTTACAGGTTTCAATTCAACTTTATGGCCATTTTGGAGGCTGCAAGTTCTGGTGCAGTTGAGTTAAAGTAGAGAATGAGTGGAGACAGCACTGGGAGTTACCAATTTTAAACATTTTAAACAAAGTCTGTTCAGAGGTCCTGGGGAGCACTACTGCATACAGTATATGGGGGAAAAAAAGCCTTGTGTGGCTCCAGAGGGAGCTGCTTGAAATCTAATAAAGTGCCTCGAGTGATGTCACTTGGGTCAGCGTCAGTTGGGGCTGAAGACTTCAAGCTTGAAAAAAAAAATCTGGAGGTGTGGAGTTAGAGAGAAGTGAGTTTATCTGTAGCATACTCCTCATCTCTCTGCTTGAGACCAACGGCTCGAGGCTGTGACGGTTGTGATGGTCCCCCGGTGTGTTTACTCATTATGCGTTTGTGTCTCTTTAATGCAGCAGGTCGGCTGCATGGAGGCTCACCTGGGCCCGGTGCTCTCCTGCTATAAAGCTATACATTATGTTTTTACATTTCAACTGCAGCCTTTGTATGTATGTATAAAACTGTGCAATATCTTACTGTTTTGCCCAATGATGCCAAAAATAAACGTCAATATACGGGCAAAAGAAAATGTTTACCACGTCAAAGTGAGACATGTCCAGTTGTGTAATTTGTTGTTTCAATGATCTACAGTTTGGCTCTGCACACAAGCTAAATTGTCTGCATAAATGTAAGTTGATTGATCGCATTTCTATGTAACTCTACCTGTTGATTTCCATTTCTAAATGTTCCATCTCTCTACTGCAGTGACTTCCATAAGACTGATCAGAATGGATTTCTAAAACAGGTTTCATCAATAGTTAACTTCCTGTAACAGTTCAGTTCATGCCAAGGCTAATGTCCGAGAAGTCATTTTACACGTTGAGGTGCCTTCAGGTGCCGGGGGAAGTCAAAGTGTGTCACGACACGGTCTAATCCAATACTTCTGGAGGGAGAAATCAATGTGGGGTCCAGCAGAGTGAGAACACTGCAAGACAGCCAGTTGAGTTTTCTCATCATCCTGCAGCCCCCCCCAAAAAACATATCGAGCTCCGATAATGAAGCTGTCACATCATCTTTCTCAGTCTGGCTAACCGGAGTACCTTTTAATAAATAAATAATTAATAATGCCATTTAGCAAAATGTATTCCACACTTCAGTTAATGATTCACACTTCAGCTGATGATGCAACAAACACTCCGGATCTATGCAGAGTGGTGCATTAGGATTTTATGACAATTTTTTTGTTTTGATGAACAATTGAAAGGGCACAACTGCTGAAGGACAGCGACTGGAAAAACCAGCTCTGCCCACATAAATATAAAAATGTCCCACAAAAAAACACACGAACGTAATTTGTAGTTAGATTAAAAGACTTAAATTAAAAAAAGCTAGAGATTCAACAAAACCTCTACAGTAATTCCTCTCACATAATGATTCTGTTTGACTTCTTACTCATTAAACAAGACTCTTTAATCAAGTCTGTTTCATCTGCTCCACCCTAATACCCACCTTCCTCGATATCTGCAAACAGTGCTTTTTAATTTGGTCCCAATTAAGCCTCCTTTTGCACAAATGTCACAGGAATCATTTCCTGAAGACGAGTTTATCTTCACACTTGCTTTCCTGTTGCGATAAGATGTGACGGCACGAATGGGGGGATAGTAAATCACAAACATCGTCTCCTGAATAGTTTTGCTGCAACCTTTAATTCATTTTGGTTTTGTATTTTATTTAATTGTATTATCTATTTATTTTATATTCAGTTTTATTTACTTTTTAAGAAATGTAATATATATTTATTTGTTTTGATTAGTTATATTTACTTATTATTAATATTATTATTATTAATAATAATAATAAAAATAATGTATATTTCTTATTTATTTTACTTTATTTATTATCATAATTATTTTGTATTATTTATTATTATCATTTTTCTCCTTTGTGTTTTAATAGTTTGTTTTTCAATTTACAGTTGCTATCTGTTATCATATGTATATATTTCTTTATTTGTTATGGTTTAGGTTGTTGTAATTTTTAATCAAGGAAACAATAAAAAGCATGATTTAAAAAAAAAGATGCAACGACACGCTTATTACTGGGCAATTTCCACGTACATTTCCCAACTTAAGGCCATTTTACTCACTAGAGTGCAGAGTCATTCAGCTCAAACTCGTAACCTCTGGCTGCAGCTAGTCGGACCCCTTGGTCGGCCAAAAGCGCATAGATGGCGTGAGCCACGAAAGGAAGCAGCTCCTGGTCGTCTCCCAAACACTGACTGCAGGACAGGATGGAGCGGGCGTACCGCTACAGTAAAACAGGACAAAATATCATCAGAACAGGACACTATATATAAATATATTCAAAGTAAATGAGTAAATGTGATGTTTTCTCCCCCAAAACCAGTACCTGAAATGGGCCGGTACTCACCAGTACCGAGTACAGGCACTTCTGATATTTGTCCACGAGTTACTTCTTACTTTCAAATTTTTTATTGATGCGTGTATAATGTGAAAATGGCACCAAAATCAATATTAGAAAAGGGGGTACACAACACCAGGGGAATGTAGGAATGACAAAAAACACAATAAACCAATAAAACAATCCCCCACCCATGCTTGACAAGCTCCCCTTGAAAATAGTAACAATGAAAGACAGGGATTTAAAAATAAATAGTTAAATAGATAAATTTAATTATATAAATCTAAATAAAAAAATTAATAAATACCATAAAATTAAAAAATATATATATATATATATATATATATATATATATATATATATATATATATATATATATAATAAAGAATAAAAATAAAAAAACAAAAATAAATGTAATTAAATAATCCTTAATTCTAAGGGTGAAACACCTGCATAACTGCATATCTCTGTAAACACAGCTATCTTAAAGCTGAGAAAACAGCACTGAAAAATGCCTTTGTATTCCATCTCATTGTCCAAATTAATCTGTAGGCCAACAGATAATTTTTTAATATTTTTTTGGGGGGGTTCTGTAGCGTATATGCAATATGTTTGTGTACAATTTATTTTGTAGCCTATCAATAGCTACATTCAAAGTATTTATTAACCAAATATACATTTATGTGGAAATGTATGTCATATGTAGGCCTAATATGTAATGAAATACATACAAAAATACATTTAAGGTGGTACCAAGATACAGTATATGCATAAATATATAAGATACATGCGATGATCATGTCATGCAACCACTGAATTAGGGTACCGTCAACTGTTATTGTCCAATTCAAGCACTAAAACTACAAGTAATGCACTGCCTGAAGGTCCAAAATGGATAAATATGTTGTGCTTTGCAACACAAAGTGTTGTATTACAGGTGAAGACTGACATCTAGTGTGACAAAGAGGGGCTGCAATGAAAAGGTGGGTTACCACAAAGCTGAAACTTTATTTTAAACTGCATCATCTCTCCTCACCTTGTTGTTCATGTTGGCGAGGTTAATCCTCAGCATGCCCATTCCATGGAGAACCATCTTCACAGAGGTCACCAGGTTGTCCAGGACTGCAGGCTGTGGAGGGAATGACAGTCGAACCTTTTGTCACTGCTTAAAATAAAATGCACTGTTTGCTTCACAGCTCTCCAATACCTTAAAACTCATGAGCTCCTGTGTGGAGAAGCCGTGACTGTGGATTATCCTAATCTGTCTGATCAGCGTGCTCTTGCCACTCTCTGCAGCCCCTGAAACAAAACACACACACAAGACAGAAATTCAAAATGTTAAATACTTCAGTGAAACCTGAAAGTCATGTAAATGCATTTAACTTACCGAGCATGAGGATTTTCATCACATTCATCTCAGTCCTGGCATGTTCACAGAGGTCTTGCTCTATCCTAGAGCTCCGGAGTTTGGCCCTTTTGCCCTCCTCTGTGACGTCCAGGCGCAGGCACATTCCCATGCACATCTGAGGAAGAGTTCACAGTTTTTACATGGACGCTTTGAGACTAATAGTAAAGCACTGACTGCAAAAAAACAAATTATTCTCACATAGTTAATAACATTTCATAAACAATTTAAATTTATTAAATTAATTTAAAATACAAAACAGGCCAGAAATTGCAGATGGCATTCCTCTTAACAGCACATGTCCCCAGGCACTCAAACATATCATAGAAGTATATGTCAATGTCATTTTTTTATATTCTGACTGGCTTAAAAGAAGTTGTATATTTTTCTCCCATAATGGTAGAGTAGTAAGCTTAATTCTACTAGATTTTGTAACATAAAATGACTTATAAACATCCACAAAATTCATTAAATGAAGAAAGAAGTTACACTTAGCAACCTAAAATGAGTTGAATGAATGTTGTGTGTGTGTGTGTATATATATATATATATATATATATATATATATTATACCTGCAGTGGAGTTGGCAGTATATTAAGACAGCAAAACATCACTCTGCTTTTGTTCTGCACGCTGGTGTTGTTGAATAAACAGCCTGAAGTTCTGCAAACAAACACAGTTAGCAACACAAGGAAGAGCTAATTACCTTAATTAGGAGCACGTGTGTGCAGCCTGTCTTTAAAAACCAACAGGGACAGGAAGAACGCCTTTTCCTTCAAAATAAGAGCACAATTTCCACTTAAAAATTGTGGTGACCAAAGATGGACTGTATTAGGGCTGCAACTAACCAATATTTTTTATTGTCGATTAATCTGTTTATTATTTTCTCGATTAATTGATTAGTTGTTTGGTCTATAAAATGTCAGAATATGGTGAAAAATATCCATTATGTTTCCCAAAGCCCAAGATGATCAAATGTCTTGTTTTGCCCACAACTCAAAGATATTTTTTCTTTTTCCTTTCCTTTTGGTCTTAACGCTTTTATTATTTTAATGTCCTTTTGGTTTTAAGTCGGTCTTAGTTGTTTTATTGTGTTGTTTTTATGTTTTTATGTATAATTGTACAGCACTTTGGTCAACTTTTGTTGTTTTTAAATGTGCTTAATGAATAAATTTGGATTGGATTGGATATTGAGTTTGCTGTCTTAGAGGAGGAAAGAAACGAGAAAATATGAACATTTAAGCGGCTGGAATCAGAGAATTTTGACTTTTGTTTTCTTAAAAAATTACTCAAACCGATTAATCGATTATCAACGTAGTTGGAGATTAATTTAATAGTTGACAACAACTTGATTAATCAATTAATCATTGCAGCTCTGGACTGTATATATAGCTTAGTCTAAAGAAATTAGAAAACGTACCCAGCACATGCAGTTGAATCCCCCCGAAACCCGTCTGCGATCCCGACTGATTTTACTGTCTATCTGAGGCTCTAGTAGGTTCAGTTTTAATGATGTGTTTGACTATTTCTGCATACTGGGGTCCCTAAACAGTCTTGGAATTATATAAATTGGGTATCACTGTAAAGCTGAGACTCTTGTGGATCCAATGAGCTCAACTGTATTCATGTGTGATGATGTTAGTCCCCATAGGAGCCATTTCATTGTAGTGAGACCATTTTTATTAAATTTGACCTGACTGGATAAAAATGACCTGTTGTGACCTCTAGGATAATCACAGCCTCATGAAACTTTTACTTTTACTTATGTCATTTTTTTAATGCGGGACTTTTACTTTTAATGGAGTATCATTTCATTGTAGTATTGCTACTTTTACTCAGGTAAAAAAAAAAAGAAATCTCAACACTTCTTCCACCACTGCCTGCTTGAACTGACTGAATGACTTCTCTAAATATCCCTTAAAGCACCGCATGTGACCTCTAATTAGTGAATTTGTCAATGAATTACGCATGATTTGTTTATATCAAAATAACGTTCTCGGCCATGTAACTTCATGCTTTGAATTTTACTTTACTCTTCTTTTTATTTTTAAACAAAAAACGTACAGATCTTTACTGGGTATCTGCTGCTAAAATAATGTACTCTTAATGGCCTGACATTTAACAAACTCTCTGTGTGACTCATTCATACGTTGCAGATCATTGTTCTCCTGATCAAAGGTCATTATTTCTGTGTCCAAAACATGACCTTAACCTTTCATAATGTGACTAAAGCACAGCCTGCTCATTTACCTTAATTACTGAAGAATAAATAAATTCTGTTTTAAGGAAACGAAGATGACAAGTAGCCTTTCAGATTAAAATGTTATTATTATCAGCAATAGTATACCGTAGTCCAATCAGTCTCTACAGTATTTATCAACTGGGAGTTGTCAATAACATATACATTATAGCCTACACTGAATACATTCCAACTTGACATACAGACATATTATCTATGTTTGTTTTTTTAAAACAATATGAAACCATCTATACAGTAGTTAATGGAGAGGAGGTGAGTAAAATATACATCTACAAAAAATATATTATTTTTTTATCCCATTTGATATAGAGACAGAGGTTAAACTGTTCAGGGCTCAATGACAGTAAGAGGTCTATTTCATGATCAAGTCAACAACACTGAGCATCTGTTCAACTAAGAAAACTAAAAGCAATCTGTTAAAACTCAGTAGTGTTTTCTCTATGTTAGGATATACCTAAGGAGTGTTGTTTTTTTTAAAAATTGCACTCAAAAGGCAGGTTTGTGTGCATTCTTTTGAGATAAAAACCTGCTGTACCAGTGAAACAGTTGTGATGACTTCTGGAGCAAAAGGTCTGATATGTACATGAGGTCGTCAACACCTTCTCACGTTCACACAGCCCCAAGTTAGATGCAGGAGGAGCAGGGGGATCTTTTCTCCCCTAATTCCCTAAATAGTGTTTTTTAGCATCCTCCAGAGAGCCCGTACTTTATGATACATAGATACAGTACATACAGTATATACATAGATAGATCAGTGGTGGGGCGACAACCATTGCTGAGCAGAATGCAGCAACATCCACATGGAAACGACAAATCACTTCCTGGTTACAGCTTAACGCCTGACCAACATCTCAGCCCTTCATTTGTCCAAATCACATAATATAATACTTACAAATTCTATATTTTTGAAGGCAGAAAAATAAAAGTACTTGAGGAATTAAAAAATATTTGAAGACATAAAATAGACATTTGAAGACAGTGATATTGACTCCATAGTCCACAGTCTCACGGCAGTTTGTGAATTAGTCACGGGATTTAATCTATTTAATACGCATACATAGACACGAATTTCCCTTTTTTTTGTGATGTTCTACAACAATTACCACTCCAGTCTTTTCAACATAAAACTACTTAGGTTTAGGAAAAGATTGTGGTTTGGGTTTAAATAACCGGAAGTGCTGTAACTTAAGTACAGAAGTTACATGACAAAAACTAATTAGTTAGGTTTAGGGAAAGATCGCAGTTTGGGTTTAAATACAGTAACTCCAGAAGTGCTGTAACTTAAGTATGGAAGATACGTGACAAAAACTACTTAGTTAGGTTTAGGAAAAGATAGTGGTTTGGGTTAAAATAACCGTAAGTGCTGTAACTTAAGTATGGAAGTTACATGACAAAAATTACTTCGTTAACTTTAGGAAAAGATAGTGGTTTGGGTTAAAATAACTTCGGAAGTGCTGTTATTTAAGTACGGAAGTTACATGACAAAAACTACTTAGATAGCTTTAAGAAAAGATCGTGGTTTGGGTTTAAATAACACCCAAACAGCTGTAACTTAAGTACGGAAGAAACGTGACAAAAACTACTTAGTTAGGTTAAGGGAAAGATCGTGGTTTGGGTTTAAATAACATCCGAAGTGCTGTAACTGAAGTACGGAAGTTACATGACAAAAACTACTTCGTTAACTTTAGGAAAAGATCGTGGTTTGGGTTAAAATAACTCTGGAAGTGCCGTAACTTAAGTACGGAAGTTACGTGACAAATAAATCAACTTTGACTTTGAATTGTTGTTTCACACGGGACGCGAACACAGCTCTCCTGGACGAAAGTCCTTTGTTTTACCATCCACCTCGACCTCCTCCCTGCGCGGTATTTGCTGCTCTTTATACTTCTCGGTTCACATTTACGTGGATTACTACAAATTGATTTCGTGCTGACCTTCATGAAAAAAAAATTTAATTTTGTGTCTATACACAAATCAATATGTTAAATGTCGTGAGTATTTCATGAACTGCAGTGCGACTGGGTTGATTGTTGACTGACATGAAAATGTATTTGCATATGCCGAATATATTAATACACAGAAGATCCTCACACACACACACCCACACACACACACTGTATACCTGATGATCCCACAGCAGACTATGCCGCCCTGGCTATAAACGGGCTGCTGTTAAGGACTGCTGCTTTTAGCCAGGATCGTGTGTCATCATAACACATATAAAAGGGTTTGATTTTACTGTACATGAGTTTAGATTAATTGAGCTTGTCAGTGTTAGGTTGACTCGTGGTCGGTGGTGCTTGTTTGGGGGCCTTCCTACAGCACGGCCGGGGTTCTTTCTTTAGTTTTCTCCTCCTCTTGTCGCCGCATGGCCTGGATCACAGCAATCTCTTTGGCCTCTTTCTTCTGGTTCCTTGCCTCGAATAGCAACCTGAATCAAAACAAGGAAATTGGAAAAAGTTTCAATCGAATCTATTACCTATTAAAGAGGACCTATTATGCTCATTTACAGGTTCATACATGTAGTTTGGGTTTCTACTAGAACATGTTTACATGCTTTAATGTTCAAATAACGCTTTATTTTTCTCATATCGGCTGTGCTGCAGCACCTCTTTTCACCCTTTGTCTGAAATGCTCTGTTTAAGCTCCTCCCCCTACGAAAAGCCCCAGTCTGCTCTAATTGGTCAGCTGGACCACTCTCTCGTGATTATTTAACCAAAGCAAACTCTACGGACTCTGCTAGAGCTCCGCTCTAACTAGCTTTGTTTGATGGCGTGTCAAACTAGCCGCTAGGCAGGTATTATGCAAATGTGTTACTTGGTGACATCACCACGTTACGGACTTCAAGCGAGGCGTTTCAGGCAGTTCAGGAGCCGTGTTTCTGCAGGGCAGAGTAACTCCCTTTGGCATGGACTTTGAGCTTTGTAACTTTGCAGACCTTTTACATTCACAAAAAGCTATATAACATGTGAGCTGCTTAAAGACACGAGCTGAGAGGCTCGCCGACGCTCGCCGATGCCTCGCAGACACATTCCAGACATCTAGCATGCTAAATATCTGGACCTGTCGGGGTCTCCGGGCACGAGCTACAGCCAATGAGAGCGCGAAACACGGGTTGAAGGGAAACCTGGGGGCGGAGGGGTCACCTGTAACAATAGGAACTTACTATATACGCTGCATTTGAAACACGGAGCAAAATTGTTGTTGCACCTAGAGGAATAAATAGTAAAAAAGAGTGTGGAAACAGGCTATTTTGTAAACACGTGCCAACAACAACATCAGCAATGTGTCTCACGTCCTTTACCGTATTTCTCGCATGTGTTTTTGTGACAAAGCGTAGTTTGGAGACCTCATCGGAGATTCCTTCAGGTGAAAGATCTTGTAGTGTGTGACCCCCCGTCGCCGGTCAGTCGTGTGATGTGAAAACCACAACGATTTAAAGACTCCCAATTACAAGACACCAAGTTGTGTAGTGTGAACAGTACAGCGATCTGACGACTTTGACAAGTTGTGTAGTGTGAACTAGGCTTAAAGGAAAGGGAAAAAGCACAATAGCTTAATAGGTCCTCTTTAAAGCAGTAAACAAACTATGTCCCATGTATTTAGACTTAGAAAAATACTGTTTTGCCCCGTGGATAGGCTATAAAATTGGCTATTTCTGTCCCAAAGCCTTTTTTACCTGTTTTTAATTATCCTCTGCACAATGGCGTCCGTAGTGAGGCTGTTCCCGCTGTCAACGGTACGCAGGATTGCTTTCCTCCTCGGCTCCTGGATGTGGAGAAAACATTGGCAAATGAATGTGATTCATCATTCCTGCACATTACCGTAGTTCTTTTTTAAAAGTTCATTTTCATTTTGGAAAAGCATTCATTTCACATAGTATCAGTATTACTGCAAGTACATTCACATATAGTAGCATTGTGCACACTTTTACAGCCTTGCACTAGATTTATTTATTTATTTGACCATGCGAAGCTCTGACCTTAAATATTACAAAAAATAAAATAAAAAAATAAAGAGTGAGCTGTTAAAATGCAATAAAATAATATAAATCACATTATATTCTCACTCATTAACTGTATTCTGGATTACCGTATTTCATAGAAGTGTTTTTAAAAAAGCTGTTGTGTGTTTAAAGTCTTACAGCATAAGGGTCGGATCCATCCTTGTCAGGATATATTTCGGTTTTTCCATGGCATACAAGATCCACCTGAGGACGAAAGAGATGTGCTACTTTATTCATTTTTAATCACAGAGAAGCTTATTATCTAGTGGTGAGAGATAATTGTATTGCCTGTACTTACCTTGAAATGGTCCAGCAAATCTTTTGTGACTGCAAACGGTGCACCAATCACCACTTCTGACACATACTGTGAAAAAAAAACACAAATCAGAAATTAATCGCGCACAAAATGAATTGTAGAAGGAAAAGAAGAAGAAGCCTGCTTGTCTGCAATGTTGTTTTATGTATGTATAAATGTCACTACTGCCTTTTCCAACATTTAATGTTTCTGTTTTCATGTATTTTAGGAAGACTTTTGTAACACCTTGTCCAGGGACTACAGATGAAAAGTAGCCTTTTGGCTAATTCTGGCATTTTTGATACCATATGTATTTATTAATTTGCACTGTCCCTTCTCAAATAAACTAAACTAAACTAAAGAAGAGCAAGAAAAACCTACTCGACAAGCCAGGACGCTGAGCGTTCTCTCGTGGACATTCATGATGGGGTAGTTTTTCCCTTTGTAGCGGTTCACCTCCTGAAAAATATGAACAAAGAGGACATGTAAAGTAAAGAGTCAACACGCAGGGAGAAAGTAAATGTCTCACACAGGTGGAAAAAGAGCACAAGGAGACTCACCTGATCGAAGTGCAACCCCACTATAATGTATGGCTTTTCTGCGAGCTTATGTACTGCTTCCAGGAAGTCCACATGGCCGATGTCTGACAGGAGACTAGTCAAGGCGTTTCAGAACAGCTCGCTATTTTATAGCAGCTCACAAAATTATGAATAATTCTGACAGTAAATGGCAGTTACAGGTAATAATTTTTTTTTTTATTATATTATATTATAAAAATGTTCTTAATTAATGTTTTATTTCAATTATGTACATTTTTTTGTTAATAATTTCCAATGCATATGAAACTAGAAGACCTGAGGAATCCATTGGTACCAACCATGTTATATTAGCTGGTCGGGAAGATTGCTAAATAACGCTACAAATTTTGGTGAGGAAAAACTGGCATGGCGATTTTCAAAGGGGTCCCTTGACCTCTGACCTCAAGATATGTGAATGAAAATTGACTATTTATCTACCCCTGTACATCCCCTGTCCCCCCGACCCTAACCTTCTAAAAACTAAGACAATTTGATCACAAAAAAGAACCTGTACATGTTTTCTGATTAACAAGTTTTATGTTTTCATCCATGTTTTCAGTGAGGCTCTAAAAGGATACGGAAGAGGTCAAAGGCTCCCACCACATAGATGATCGTGTCTCCGGGTTGAGGCTCCTGGCCCGAGGCAAACTGGATGATCTTCTGTGAAGTCTGCAGGAACTGAGACACTCCTGTCCAGGGACTGTGGCCCTTCTGACCATGCGACCCACGTAATCCAGAAACAGGCACGGTGAGTACAAACGGTGGAGCAGTAAGACAGATGTTCTCCAGCATAGATACAGCAGCACCACTGGAGCATCAGAACGCTGCATCATCGCCATCTAGTGGTGTGACGTCACCTTTTCTAACTCAAAGCACATTTATTCAACCCTCGCCAAATTCACAGCATTACCCTGCCGGTCTTCAATGTTCAAATGTGAAGAGACCCTCTACTGCTTTCACACTATTTAAATCCCCAGCATGGTGACTCTGAGTTACTCTCCCCGTTCCAGGAACAGAAGTGGCATTCACTGTTTCACTGGCGAGGCCTGCAACTTGATTATAAAGTGGGTCCACAGTAAAGGCCTTTGTTTAACAATGGTTGACATCTGGCCCACATAACAACGTTTAACTACTTGAATGACAAAAACAGTTAAAGAAGAGAAAGCTAAAGAAACAATAAGAATTTGGTTTTAAACATCCGCCAATTAAGTTTGATAGTAAGCTGAGGATTTTATACTGACCACCAGGTGATGAGCTAAAATAAGATGTAAATTGGTACCTACCTTTCCAAAGTTGTCCGTGTGCTGTTGATAGTCTGAACTATCCTAAGGAAAAGAGGGGATTGAATTAGGGGCGAAGCCGGATCTAGCTCTTTTGGTGCCCTAGGCAAAATTTGGGTTTGGTGCCCGCTGGCGGCACCGCTCTAGAGTTAGGGTTGGGGTTCAACCCCCCAGAACCCTAACCCTAGCCCCGTAAACCACAACACACATCATCATCGTAATAGTGTTGGCTTAAAAGTAGTCAGTTTCACGACAACAAGAGTTACAGAGGTGAAAAGTGTATTTCTTTCTTTCTTTCTTTCTTTCTTTCTTTCTTTATTTGTTCATATGTTAACTCAATGCAGAAAATGAGGAAGGGCGCCCACCGGCATTTTTCTTTCTTGAAGGTGGCGCCTTAGGCGACCGCCTACATGGCCTATGCCTTAAGCCCCAGACACACCAAGCCGACATCAATGATCTAACGGCAACGAAGGCCACCAGTTGCGTCGCCTCACGTCGCCTCTGTCTCGGGCAAAAAGTTGCATTTGAACACACCGCAAAGATGACAGCCGATGGCCAACTACCACGTACGTTCTGCACCTGCGTGAGAGGAAATAACTCTCCACACCAGCTGGCGGTGGTAGTCTATATTCGTCATTCAAAAATGGAAACCAGAAGACAGAGGACAGCGGATATACAAGCCGTTGTTATGATACGTACATGAAACAAAGCGGCGTCTGCCGACCATTTTCACACCACTCTCACTCACCACTTAGCTTCATTCAACATGGCCATGTGGCTGTGAAAATATCCGTGTATTTGAACGATCAGATGGGATGAAGGTGAAAAATTAAAAAGAGCTTTATGGGTTTTTCCTCTTGACTTTACTCGTTGGTTTGCTTTCCTCACTTCCGTTTCTCTTCTCGTGCACTGATTCGTTTAAGCTCAACCGCCAATCAGAGTGATTTCTCTCACCGACGGGCGCCGCCGCCGATTCACCATGCTGAATTGGCCGAAAAAACTCCATCAAGAGCTGACGGTGCGGGGCACACCGAAAAACTAAGCCACTAAGCGCTCACTGACGGTCTCAACCTGTCCGTCGGCTTGGTGTGTCAGGACCTTTAAGCCGGCCCTGATTAGGTGAGTGCTGCTGTGTACTGAGGGAATATTAAAGAGAGAATAAAACTGTACTCACAATGTTGCTGTGATGTGCTTTGGTCATCAGTAGCATCCTACCAACAAGATCTGTGGTTGAAACTCCCTGGGTTCTCTTACACTCCCTGGAACAACATTATATTATACTATTAACCTCAGAGACACACACACACATCATCTCATCCCGTCTATTATTATCATCTTCTTCTATTAACTCACCTGTACCGCCCTGACTTCTTCACCTCTTCATATGTGTCTTTCCCATCCACTGTTAGTGTGATATCATCTGAAACAACAGCATACCAAAGTTATGATAGTTTTGAATTTTCAATAAATTTTTATCTTTTTCGTATGCTAGATTTAGTTTTTCAGAAAAGTTTAGTTTTAGTTTTTATATATTTAGCAGGGCTGTCAATCGATTAAAATATTTAATCATGATGAATTGCAAATTATTCTCACATTTTTTATCTGTTCAAAATGTACCTTAAAGGGAGATTTTTCAAGTATTTAATACTCTTATCAACATGGGAGTGGGCAATTATGCTGCTTTATGCAAATGTAGGTATATATCTATTATTGGAAATCAATTAAAAACACAAAACAATGACAAATATTGTCCAGAAACCCTCACAGGTACTGCATTTAGCATACAAAAATATGCTCAAATCATAACATGGCAAACTGAAGCCAAACGGGCAACAACAGCTGTCAGTGTGTCAGTGTGCTGACTTGACCATGACTTGCCCCAAACTGCATGTGATTATCATAAAGTGGGCATGTCTGTAAAGGGGAGACTCGTCGGTACCCATAGAACCCATTTTCATTCACATATCTTGAGGTCAGAGGTCAAGGGACCCCTTTGAAAATGGTTATGCCAGTTTTTCCTCGCCAAAATGTACCGTAAATTTGGAGCGTTATTTAACCTCCTTTGCGATAAGCTAGTATGTACAACCTCCGAAAGATCGATTGTGTTAACTGATTTGTGTTAACGCGTTATTATCTCGCATTAACTTTGACAGCCCTACTAATAACATTAAACTTAGAGCTGATCAGCATTGTTAATTTATCTGTGTGTCTAAATAAGGACACCAGGTGGTGATTATATACTGTACCTCCGTGCACACAGAAGTCACAGTTGTACTTGTCGAGGGTCTGGAGGGTTGTGACGTAAGGCGCTCCTTCCACGACCTCGTCCACCCACTTTATGGCCCGCACCATCTTGTATCTTTCTGCCTGTGTGAAGACAGGCGGGCCCTTGTGCTTCGCAATCTCACCTTGAAAACAGAACATGAAACGATATTGTTGAAACACACAAATAAGCTTTAGAGATTACCAGAACGGAGAGATCTCCATTTGCGTGACATTCTGATAAACTGTTTTTATAGTGACTGAACGCAGCACCGCCTTCGTCATTGAGATATTTTATCATCACGTCAGCAGAGGGGAAGATTGCCGATATCTGTGTCATTCTGGGTTATCGTAATGTCAGAATGAGCCCAGTGTGCCATAGGAGGGCGAGGCAAAATCGCTGAGTCGCTGCTCTACTGTCACAACAACCCCTCTAAAGTGTATATGGCACAGCTGGTGTCTGCCTGGTAATGATAAACAGAGGCTCCCCAGACCCAGCAGCTCCAGGCTCAATTATTCATGGTGAAGGAAGGATGTAGTATCAGAAATGGATGATGAAAAAGAGTCAGGTACAGATGAGTCAGAGTGTTTCAACTGTAGAAATATTCTAGGTGTGGGAGGGACAATAAATCAATGAGCTTACTGTCTGTGTGTACTCCAACGATGAGGTAATCTCCCATGGCCTTGGCCTGCCGCAGCTGGTTGGAGTGGCCATAATGAACCATGTCATAGCTGGGAGGATAAGAACATAAGAATTTACACAAAAGTTACATTATAAGAGCTTTAGGAAAGGATTGTTAACATTATATTATAGTTTAATTTATCCATATTTAACCCTCAGAGACCAGCGATCCCGACTGACTTTACTGTCTTTCAGAGGCTCTCGTACGTTCAGTGTTAGGGCTAGAGTGGAGACTCATGTATCATATAAAACTAGAAAACCTAAGGAATCCATGCTACCATGTCGGGAAGGAAGCTAAATAATGCAAAGTTGGGCTAAATGTTAGCGAGGAAAACCTGTCATGGCAATTTTCAAAGGGGTCTACACTAATAAACACTAATGTTTAAAATGTGCTGGGGATTTTTGACAGACAATACGAGAAAAATTATGTTTTTTGAACATTAAAGCATGCAAACAAGTTCTAATATAAACCCAAAATACCCAAAGTATGAACCTGGAAATGAGCATTATATGTCCCCTTTAAAACTCTTGGTTGGAAAATCAAACAAAGGACAAAGGATTTTTTTGAATTACAGTGATAAGATTTGGCGGCCGCTCTTTCATCATAATTAAAACGCGTTGCACAGCTCTTCTTCTCCAGTACACCGTGCTTTACTCACACAAGATAGTCAAAAATGTCTGATGAATAAAGAATGGTGTACTGGATTAGAGTTGTGTGGTAATGTTGAAGCTCGCACTGTTCTCAAAGTTAGAAATGGACGGTCTCTCTTTAACACTCAGATGTCTGAGTGTTCTTGAATGCACCACCAACATGATGTTTTTGCAACTTGCAGCAACCTTGACAAAAAAGAAAGTTGATTAAAATGAAATAAATGAAGGAAGGAGGAGGTGAGAGATCAAAAGATCTAGAAACTACCATTATAATCCTTTAATATTTACAGTTTTTCTGGTAGTATCGGCCCACCGGTCTAATCATGTGATATGCTAGATATCTGATCAAAGTCTAAACATAAAAAAGTCAAAAGCACAGTGTGTCTCTCCCCTCCCACTTCACTCCTCCCAGGCTATGATACCATCTGTAGATAATTAGATTAGACGCAAATTGGAGACTGAGATTGTAACATGGTAATCTAGCATAGTAATAGAGAACAGATGGGCATTAGCCTTTCCATCACTATTACTACTCCTGCCAACAGCTGACATCAGTCTGAGCATTTCTCTCTCTGCTCCACTTGGAACGTGATATTACGCATAAAAACAGAGAAGCTCTGACTGATGCAGGTGTCACTGAAGATGCATCAAGGAACTAATCACAGAGTCATTTAGCTGCAGTAGAGACTGTAACCATCAGCAATTCCTTGACAGCGATTAACTTGTAGAATCACAATAATGACAACATAATTGATGGCTGTAGTGGGAAAAAAACAAACACGAAAATTGGCATCTGTGTCCTCTTTAGTACATTAAATTACACGTCAGCTCTCTCAGGGGTCAGGTGCAAAGCAGCGCTATGAATAGCATCCTCAAAAAATCAATAAGAAAACAGATGAGAGCTGCCGGAGCTGCAGCATGAACACAGACACAACAGTAACAGGATCCCATGTTGTTCTCAGCCCCGGGCTTTATGCTAATGAAAGACAGCATCTGTGCCCTACTGCGGTGTCACTATACACAGCCTGTTTATGCTGTAATACAAAAATTACCAGACTGTAGAGCTCGTCTTGTGTGATTCAGATGTACTTCGGCTAAATGTGAAAAAAAGAGGCTTGTTGTCGAGGAAAGCAAGGTTCTCTGAGTCTCGTGCTGTCAATCTCTTGAAATGGGACCCACGTGTGCCGGCTCTGAGGCCAGAAGAATGTAGTTAAGTTCATTAGGAGGTGTGTGTGAATAGGGGAGGAAAACTCAGAGACCAAGTTACATAAGACCATGGAGGCTGCTTTTATAGGGGGTGTTACACTTGCTGGACGGCCAACATGTGTTACCGTAGTCCTGTTCTATTTTTTAACAGGGATGGATCATGACCGCGGGGTGGTGAAATATTAATTAGCGGAGCCTGTTAGCGGACACCCAAACAGCACCTCTCTGGAATAAAACCAGACAGACGTGTGTGGACACAGTGATGGAAAACAATGGGACACACGTGTAGGAAATACCAGTGAAGGGAGTACAAATATTCAGATTTTTGGTCAAGGTGGGAATCACCAGAGGCCCCACGATACGATATTATCACAATACTTAAGTCACGAAATGATCTTATTGCGATTTTGCGATATGATGAGTATTGCAATAAGACAAATTATAATTAGGGCTGTCAAAGTTATCGTGATAATAACACATTAACGCAAATTCAATTTAACGCCACTAATGTCTTTAACGCAATCAATCTTTCAGAGGTTGTAGGGCTCAGTTTTAGAGCTAGAGTGAAGATTCAGGTATCATATGAAACTAGGAAAACCTAATGAATCCACTGGTACCAACCATGTCATACTAGCTTGGTGACATGTGAGCCCTCTTAAAAGCGTCAAGGTGAGGTGACTGAAATATTAGTGAACTGACTGAGAGCACCTGAGATGACACTAAGACCTTCAACTCCACCGAGTTCAGTCCATGAAACTTGTTCAGTGTGTTCAGCATCATTAGACTGGTCTGTCACATGAAGAACAGCTGTTTGGCTGTCATGTTATTAACAGGGAGAACACTGCATTACAACTCCACTCATTTCTTTAACACATTAACACAACTTGCAATTTTTAGGTTGTAGGGCTCAGGTTTAAAGCTAGAGTGAATATTCAGGTATCATATGAAACTATAAAACCTAATGAATCCATTGGTACCAATGTATTGTCACACCAGCTTGTCGCAAAGGAGGCTAAATAACGCTCCAAACTTGTGCTAAATTTTGGCGAGGAAAAACTGGCATGAACATTTTCAGAGGGGTCCCTTGACCTCTGACCTCAAGATATGTGAATGAAAATGGGTTCTATGGGTACCCACGAGTCTCCCCTTTACAGACATGCCCACTTTATGATAATAACATGCAGTTTGGGGCAAGTCATAGTCAAGTCAGCACACTGACAGCTGTTGTTGCCTGTTGGGTTTGAGTTTGCCATGTTATGATTTGATCACTGAGGCTTTAAATAGCACGTTCATAGTCCTGTAGGGATACACTACCGCAGCAGAAATACAGTGGAAGTGGACTTTTGCACTCTTCCTTGATGATGCATCACTGACAAATGATCTTTAACCCCCATCGCCTCTTTTCAGGATGACAAATAAGTGCAGAGAAGAAGGGGCAGAGTTAAAGATGTCTCAACAGATGAAGTGACTGTGACTCTTTCCTTGGAATTTTTCCTCTCATACCGCTGACATGTCAGTAAGAGCGTGGCGGTGTCCAGCAGGGCTTCAGGGGAAACAATGTGCTCAGTGACGGACACGGCTGCACGGCTGTACGAGCTGCAGCGGCCGTAGCAGGTGTGGGCCGGAGGGGTTAGAGGGGGTTAATGACATGAGCTCTGTTGACATTGGTTCTCTTTGCGTGCTCAGCCCACCGGTTAATATTCTGGCATCCCAAATATTCTGCTACATTCCACCAAACCGTGGATAGACAGCCACACCTAAATGGCAGGAATTTTAGAGAAAGCCACCATAATCCTGGCCTTCATACACAGAAATTCAAAACATTTATTATCCCGCTGCACCGTGGAGCCGGACTGTGTCCACCGAGGCATGGTGTTTCTCCCAGAGGAGGCATCTCAAAGGTACAATGGGGCCGCAGCTAACGATTAATTTCATTATCCATTAATAGTTTGAAAAGAGATTATAGTTTGAAACAGCGAATGGTCTTCAAATAGCTTGTTTTAGGGCTGCCCCCTCTTAGTCGACTAAGATTTCTTTAGTCAATTAGTCGTTTTTTTTAGCTTTTGTCATGCTGACTGTCTTATTTCCAGAAACTTATGAGCACATCTCTGATAAACACAAGATCTAAAGTGGTGCTTTTGTGTGATTCTTTGAGGAGAAACTCTTAGTTGACTAAGAATTTCTTTGGTCAAGCTTATTTTATAGCTTTTTTTATTCAACCAAAACCCAAACATAGTCAGTTTGCTATCACTTATGGCAACGAAATGCATCTAAACACCTCACAGCTGAGAAGCTGGAACCAGTGAATAATGTCTCAAATGATGAATCAATTGTCAAAATAGTTGGCAAGAAATTTTCTGTTGATTGATTTATCAATCAATCAATCAATCAATCAATCAGGGGTGAAAAGACTTTTTGTTTACAGCAATGTCCCGTTTCATTTTTTTCTTGTCTTCATTGTACTTCCAAATGAAAACTGTTCACACTAAGGTAAAGAGTATAGAAGCAAAGAGGTGAAACTCCGGTGCTTTTTTCACAACAGCCGCTAGATGCCGCTGCAGTAGCGTTGCCGCCATTTTGGACTGTTTTCAGTCAACGAGTCTTTGGCCATGGTTGTATAAAGAGACGTCTGTAAATCAGAGGATCATTTTTTTCGAGGTAAACAAACTTCCCAGGACAAACACTTAAATAGCCCTCATGTCCTAAAAGTTTTCAAATTCACTAATAGCCAAATTCAGAGTTATTTTCCTCGGCATAATGACCGTGCATCAGACCGTTCATGTGACATATCTGGTTCTGCCGGTTTCCTGCTAGCTATATGCGGCTGTATTAATCGATATATTGGCTGTAATTCATCACTTTTACTATCTTATAATACACCCATGGGCTGTATGCTGTAAGCTTGTAACGTGGTGGATGTATTAATGTCTCCCAAAACAACTGTTCCCAAACAACCGGCTATCGGCCAGTAGCTAGTAGTGCTAGTAGCATGACATAAACAGAATTTAATGTAGTTGAAGTCTATTTACTAAAAAGTTTGAGATTGCTCTCAAAATCTGTGTGCTGGATTTTTCTAACTTCTATTTATGTCCATCGCTCACTTTATGCTCCTCTGGGAAGTAAGTAAATAGTTATAATAGTATACATATTTATAATATTTTTATTGATCAACACAGGACATTTTGGTAGAGATGTTAAAATTGTGACAATAGAATGGAAATAATTTAGTTTTACTTTTGTACGGTATTTTGTAGTCGGACGTTGTACTGGCGTCGGGTAGACGCTTTCAGTCCAAATGGTGGAGACGTACATCTACTGCTGGGCGCCGACGTTGCAATGGAACGAACTAACTTGACATCCATTGTTTTGAGGTGTCTAAGTCTCTCTGCATGGTTAGATACCAGTATGCCTATACATGGAATAACACTGTCTGCTTTTTCTAGTTTATGTGAAATAACCCTTTAAAAGTCACTATGTGATCGTTATCTACTTAACATTTTGTCATGTGAAACTCAGATTTAGACGTTAGCCAGTGTGTTGGTCTAATATGTTGTTCTATTGAGCAAAGAAGTACTTGATCCTCTACAGCTGAGCCCTCTTAAAAGTGTCAAGGTGAGGTGAAATATTAGTGCACTGACTGAGAGCACCATACATTTGGCTGTCAGGTTATTAACAGGGAGAACACTGCATTGTTTTGATTTGTTATGTTATGATTTGAGCATTTTTTTAATGCTAAATGCAGTACCTGTGAGGGTTTCTGGACAATATCTGTCATTGTTTTGTGTTGTTAATTGATTTCCAATAATAAATATATACATACATTTGCATAAAGCAGCATTTTTGTCCACTGCCATGCTGATAAGAGAATTAAATACTTGATAAATCAGGGTTAATTGTATCTAAATGCAGTTGAAATTGAAGGAGTATATCAAACAAAATTCCTGGGAGTATAGATTATAGATCAGAAACTTTGTTGGAAGCCACATAAAGAATACATCAAATGGAAATTATCCAAATCCATCGCTATTCTTTACAAAACAAAGGATCTGTCGAATAAGAAGTGTTTGTATATATTGTATAGCTCACTTATAATGCCATATATATGTAGTATGGTGTTGAGGTTTGGGGAAATGTATATAAAACAAATATAGGCCCCTTTAATTAAACTCCAGAAAAGAGCTATTAGAATAATACATACAGCTTCTTACTGTGAAACTACAAATCCATTATTCATAAAGTCAGGTATCTTTAAATTGTTGGATATTGTGCATGTAAAGACATTAGAAATACTTTCCCGGGTTAGGAATAAAAGCCTTCCTGTTAGTATTCAAAACAAATTTAAATTAAGAGAAGGATATTATAATTTAAGAGGGTTGAGTATTTTTGAAACAGGTAAAGTGAGAACCGATGTAAAATATAGATGTGTCTCAGTTTTGGGAGTCAAATTATGTAACGAGCTTAGTGATGAGTGGAAATTTTGTAGCTCTCTGCTGAGCTTCAAAAAAGCCTTAAAATGTAAAATAATTAAGGATTACAGTGTAATATGATTAAAATGTGAAATAAGTAAGGATTACAATTTAATGCTGGTATTCTGGGTTCTCTTATGGATTGTAAAGGATAGGCACAAAATAAGCCTTGGGGCTTCGGCCTATTCGTTTTTCGGTCATTGATTTTATGAATGTAGTTGTGTGAAATGGATACAGCGTTGGTTTGTATTCACAAAGATTGACCGAAATAAAACTCTACATTCATTCATTCATTCAAGATATGTGAATGAAAATGGGTTCTATGGGTACCCACGAGTCTCCAATTTTACAGACATGCCCACTTTATGATAATCACATGCAGATTGGGGCAAGTCATAGTGTGCTGTTAAATCTATCTAGAGTTTTGAGCATATTTTTTATGCTAAATGCAGTACCTGTGAGGGTCTCTGGACAACATTTGTCATTGTTTTGTGTTGTTAATTGATTTCCTATAATAAAATATATACATACATTTGCATAAAGCAGCATTTTTGTCCATTCCCATGTTGATAAGAGTATTAAATACTTGACAAACCTCCCATTAAGATACATTTTGAACAGATAAAAAATGTGTGATTAATCGCGATTAAATATTCTAATCGATTGACATCCCTAATTTATATATCAGTCAAAAAAGTATGATAGGCTATTAGCTCGTAGTTATGATAAATTGCAGCAATAAAGATAAAAATATATCACATGCAGTTTGGGACATGTCATAGTCAAGTCAGCACACTGACACACTGACAGCTGTTGTTGCCTGTTGGTATTCAGTTTGCCATGTTATTTGAGCATATATGTTTATGCTAAATGCAGTACCTGTGAGGGTTTCTGGACAATATTTGTCATTGTTTTGTGTTGTTAATTAATTTCCAATAATAACAAATATATATACATTTGCATTAAGCAGCATATTTGCCCTCTCCCATGATGATAAGAGTATTAAATACTTGACAAATCTCTCTTTAAGGTACATTTTGATCAGATAAAAAATGTGATTGCAATTGCAATATATTTAGATTTATTACCTTTTATTCAACTGCAAATTATGCAGTTAGTCAACATCTGTTTTATCTAATAAGACACAGTTCCCACTCTGCTCATCTCAGAGTTTTCATTCACATATCTTGAAGTCAGAGGTCAAGAGACACCTTTGAAAATGGCAATGCCAGTTTTTACTCTCCAACAAACAGCCCTATTTTATATATTAGTCAAAAAGGTATGATAGGCTATTACAGCAGTAAAGATCAATATGATGTTATTATGTAATAATGTGTCTACTGGGGAGGTAAACTGGGACCAGGATGCCCCAGTAGGAAAAGTAATGTCCTTGGAATTACAGTGGTTATGCATCTGGCTATTGATTATACTCTCATGGTAGAATATATACAAGAGAATATTCAATTAAAAGTTTATAAGTGTATAGGCCTTGTGATGTGTCTGGAGAATGAAGCAGCAGCAGTCCTGTGAGAGCTGAGTAACCTGCAGCAGTAATAATGTAGAGGGAAAGTAATGCCCTTGGAATTACAGTGTCTGGCTATTGATGATACTCTCATGGTAGAATATATACAAGAGAATATTCAATTAAAAGTTGAGTGTATAGGCCTTCTGATGTGTCTGGAGAATGAAGCAGCAGCAGTCCTGTGAGAGCTGAGTAACCTGCAGCAGCAGCACCATCAGCAGCAGGCCTGTCCAGTGCTGCTGATGGTGATGGTAGGTGACATTCATTCAATGCTCGATGCAAGAACAATGTTGTAGCATCCTCATCATCCTCATCAATCATCCGGTAAAGTTGACTCACCAGCCGTCGCACCACACCCGGATCCTCCTCCTCCTCCTGTCCGGACTGCAGGCTGCAGATCCTGGGCTCGTCCCTGCTGCGTCTTTCATTCCTCCGGCTGCAGTGTTCGTGTTCACTTGGTGATGGTGATGTCCGTTCTTGATCATGATGGAGCTGCTGAGTGATCACACTTTAAACTGTAAGAGTGACTCCCCCCCCCCAGGGTGGAGATGCTGTCAGTGAAGTGTGTGTCCTGTTTCAGTTGCAGGACAGCCGGTTAGTGTTTCAGCAGCAGCAGTAGGAGCAGTAGGAGCTCCAGCAGCAGCAGCAGCAGCAGCAGTAGGAGCTCCGGTGCGTCAACGCCTCCTCTACCGGCGACGCAACGACGCACGACGCGCTCTACGTCAAGTCCGCCAATAAAAGCAGATACTGCAGGATGCAAAGGAAGCACTGCACATAAAACTCTCTGCAACACATCTTTATGTGCACTGGTTTTATTTTGAAGAGCACAAACCTGAAGATGTGTGTGCATTAATGCGCACTTGACTCAGGTTGCTTGGATCGTACGATGGAGTGAGTGCATGTTGTTACATAATCACGTAAAAGCGTTTTTTCCCTCTGTCATGTGACAATATATCTTGAATCCCACAGAAATAATAGAAGGCGATCTGCCAAAACCTAGTGACTGTGATGACGTGAGAAAATGTGGCCTGGACGTTCAATTCAAGTTGTCCCTGTAAAATAATAATAGATAAGATGTTTCTTTTTTTTTATCATTAATGTTTTTAAACATGCTCCAGCTAAATAACACAAATAATCAGTGGTGGAGACATTCTTCTTTTGTGCTATCAATAATAATGATGTAGTAATGTGACAATGATGAAGATAACATTAAAGGTCTTATTGATGACATATTTATGTAGACAAATATTTAAAAATAATAATAATAATAATACACCCACAGAACTTTTAGAAAGCTGCTGAATAAAAGTATTGCTTTTCCTAAAAGTTACATATAATTATTATTATAATGATACTATAATAATATGATCATATAGTATATATATATATATATATATATATATATATATATATTTCCTTTCATCATTAAAGTATTTAAACATGCTCCAGCTAAATAAATAAAATAATTATTAGTGTTGGAGATATTCTTCTTTTTGTGCTTCTGGGAAAAGTATCAATAATAATGATATATTAATGTGACAATGATGAAGATAACATTAAAGGTCTTATTGATGACATATTTATGTAGACAAATATTTAAAAATAATAATAATAATAATAATACACCCACAGAACTTTTCGAAAGCTGCTGAATAAAAGTATTGCTTTTCCTAAAAGTTACATATAATTATTATTATAATGATACTATAATAATATGATCATATAGTATATATATATATATATATATATATATATATATATATATTTCCTTTCATCATTAAAGTATTTAAACATGCTCCAGCTAAATAAATAAAATAATTATTAGTGTTGGAGATATTCTTCTTTTTGTGCTTCTGGGAAAAGTATCAATAATAATGATATATTAATGTGACAATGATGAAGATAACATTAAAGGTCTTATTGATAACATTTTTATGTAGACAAATATATATATATATATAAAGATAATACACCCACAGAGCTTTTAGAAATTTGCTGAATAAAAGTATCGCTTTTCCTAAAAGTAAAATAAAAAAAACATATTATAAACATATTATAATGATATAATAATAATATGATCATGAAGATAACATTAAAGGTCTTATTGATAACATTTTTATGTAGACAAATATTTAAAAAAAAAAAAAAATATATATATATATATATATACAGTATATACTGTATATATATATATGAATAATAATTTAAATTTGTTTAAAATAAGTTAAAGGTAAAAAAAATACAAACTGTAACACATAGGCCAAAAGAAGCACTGGCCATAGTTACATTATAGCTGAATGTATTCATTTAGCATGCATAAAAATATATCAAATATTTATTAAAATATTATTGCAAATTTTTGATGACTTTCGAAATCACAAACAAGAAGAAAATAACTTTACACTGACTTATTTTCAGGTACATCTACTATATTTCCTTTTATCATTAAAGTATTTAAACATGCTCTGCTAAATAATAATAATGATATATTAATATGATGATGATGAAGATAACATTAAATGTCTTATTGATAAAAGTTTTATGCATACAATTACAAAACACTAAAACCTTCAACTCCACCGAGTTCAGTCCATGAAACCTGTTCAGTGTGTTCAGCATCATTAGACTGGTCTGTCAGATGAAGAACAGCTGTTTGGCTGTCATGTTATTAACAGGGAGAACACTGCATTGTTTTAGTTGGACACTGAATATTCCCAAAGAAGATCAAAATATATTGGTTTTATATATAAGTCAAAAAAGTATGATAGGCTAGTAGTTATGATAAATTGCAGCGATAAAGATCAATATAAATCTGTCCTGATGTTATCATGTAATAATTAGGGCTTACGCGTTATCGCATTAATGCAAATTTGCTTTAACACCACTAATTTCTTTAAACTTGTGATTTTTAGGTCGTAGCGGGCTCAGTTTTAAAGCTAAATTTTGGCGAGAAAAGAATGGCCATTTTCAAAGGGGTCCCTTGACCTCTGACCTATGTATATATATGTATAAATATATAATATATATGTGAAAGATATTTTCTTCTATATAGAAGAAATTATCTTTATACTGACTTATTTTCAGGGACATCTACAATCATTGTGCAACCCAACAGCCCTGCAGTAAATCTTTATCTTAGTAAAGTTGTAAAGTAAAGGTTAAATTTTTGTTGACATTCTTATCAGTGTTTACTGTGTTCATTCCACACAAAGATAATTCAGTCATGTGTTGTATTATAAGTGAAAGGTGTGTGTGTGTGTAATCGTCCGATACAACATCACCAATCACGAGTCGAATCAATGCCTCGCTCACACGGTGTCAACGAACACAAACATTGCTCTTATTAGTTTGCATTAGATTGTGTTTCTAGTGTTATAGCATGAATTATTGACACGCCCTGGACTATAATAAGAATACAATGTGTCACTTTGGGTAATATTTCCAAGTTTCAAACTTCAACAAGTGGGATGAAATGAATTACTTTTCTATTACAGATGTGCACTAGAGGGGAAATCCTTCAGTGAGGAGCGTGTGGCGTCATCTTGTGGAAACACCATACACACACACAAAACAAAGTCTTTACACAGAAGTTCCAGCAGAGGGAAACCCAGACCCATATATTGCATTTAGGCTGGGGCAAGGTTAACTCCTCACAAGCAGTCATATTTAACATCCTGGTCTCTCCAGTTGTCTGGAGTCTTTTACTCGGCTTTTATCTTGTTTTTTCTTATCGCTGGGATGGCAACAAAATATCATGGTGTTTAATATGAGAACTACATTTTTATGTGATTCAAACACACCTCTCGCCCGGTGCAGCATCTCCTATAAAACAGGCCTGTCCTCTGCCATGGTGACATTTGCAGAGCGGAGGAGCCCCATGCCAAGCTTTGGCAGGGTTTAGACGTGCTAAATGAACGGCCTCGCTGATGGGGATGGCAACATTAATTGTACAGCGGGGCTTGTGGTCTGAGAACTGGGGCAGGCACCTGCTGCAGAAGTGGGTGAAGATGAAGAATGCTGTCCTAGATTGCCCACCAGCTCACCTTAAACCCAACCCGCCAAATTAATCAACTCTTCAGAGGCCATCCGGTTGTCTGGGGCAGGCATCAAGAGGAGGGAGAGGAGCCTTGTTTTAAGGCACAGGTCACACAAGACCTGTAGGAGCCTCTTCAATTTAAGTAGGAGGGAGAACAATACCGCGCTGCAACGCTGCAGAGGCGCTGGGGTTTTAGACTCGCCCTGCAGGATGGAGTGGTAGGATGTAGCTCGTCTTCAGCCATCTGTCTCTTTGTCTCCGCGTGTTCTCTCATGAGATGTGCTGGGGTTGAAACGCTGCTGAGGAGGGTGATGTTTGATGAGGTGCGCTGAGACAGAGGAGGGGTTGGGGGGGTTTAGGAGGCCCACAGGGAGCACAGATGACTAACTCACTACTCCTCCTAATCTAGGACAAGCACACCTAGACATCCTTCATGACTCTAATGTTTTACTCGTGTCGGGCCAAAAATATGTCCACCGAGGTTAGCCAAAGTGGGTCGCCCAGCGGCTTTTTTTGGATCACAGAAAAAGAAATCGTGCCATCTAAATGATCGCTGTCTTCTAAAAAACCCACCCTGGACGGCGAAGAGCCTTCCCCGCCAGTTTATTTTTACAAGTATCAAACTGGGTCAATGACGCCACAGAATATGACAAAAACCCCATTTCATCGGTGTTTAAGAGCCTCCAAAGACAGAAAAAATCCTTTTTCAAAACATTTTATTGGTCTTATAGAAAATAAAGTAAGCTGTATCAACAAACATACAATATATACATCAATAACTTAGACACCTCAGAGAATCACGTTTAAATCCACAGTTGTTACTGTATATATGAATACATAGTACTTATCTACAGATTGCAAAAAGTACAATAATTTAATTTATAAATAGTTACAATTAACTATCGTCTGTTTTCATACAAAGTACTGCAATATTTTATTACAACCCATACAGAAAAATAATAAAAATAACAAAAAAAAACATAATTAACTGTGTGTTAACTCGCTTTAGTCAGATTTTTCTAACCTTTGAAACACAGACCCACTCCATGGAGAAACCTGCACAGTCGACTGTTTTCAAAGCATAATTTCATGGAAAAATGTCTTGAGAGCTATTAAATTCAACTGCCACACAAGTGCTGTTATTTATCCTCTCTAACATGTTGCTTGTAAAAAAACAAAACAAAGAAAAAAAAAAGCCAGAACCAATTAAAAATTAAATCTGCAGAACAAATTACAGTGTTAAGATCAATTTCAAATACACACTCGACACGTAATGAGAACAGAAATGCTGTGGGTGATGCTACAGCAAACGACGAGCATTAATGACTGGTGTAGCAGCAGAGGAACCTCAAACGTACAAAACACGCACGCACGCACACACGCATACTAAAAAGAAAAGAAAATATTGCAAGTGGCCCTTGTGACAGAATCTATCGTAGCATCCTTTTCACTCAGTGCACAACACATTTATATAATAATAATAATAGCAATATCTTTCAGTCAGATATCCCGAGTCCAATTCATGGAAATTCAGAGTAATTATTGAGTAAGGCTTGAGTGCAACTGTCCCATGATTCCTTTAAAAACACCGTACAGCTTTAACATGTTAGCTACTATAAACAAGGGCCAATTGCTCGTCCATTCAGGGCTTCAAAATAAAAAAACACATTTTTTTTTTTTACAAAAAAACCTACAAAACAGCAAGAATTATGAAATAACAGACCATAGTCACTTTGACAATATTGATTACTCTTACATCTACTCTTTCACACCTTTTTCCACTGAGTTGCATATTAAGGGTCACTTTTTCACAATGGTCATTAATACCTACTGTAGCTACATACTATACACCTGTATGTGTGAGAGAGAGAGAGAGATAGAGAGAGAGAGAGAGAGAGAGAGAGTTGTCGTCTCTAGCGGAGATTGAGAGATTGGTCGACGGTGCCGCTTGAACACCTCAAAAGACACTTGACACGAAAAAAGATTCACTCCACAAGACTGCCACAGCAATAAGGACGCCAACATCGATACTGGGCTATGTCAAGAGTCAGATATATTATATTTTTCCCACAGTTAACCAGTCAATGTAGATAGCTAAGCATGTTGAGGATAGGATGCTTGCACACAGACAGTATAACCAGCACCCGGGTGTTGCTGAGGCGTAGTTCTGGGATTAAAACCTCGCCCGACACTATAAGACATTCTGACCAGCAGGAGAGTGAGATCCGGATGAAGTGCATTCTGTTAATGTCATTACTTTCACCTTGGAGGTGTGAAACTGCTCCACTGTTAAACTCCTTTTTTTTTTTTAGAGGATCAGCTAGGAGAGTGATGCGACACTTGGCACAGAAGGAGCGCTGCTGGCAGCAGTTGTTGTTGATTGTAATTCTACGTGGTCTTGCTGTGTCTCTTTCTGAGTGTGGATTGAAGCCCTTTTATGACATGCTTATTATTAAAAAAAAAAAAAAGAAGAAGAAGAAGAAGAAGGAGAAAGAAATGAACAGAGCTGCCATCCCTGCTTCTCATCTAGAATGGTTTGTTCATTTTTAGAGTGACCTGTTTTGTCCTGAGCAAAACAAGCAGGAGCTTAGTGCATACAAAACCCGAACCCAGCCGAAACCCCTACCGCTTTTAATCTGACAATCTGAAGACCAGTGGGCAAATTTACACGAGTGATGCTGCGCCATTTGGCGGTTACCCTTCAAGTTCATTGATGCAATCTTATCGCTATAGTATTGAGAAAGTTTCTCAACAACATTTGGAGGGGAAAAAAACAGTTAACTTCGTATTTCTTAGACTGTTTTCAGGCAATTAAAGAGGCGTTATCGGTCGCTGTTAGCACCATAGATTTGGGTCAATAGGGTCACTAGGAGGTTTTATCATCTATTCACATGGTAGATCACCAAAAGACGGAATAAAAGAACATGGCAGCGACCTCTATCAACCGTAGGTGCTGGAAATTAGACAGCATGAAACTCCATATGTGGTGGAGGTCTCGAGCAGATGGGACATAAAACACTGGGGATTCGCAACCAACGTGTTGTCTCAGTGTTCACAAGCATTAAGTTACACTTTCACGTTTGAAACGTAGTTATTTTAAGCCAAATCACAATGTTTTCCCAATACTTAACAAAGTATTTTTGTTGCCTAAACCTAAAGAAGCTGTTTTGTTTGAGTTCAAAACTTAATGTTTCTTACAGTTATACAAACTGTTAGAACTAGGACTGTCAAAGTTAACGTGATAATGCGCTAACGAAAATTTGTTTTAACGGCACTAATTTCTTTAACGCATTAACGCAAATGATCCTTCAGAGGTTGGTATAGATTTTAAAGCTAGAGTGAAAACACTGGTATCATATAAAACTAGAAAATCAAAGGAATCCATTGTTACCAATCATGTCATACTGGCTTGTCTTGAAGGAGGCTAAATAACACTCCAAATTTACGCTAAATATTGGCAAGGAAAAACTGGCATGGACATTTTCAAAGGGGTTCCTTGACCTCTGACCTCAAGATATATGAATGAAAATGGGTTCTATGGGTACCCATGAGCATATTTTTTTATGCTAAATGCAGTACCTGTGAGGGTTTCTGGACAATATTTGTCATTGTTTTGTGTTGTTAATTGATTTCCGATAATAAATATATACATATATTTGCATAAAGCAGCATATTTGTCCACTCCCAAGTTGATAAGAGTATTAAATACTTGACAAATCTGCCTTTGAGGTACATTTTGAACAGATAAAATGTGTGATTAGTTTGAGATTAATCCCAATTAACTATGAACAATCAAGCGATTAAATATTTTAATCGATTGACAGCCCTAGTTAGAACATGTTGCTTTTAAGTTTCGCTTTCACTTTTACAACGTAGTAGGTTTAGTAGAACCCTACTGACCCACATCTACGGTGCTTATAAAGGCTGATAACGCCTATTTAAAGGCCTCATAACAGTCGAATCGGGTGCATTTCAAGGGGTTATTAATTTCTGGTTCCAATTCAAACCAATTAAGTGGTCGGAATGGATACGACAATGAAATCTTCCCAACAATGAAGTCATTCACTTTCAGGTTACAGAGGATGTGTTTAGAGGGCATCCAGCACCAGGTGCAACCATGATTCAGTATCACTTTAAGCTTCAGGTAAAAGTCACTAATGCCATTTCACCCAATTCTGTCTCACATGGCTCAACGTGGTAAACTCTTCATGACAATATGATTTGTAACTAACACCAAGGAAGCGGAGGATATCACAGATGCCAATACGCACAAAGACAATTGACCTTGTTTACACCACCTAGTTTAGCTCTACAGATTTGTTTTAAATAGCACAGCATTGACATCTATACAGTGAACGACACTGCCAACTTGTCACTTACACGTCACGTCACGCGCTACCCCACAGTACGCGCCTAGTCACTAGAAAAAAGCTATCAGACTTCAATAGTAAGCCACTTTCGGTACAATTGCAAAAAAGATGTCACAGGATTTTTTTTTTTGTTTGTTTTCTTTTTCTGTATTTCTATAAACAATGGAAGGTAATCTACCTAGTAATAAAAACCAAGAACTCAACATTAGACAAAGTTTTCTACACCTTAACAATTCAAACAGTAAAGCTTGTGTAAAGATTTTTCTTTTGGAAATATCCGACGGCCCTGTCAACAAGTAATTACAAAAAAAAAAAAAATGCAATATATATCTTTTAAAAACAAAACAACTTGAACATATTTTCTCTATGAGCAAAAATTATGTTTCAAAATGTTTGTGGATTTCACCGTCGCCCACAAAACACGAGGATATTACTGTTATAACATTCAGGTATTCAGATATTGTAGAAGAATCTTGTCATATTGGAATGGCACTCAGCTCTGGAACAATATCATTAAGAACTGCTGATCATTTTTAACGCTTCCACTTATAACCATAAATATGCAAGACCTCTTTGTATTTTTCAGTGCATACATATATTATTGCATCTACCAGTCATATTGATAATGACAAGTTCATTAAAGCCTGTCACAGATAAACAGAAATGAATGCTAGATTTGGGAGCATTATTTCACGCTTATGTTCTCGACAGACGACCCACAAAAATCACAAATTTGACTCGTTAACTAGTTTTGGGTTAGTCAGGCTGTTATGAAGACATCTGTAGCATCCACGTCAAGACTGTGTGACGTTATTTATCCAGATTTAAGTCAGTGCATAATAACAAGCAAAGGGGTCCAGGGGTGAGGAGGACTAAAATGTATTATTTTACTGGTTGTGAGACTCTACAAATGCCAATTCTTAGGACGGAGTGAGTTCAGTTTAAGGAAACGGACACACACAGCTATTAACAGTCTGAATTTGATTCCACTTTGTACTTTTTTCCACCCAATATTGCCTTCTTGAGTATTTGTAACCACAATCTGCTTTTTAAATGAAAGGTTTCAGTATTGCTAATGTGTCGCCGTTCTTCAACAACCGGCTGACATGTCCTAAATCCTACAATTTGATTGTGTCACCCTAAAGCACAAAGTGTCTGTTGACGGGTACAGACTGCTGAGTCATACTTTAAGGGTGAATTTAGGAAGCGTATTGTTAGTGTTAGTGCCAAGGGTTAAAACAGAGAACTTAACACGGGTGATCCTGCGGCGTGTTACAATGCACTGACTAGTTTAGTCTTGGAAAAATCTTCCTCCCGCCCTTTCTGCTACTACGACCTAGCCTCCGTTTTGGATTTGACGATGGTGATAACGCTGGTGGCGCCTACTTTACCAGGGATGAGGGGCCCAATGACGGAGGCCATAGGTCCCCTGGCTGAGTTGACGGGGTTGCGGGCCACAGTCCTAGCAAAGCTCTGGAGGGCCTCGTACTTTGAACGCAGAGCGTCCAGCTCCACCTTCATGCTGGCGTTCTCCGTGGCCAGCTTGTCCACTTCCTTCTGAAGCTGAGCCTTTTGCTTCTCCAGCTCCTCCTTCTGGGTGACGCGCTTCACCCGGCAGCTGGCGGCGTAGCCCCGGTTCTTCAGGGTGCGCCGCCGCTGCTTAAGCTGGAGGATCTCCTCCTTCGTCAGGCCCCGTAGATGCTGGTTCAGCTCACGCACCGACATGGTCACCAGCTCGTCGTCGGTCAGGCTGGTGCCATTTTCCCCCGGCTCCCGCTTCACCTGGGGATGGGGATTAGGAAGTGTGTCTGTCTTAACATTGACAAATCTGACAAATTAAATTTCGTGTGAGACATGCTAATTACCTTCAAGGCCTTGTTTCCCTTGTTTGTGGTAGTCATGCCACGAGAGCCGCGTCCACCTGTACTGCTGGTTGATCTGTAGGTGAGAAAAGTCACCCTCAGCATATAGAACAAAACCACCAGAAAAAAAAAATGCTTAGAGTAAGAGCATTTCTGTGAATTACTAGGGCTGCCCCCTCTTAGTCGATTAGTCGTTTTGGTCTTAGTCAACTAAGATTTCTTAAGTCAATTAGTCGTTTTGGTCTTAGTCGACTAAGATTCCTTTACTCAATTAGTAGTTTTTATGCTTTTTTCATACTGACTGACTTATTTCCAAGAAACTTGTGAGCACATCTCTGGTAAACACAAGTTTTAAAGTGGTGCTTTTGTGTGATTCTTTGTGGAGAAAGTCAGTTTCACTGGTCTAACAATTAAATCAACTAATCGATTGGTCGAGAAAATCATGAGTGTTCGTCAACTAAGAATTTCTTTGGTCGAGGACAGCCCTATGGAATACACAAGACTGTATTTTCTGGCAAAGATGTTACGGCATGACAAAGTCCTTCAAATACACAAGGCACAAAGTGGGTCAAGGACTTCCTCGCAAGTGATGCCAAGTCCGTTCAGCGAGTGCTACCTGCCTGGACTATTACTGCACCTGTCACTATGAACAAATACCTCGGCGGTATGCATTTCCCCCTCCACCTTACAGTAGTAGGTCTCTCATTTTAATCCTGCACTGCATTCGAAACGGCAGTGTGGCGAGTCACAAGGAGGGTGACATTTAGTTGGCTGGCAGCAATTTCTTGGAAAACAAAACTCGAAGAGAAGTCACTTCTGTAAAGTGCAGCGTCTCAGAGCAGAAACAGCAGAGGACAAACACGGATGGACTAAAGCAAAGCCGTCAGCCTTTCTACTGTATATACAACCTCAGCTAAAACATATCACAGAGGGACACCGCTTTCATCTACTGTACAAGCAGTCTAGACAGTCACACATGTCTAGACTACAATGCAACCTACAATATAACCCATAAATCAATGAAAAAAGGGGGATATGCTGTAACTACTGCAGAGCCTTGGCTATGGCATCCAGAACAACAGGGCTGCACTGCAGTTTATTCTGTCATGTCAGTACTGAGGGAACACCAAGACAAGCTGTGCAGAAACCTAACCTACTGGTGTTAAGACAGACAGAAGGCTGGGTGTCTTCCACCGTGTGAGCTCTGCCACAGGATAAGTACGCACACACACACATAAACACACACACGGTTGTGGCCCTGGGTGCTTTACACTACACACAGTAAATGCTGTGTCAGCGACACAGGCACCCACCACAGTGAGCCCAGCCAGCACATTGCCTCTGTAAGCTGATTTACACAGCCCCAGCAGTGTGTGTTTGCACTGAGCACACATAAACAAATGCATGTGGGCTCTTACAACTTTTTTTTCGTATCAAAACAGGAAACAAAAGAATCCCCAAAGAAAGAAATCCTAAAAAGAAGTACTGTCAGTGTGTGCATGTGTTTATAGCCTAAGATAGTCATCATGTATATGTATGATGTGTGCAGAGAAGCTCAGCGAGGGAGGGAAGAAAAAATAAAAAAAGAGATGAGTCGTAGCTCCTAAGATGGCCAGGATATTTCCATGGCAACAAAAGGGTGCTACAGGTGGACCGGTCACCTGAGCCAAACAGGCAGAGACAGACGCTTGTTAAAAATGACCTGAATACGACACTATCACACAGACTGGGGACATAACATGAGGTCAGACTGTGACTCGCATTCTTGATGCTTTCACTTCAAAAAAAGTCTTCATAAAACGGCGATGTTTCCCTATTCGCTACAGATGCCCATATATTAAAAAAAAAAAGCCTTTCACGTTCTGCGGAGGACTTTTTAAATGTGATACTTTCATCCCCATTGGGCTGGCTATGAATAGCTGCCTGATAGTAACACCTACCTTTCACTGGCCTTTGTGGTGACTCATTTCCAGTAAGCATTTGGACCACAGATGCAAAACATAATGGGATAATGGTCTGCCTGATGATGCACAGATAATGGACAAATAGACAGGAAAGTACTCCACTAATAGCTGCTGGGATGAGAGTAGGGAAAAAAAAAAAAATCCTACTTCTTCCAAATTTCATATAAGCCTATCATTTCCGCTCTCAGCCGCCCAGACCCAACATTGTTTAAAAAAAAAACCAAACAGTTGGAATCTTGTAAAATGCAGAAAGATGGCCCACATTGTCCAGGTTGAAGAGGCGTATTCTGTCACACACAGCTGTGTATGGTAACATGGTAGGCATGGTTTGGCATGGCTGAAAGCTCACCATATGACACTGCGGAATGATTGAGCCCGGGCTGCAACCCTCCAGCACAGGCTGCTGCCAACAGACGGCTACCAATGACAGGCCATGGCAGCACAACACAGACAAGGTCCAATGCACAGCTGCTCCCTTCCACTACCAGGCATGTCATACCTCACAGAGACAAAGAGGCGTGCTCACATAAACACACAGAGATGAAAAGAAAAGGAAAAAACACACCTATAATCTTCCAAAAAAAAGGGAAATTTCAGACTTGATTTGATTGCAACAGAATGCCCTTGCATTTGACAAGTTCACCCTCTTAACGGTCGCAATCAAGGACACTAGGGGTCGGGGAAAAAACGAATCAATTCACCTATGCATCGCAATTAACATAAAGTCATATCCGTTCCGTATCCGTCAACCAAAACAAAACGTTTTGGCCGCAGCGAGCCGAAGAAAGTAGAAAATGCCGGATTATCCGTGTGGATACGACCTGCACCCTCACATGTTAAACCCAACGTGGTAAACACTACACATACAGTAAAGTATGGAAACACTTTGGGTTACACACATTGCCAGGAAAAGTAGAGCTAGACATTATGGCTAAAGCTGCATGCTAACTCTGTCATTGACAGGAAACGTTATCGTATCACGGTAACATGCAGTCAAACCACCCGTAGTCAAATCAACCGACGCTACAACTGTAGAGCACCCATATACTGACATTTATGTTAAATGCATTCAAACGGCCCTGATGGAGTTGACCATGGATGTATAAAGAGAACAGAGCTAACGGGGAGAGCTGGCGACGGACTTAGACTTACTAACAAAGTTAGCGTGTGATACACGTGTGACTACATCAGGTTTTCAAAATAAGGTGTAAACAAAGGGATCTGTATATATAAAATACATATATGGAGATAAGACTGATTGGATTATATTCACCAGTAGTTTAAAACATTACATGTCCCTTATGAATTAAAAATAAAATGCCTCTAATTTGTGAAGGAAATGTCTTAATTCTTTGATTTTTGGGTTGCTGGAAAACATTTAATAAATAATTTCCTGACAATGACTGATATATTTGACTTCAGGACATCTCTGACTAATTACATTCTGAAAATTAAAATTTTTTACCGTATTAATTTAGATATTTTCCAAAGTAAAAGACCCTAGACGTGTATGATTCAACTTTTTCCCATGGTCTAGTGTTAAAAAAGTCAACAAAAATCACAATATCGAATCGCAATACATATCAAATCAGCACCCAAGTAACGTGATAGTGTTGAATCAGAAGTTAGGTGTATCGTCTCAGCCCTACTAGACACCAATGTCTTCCTTGAAAACATGCATTACCTCCTACTAGTAATGATTTCAGGTCTTTTGTGTGTGTCTGGCTGCAGCTCGGAGCACAGGGGCAGCAGAGGTATAGGGAGCAAGCGCAGGGGACACAGACGTCTTTTGTAGGTGCTTGCTGAATTTTTATGAATCGCCTGGAAGAACGCTGACAAATCAGAGCTGATTGCTTGTGGAGGAGAGACATCACACCCACAGGAAATAGAAATCGCTGAGTGTGGTCACCCAGAGAAAGAGAAGGAGGGGATGGTGAGAGAGACGGACAGAGAGAAAGAGAGAGAGAGGGTGAGAAGAAAGAAAGAAAGAAAGAAAGAGAGAGAGAGCAAACAGCCTTGTGAAAAATGCACGCTCGACACATTTAGAGGAGCTTGAGAAGAACAGGTTGAGAAAAAAAAAAATACTGATCTCAGCAAGGACCAAAACCAAGGTGCCAATTAGGAAGTTGTGAAGTTGAACTAACACGACGAGAGCAACCCAGCCAACCTTCAAAAGCTGTCTGTGTTCATCTAAATCTATAGAGGGCGGCTCGCGAAGGTGGGGTCGGCTTAGGTTGAGACTCAAAGGGGGTGACTCTGGTGGGATAAATGCTGATGTGACATGATAGGTCCGGCCTTGAGCCCGTGTCATGCTTTAATGATCTCATCTCCTCCACAGGATCTCTCCAGGGGGCCCGCCAAGGATGGACACCATTAGCTAGGGGACCCTTTGTTGAGGGGGAACCGAGGCTACAGCATCCACGCACTGCGTCCCCTGATGAATATTTATCGCTGTCGTGCACCGCCTAAGGTGGGGGTGGGAGACAGGGGGCGGCTGAATAAAGATGCTCAGGAGGTGATTCTTCAAGGATACATCCAAGGCTCTTCCATCAACGGCTGTCTCAAAATGGCGGTAGGCTGGTGGGGGCGGCGATGGTGGGGGTGGGGGTGGGGGGGGGGGGGGGTTGGATTTTCTGGTACTGGAGGTGGCATGCATGGTGGTTTCAGGGCTGCAGGGAGAGCCAGCTCCACTTGACAGCGGTGTAACAAGATTATCAGGGCCATAAGAGCAAACAAAAACCCCAGCAACCTGCCTCAGAATCCAGATTACAACAGCGCCTGCTCTCTGAATACTAAACACGGCTGGGGAGGACTAACGGGGCGCAGGCTTTACTGAGACATGACGGCGGATTGCATATCACGTTAGCTAATCACATGCACATGTATCCAGACGGATTTACCACAAGCATATACATTTAACTTGTCATGATCAATTCCTGAAAAGAAGCGTCCGAGCACTTGGCACCGGCGGCTTGCTAATGAAGTGAATAAAACTAGATAGTGGAGGTGAATGCTGATGAAAAGACTGTTTTCAGGAAAAGCACCGGCTGCGTCCAACAACTCAGTTCTGTGGAACTAACAGCTGAATATCATCTCACACCAAACAATGCATTTCACTCCAAAAGAGCAGACACACAATGTGCCTAGTTTAAATTTCTTTCCTCTGCCATGACCGGTCCAGACTTGTGAAGGTTTGTACAGCCACGAGAGGAGACACAAGAGCTATGGCCCAAATATAAATTAGGCCTCAGCTGATGAGACAGATTTAGCACCGTTTTCAATTCATTGTCTTTGCTAAACCTTCACATTTTAGACGATTAACACCGCACAAAAGACGAGAGCTGGATGTGAAATCAGTATGATCACCTATTCAGTTTCCCTGATCAATAATGTATGAGACTTGTAGCCTCTCGCTCCATTATCATGGACTTTCCACAGGAAACAGAATGATAACCACGAAGATACTGAAAAGCACACGATGAGATAAGTGTGTGAAAAAATAAAAAGAAATGTCAGCACTTTCCCATCATGCTTTGGCTCATTAATTTATTTGTTCTCTTGTCCACTTTGCTCTGTCAGGGTTGAGATGCTTAACGCAGGCAGCCAACATTTTCACCCTGTACGCCATAAATAGCCACTCTCAACACTTCATGCCTGATCAGAGCCACTACTTTTACTCCCTTCTAATTCGGAGTCGAAAAGATCGTCTAGATATTCAGATCTAATCATTCCTCCCTTCAGCTGAGTGAAGTCAATTATCAAGCGAGCTGCACGTGTTGGGCGCCATTTACCCGCAAATTAAAAATCAGACTCCTCTGATAGCTCTGGAAGAGTTTACTGGAAGACTGGTGTAAACTTGGAGAGAAAAAAAAACACAGTGTGTGTGCAAGTGTGTCTGTGTGAGAGAAAGGTACGATGGGAAGAGGGGAGGGAAGCTATTAACTACTAAGTATTCAGAGCGTGAAATAAGAGTGACAAAAAGAGGGAGAGGGGAAATCATTCAGCAGCTTTCAGAGGGAAATGTGATACGCTTGTAGCGGAGGGGAAATACTAAGCCAATACTTTTGACCAGTGGAGGATCGGGGCAACGCTAAAATAGCAGTTCAACAAAATCTTATGCCTGCCTTTTGGAAGGACTGACCCTAGAGAATAATAGAAGGGTTAAACGGTTTGTCCTGATATTGTTCTCACCTCCATATGAAGTCATGCTAGATGAATAGACAGATGCTGATGATATTTAATCAAAACATGCAATAATCAACAGATCAACGAAGAAAAAAGTGCATTCTGAAATGAAAGGATTTAATGAGAAGAAGTGCCCTTTTCCCGAAAGCTGTAAATGAAGATTTGAAAAAGCCTGCTGCATAATAAAACCAGAGAAAAATTGCATGGGTGCTCATCATTAAGACGTATTATTAGCACCTAAACCTTGCTGGGCCAGTAGCTTTGGTAGCCTACATGTTTCTAATTTTACAAAGCGTTGCATTTTAACTAAGCAGGGGGATTGTTTAGTCTTAGAAACGTGATAACATAAATTACAACTGAAAACTAGGGCTGACCCAAATGCTTCGAGGCTTCCACCGTTGCCATGGTAATCAACCTCCAAATCAGTATTTGAATGTTTTTATATCTATATCTATATCTATAGATATAGATATATATCTATATCTATAGATATACTGTATATATATATAAATATGCATTAATAATGTATAAATAGCCCATGAAATAAGAAATAATCCCACACCATTATTCATATTCAACATTAATCATTACTAATTCTTCTCAGACGAATATCGCTGTTTGTGATGTGTAGAGGTGCGTGTGTGTACAGTAGTGCGACAGCGTTGCTGTCCAGCTGCTTCAAATACCTTCAAATATTTCTCACTGAAGCTTCGAAGCCCAAAAGATGTTATTCGGGACAGTCCTATTTCAACATTAACTATTATTCTCAGACCGATATCGCTGTTCGTTGTGTGTAGAGGTGAAACATGGGGAGATGAAGACAGAAGAACATGTCAGCCTGCTGCGCCGCACTTTGCCGAACAATGCCACGAAGCTTCGAATACCTTCAAACATTTATCATCGAAGCTTCGAAGCCCAAAAAATGGTATTCGGGAAAGCCCTACTGAAAACCCTGGACCTTTTTGGCCATTTGACTATTTGTTTTGCATTACAATTATTTTGATGCCTTCATTTAGAGGAGTCAATGTAAAGAGATAATAAACAATCACAATACCGATATTCATATTTAAAGCACCTAAATTACAAATAGTTCACCTATTGCTAAACTAAGATTAGACCAGTCTTGGTTTTAAGATAATAATCTTGTGTGGTAATTCTGTTGTTTATGCTTGTCAGAATTTTGGTAAACCTGCAAGAGATATTGATCAATATTGCTCTATTTGATATCACAAACTATAAAGTATTTGTGGTTGTAAGATGGAGACAAACAGTAGGGAAATTTAAATATCTCTAGATATTAGGGCTGTCCTGAATATCATGTTTTGGGCTTCGAAGCACACACGCACCTCTACACATAACAAACAGCGATATCCGTCTGAGAATAACTAATAATAACATACATTTCATGGGCTATTTTGGTATTTATACATCATTATTACAGATATATATATATATATATATAAAAATTCTAACGAAGCATTCAAATACCAATTTGGAGGCCGATTACCATGGCAACGGTCGAAGCATTTGAGTCAGCCTCTAGTAGATATTCTAATTTTCCTGGTGCAAAATATCCCACATTTTTCAAAAATCATCATATCTTTTTCTACAATGGTTTACATGCACGACTGAGCACTGATTATTTGTCACAAGGTGAAAATAGACGCCATAACAAGATGTACTATGATAAACGCTGGCTCTGAACAAGTCCCATATGGAAGCTGGTATGTTACACCATGCATGTGGTACATTTATGTGTGGAATTTGCATTCAGTCCATGTGGTTTAAAGTGAAAACATGAATCACCGCCCTCGAGGGATTGCATATTTTCTGAAGTCACTGATAATGTGAAGCTTATTTAAAAGGGACTCGAGGTTGGACTGGTTTGCATTAACCAATGTTTCGATACATACAGAATCTATTTCCAAGCTCGGCAGCTGCTGTTTACTCTCGGAGCTGCTCTGTTAGTACAAGCAGCATGACAGGAGAAGAGACTTCATTGGCCTTCCACAGTATCTGCCTGGAGGACTTGATTAAACAGGAAGAGAATAGCTCTTGATACTTCGGCCTCGCACTGGCAGAGGAAGTAAGGGTTGCAGGCAACCCACACACTGGCAAAATATCCAGGAGCTTTACTACTCTGGTTGCATACACATTACAGTAAATGCATATTGCATTGACCTAACAGCAAACAGGCAGCCTTTGCAGCACAAAAAGCTGAACTAGAGCATCTCAACACTTGTTATTTAAGTAAAATAACACTGAAATAATTCACGCCTTTGACTGGTACCCTGCACTGCTACGATCTGAGGTGGATTCTCTTCAATTAAAACACAACTCTGTGATAAGGCCATCAGACAAACTGAGCTCAGCAGCATCGCTGAATTAAAAAAAAGAAAAAAAAGAAAACAAATTTATCGTCTTATTTTTCCTGTGGAGCGCTTTGATTCAACTGCAGTCAGTTAGCCAGAGTTATCACCTGGACTAAGCAACAAAGATGCTAATTTCTATTAATAACATTGCCACCGCTCAGTTCAAATTATGGCAAGTGATTGATGATGTCTGCCTGCAGGATATTTGATGGAGCCTCTCACTTGATGTGGTTGTCCAAAAAAAAAAAAAATGAATTAAAAAAATTACAATTACGTCACTCCAGAATGCAGTCTGAATTAATAATAACGCGTTCAGTACAAAGAATTTTAACTCTGGTCTCTCAATGTAACCCTCCTTCTCAGTTCCTCACACAGTTTAGCCTGAATTAAAGCTTAGAAATGACTAATTCAATCACATATCAAAGAAGGTAGAAGAGAAAAAAAAAGATGATTAAAGGCTCTAAAGGTTAGAAAAACATTAGGGTCACAAGTCTGGAACACATTACCAACTGAAATCAAATTAATTACAGATATAAAGTCCTTTACAATAAAGGTTAAGTGCTGGCTAAAAGCAAACCAGAGCTGCATCCATCTTTAGCAAATTGTATTGTAAATTACCGAGGTGTGTTTGTGTATGTGTATTAGCATTTTGTGGTATGTGTATTGTATACATGTAAAAGCCCATCTAAGGACAAGAGTTAAAAATTAGCAATAGCTATAAACTCTCTGTGCAGCTCATCAGTTCCATGCCCTGCATTGGAAATATGTTAAATTGCATCGTCCCCATCAAATAAAAAAACAAATCAAATCAAGTTTGATCCCCAAAGCACCCAGTGTATCCATCCACAGATGAGCTTAAATAGCATTTCATGAGCAAAAAACTGCTCACTCTGTGTACCACAGGTGCTTCAGCTAATAAACAACTAAATAAACAACTAAATAAATACCTCAATGTTGTATTTAGCAATTGAGATCGCAGACCGGGGACAGTTTTATTGATTTTATTTTTTGCTTTGGTATTTCCTCACATTTATATAATTAGATTATTGTCAATTAGTCTACTGGTGCCAGTAAAAAGATATTGGCTGGACAGAGCAAGTCATAAAAAATATGAATGCTGGATCCTGTTGCATGTATAGCATAATTTAATCAGGTAGAGTACAAATATAGTAGGCATTTATTCAGGAAACACACGGAGAATCTGTTAATTTTATCAAGAACTAATAGAGACAGTACTAATGGTAGTCTAATGATCTGCCTGAGCTCCTTTCCAATGTGGGTTATACACTGCTTATCTTAGAACAAGGTCTCGCTATCTTTAACCTCCTTAGAACATTTTATACAAATCCAGCTGAGAACATATTCTCCCAAAACTCTCAACAATGCATGGAAACAGCCTCAATCGCTAGTTCCATAGCCTCTTACACAAATATGGGTACAGTTAAATCACTTGTTTTTAATGTCAGTTCACCACTGATATGTCTCAAACATTAATCAGCCAAGATAAAAGTAGGTTACATGCAAAACAGCAGCCAGTGCACGTCTCCTCGCTTATGCTCTCCATGTTCTGTCCGATGTTGGCTAATCTAAATTATGAACACACAGAGAGCAGTAATGAACATGCCAAGTCTAACTCGACTTCCAAACAGAAAATCATCAAACACCCTTGCTACTCTGTCTGGATGAAAGTATTACTTTGAGAAGTGGAGCGGGCATATCGCAATGCTAAGCAATCATAATCCGCACTACACTTGCAAGAGGTTTCATCATCAACATTCCCTCCCCTATTGCAAAAAAAAAAAAAAGAGGGGGAAAAAAAACTATATTGATCTTTTTCTCCCTTCCTTCCAGGCATTCCCATTTTCCCCGCGCAGCTTAAGCAGCACTTTTGTGGACAAATCCCACATTTGTGTTCCTTTCTGGAGGCTATTAATTGTCCTGAATAGGCGTAACTATTCCCCAGGCACAGCTGTGTTGGCCATACAGAGGTGTTGGTGGCCAGTATTCTGTGCAAAGTCTTGCCTCGTGTTTCATCAACCTCAAATATCCTCAGCCGCCTGCCCAGCCTGAGCAACGCCACTGGGTGTGAGTTGTGCACTCGCTTCACCTCTGTGGTACCCAGCCTTATTTTATCTTCGCTACCTCGATGCGAGAGGTGATAAATCTCAGAGCTGATCTCCACCACTCCCTGCCTCCATCCAGACACCATTGCCAGCCCCATCGGGCTCTTATATGGGCCCTCATCTGTTCTTGTTATACCTGCAGAGAAAAGGCAGAGATGGGCATTACGCTTTATTGCGAAGCCGAGCTTCTGATGTGGGGCCGGCCTGTCTGCTAAACACACTTCAATGCCCTGCTCGCATGAACAGAGATGATGAAACAAGTTGGATATCTGAGCAAGAATGGGCAACTTCTGTCTGTTTAGCCCTGCCTATATATATGCTCAACAGTTTCCAAGGTGACTTTTCAAATTGCACAAAGATTCTCCATGGATAATTCATTACCTGCCCTCCATAAGCGTGCACTCTAATAGGCAGCAAATTTCATCATGTCACACACACACACACACACACACACACAGAGAAACAAGAGCATCTGCCAGCCCAAAAATAAAATAAATGAAGCGTTATACTGCGTTAAATAAATATCACAAGCAAGCTGGTATAGTATTTAGCAAACAAAAACAAAAAAGGTGTTTACAGCACACCAAACCAGCATATTTATTTCAAATACTACCTATGTTGTTTTCAACTTCCCCCATACATCCCATAATTACACATGACCCAATTTTAAACAGCCACTCGTTGCAGGACTCCATTATAACAACACAGGCATAATATATTGCTTATCATGCATTTTTTTAAATGGATTTGACATCGCAGTTGACATCTGAGCACTTAGTCTAAATGTACTCACACACCCTGGGTTTGTTGATGTGCATCATGACAGCGCTGCAATAAAATGCACATTTCTCAGCTGTGAATGTAGATGAAGGCTATATATTGATAAATGGTCATCACTTGATGCTCATGGGCTTGATGACTTGACGTGCACCGACAGATCAGCACCATTTCGATGCATCTCCTTAATAATAACGGTGATAAACATCGACCCTTATATCCACCGAGCAGACCTTTGTCCATACTGGTACCATATTTCGGGGTGGATTTCTGAGAAATAAATCATTGTGATGATTCAGCACGATAATAATAATAAAAAAAAATACCGCTGCTTGTTTTGTTTGCTCTGATGATAAAACAATAAACTGCCTGGCTGTGTGGTGTTATAAAAGCCAAGGACGTGCAGGGGTTTGGCACTGCCATTGTTACTAACCAGTGGTTAAATGACACTTCAGGTGAACCAATTCAACCCGAAACGATGGCTTTTTTTTTTTTGGAAGCAGATTTTAAACCCCATGCATGCATTTAAAAAAGCTGCACAACACGCTCAACAATCACATGCATGTTTGACATAAATGTCATGAGGGAAATATTGATAAATAACCAACCTGATCTCTCGCTATAAACCGCTGCTGCCTCGGCTCTCGCTCTTCTTGCTCCTTTTTTTTTTTTTGCACACAACGAGGTGATGAAGCAGCAGGTTTGAACAGCAAGAAAGAAGCGCATGAGTTGACAAACCAAGAAAGAAAAGCGCTGTGTGTGACACAGTGGGCGCCGACCTTTGCAAACTGTTTTATCACAAAAGCAACCCTAGTTATATTTTGACATTCCGCGACTCTTGTCTCCTCAACCTCTCAACGCTGAGCTTGTGAAAGTGGCAAAACAACTCCCCGCCTACAACAAGCAGCAGGCGAGGAAATCCCCGTGCTCAGCCGAGCCGTCCTACTATAACTGGAGCACTACGAGCGGATTCCTCAACCGGTGGAGGGAAAACACCACGTTTACGCTGCGAAACCAGATGTGTCACATTAAAAAACCCAGAAATCTTGAATGACATGTTTTATTCGCCGCTCATGAGTGTGTACAAAAAGCTTAGCTGCCATCTCAGCATAGTAAGAGTAACTGTTGTCAATGTTCCCAATGGCTTACACATGCATTACCGGTATTATCTTTCAAAATAAAACCAATACGTGTGTTAACCGCTTAAGTCAGGGGTCAGCATCCTGCGGCTCCCGAGCCACATGGGTTCCACCCAGGTTGACTGGCTTGGTTTGAATTGACAAAAGGAGGGTTGGACCAGGGTTGGACTAGGGTAGGTTAACCCTGGTCCAACCCTGGTTGTTGGTATGAAAGTGGTATTAGTTTGCAGACCACTGGGATCACCAGAGAGGCCCGAAATCAGGGGTCAGCAACCTCTCCAGTGGCTCACTGATGTGGATTTTTAAAAATGTAAATAAATAAATGTTTTTTGTTTACATTTTCATTGTTATTTATCATCGTTGTAGGTCTATGGTATGACGGAGTATTAGGGCCACATTGAGGGGAAAAAAAATCTGAGATTTCGAGAATAAGGTCATATTATGAGAATAAAGTCATAGGTTTACGAGAAAAAAGTCGTAATATTATAAGAATAAAGTCATAATATTATAAAGTAGTAATTTTACATTTTATTTTCTTTTTTTCTCGTTAAGTTATGAATTTATTCTTGTAAAGTTATGACTTTATTCTCATAATATTACGACTTTTTTTCTCATAATATTACAACTTTTTCCTCTTAAAGTTATGACTTTTTTTCTCGTAAAGTTATGACTTTATTCTCGTAATATTACGACTTTTTCTTGTAAACTTATGACTTTATTCTCATAATATTACGACTTTTTTCTGGTAAAGTTATGACTTTATTCTCATAATATTACGACTTTTTTCTGGTAAAGTTATGACTTTATTCTCATAATATTACTATTTTTTTCTAGTAAAGTTATGACTTTATTCTCATAATATTACTATTTTTTTCTAGTAAAGTTATGACTTTGTTCTCATAATATTACGACTTTTTTTCTCATAAAGTTATGACTTTATTCTCATAATATTACGACTTTTTTTCTAGTAAAGTTATGACTTTATTCTCATAATATTACGACTTTTTTTCTAGTAAAGTTACGACTTTATTCTCATAATATTACGACTTTTTTCTCGTAAAGTTATGACTTTATTCTTTAAATCTCAGATGTTTTTTCCCCTCAATGTAAAACCTTACATTCCGTAGTATATTTGCACTTTGGCCCTCACTGCATTAGACTTATATACTATATACTTAGACTATAAACTGTGTTACCTTCATCACAATGATCAAATGTTTTGCGGCTCCAGACAGATTTTTGGCTCTTTTGATAGTAAAGGTTGCAGACCCCTGCTTTAAGTGATGCGGAAACTCTTATTTTGAAAAACAAACATCCGGTGTAAATCCGGGTACCTTGACGAACGTTGATATTAAGAAGCTAGGAATGCTAACCCCATGAAAGCTAGCTTGTCAGCGGCGAGGCGAAGAGGAGGCATGCACACTCAGCATAACAACACCGACTCTGTTTGGTTTACACAGACCCACCTGACTTAAAAAATGACGCTCTCTGGGAGTTGTTGCCGTCCAGGTCCTCCTCGTCGTCTCTCCGTCACCAAACATCAGCGGCACAGTTTAAATATCGGTTTGGTTTCAACTGACAAGAAGCAGCAGCGGCTTCCAACTGCCAGCTCGTGCTCTCCTTGTTGATTCCTTTCTCTTGTATCGAAGCCTGACGTCATCGTGTTTGGTCACGTGCCTTCTTCATTCATGAAGGATCTTCTTACCTCACAAGAAATAAAAAAAACATTTTTAACCAAAAATATACCAATTCAATTCAATTTGCTTTATTGGCATGACAGTCAGGTGAACAATATTGCCAAAGCGTCAAATCAATAATGAATAAAAATAAAAAAAGAACAAAATAAAAACAAAAACATATATATACATACTGTATATAAAATTCATTAAGCAAATTACAATATATACATATTTAAAAAGAACATGCATGTAAATGGAAGAAAACAATAAAGAAGTAATTAATGTTTGTTGCGTTAATAAAACTAACAAACAAAAAAAAAACAATTAATAACAATATATTGCAATATCAAAGGATAAATGTAAAAAAAAAAAAAAAAACATGAAGTAGAGGAGTAAATAAAAGACACAGTGTTACATATCAGCTGCTAATGACTGATATGTGACTGGAAAACAGTGCTGCTGGCATTAACTGAATTTTCACACAAATAAATCACATCCACAATTTTTTTTATTTTTTATATTTAATAATAAAATGCTTTGAAAACATCAGTTTTATTGCATCATAAAATATACCATTACGCACATTTTGTAAGGAAAGTTTGGCCATGTAATTTGGAGATTGCATAAATACTAGGGATGCACTGACCCAACTTTTTCAGTCCCAATACCGATGGCATGAAGGATCTTACCTCACAAGAAATAAAAAACATTTTAACCAAAAATATACCACCTATTGTTACATAGCAGCTGCTAATAGCTGTTAGGAAAACAGTAGTAATAACATTTACTGAATATTCACACAAATAAATCACATTCACAAAATGTTTATTTTTTATTTTTTTATATTTAATTATAAAATACTTTGAAAACATCAGTTTTATTGCATCATAAAATATACCATTATGCATATGTTGTAAGGAAAGTTTAAAAACATAATTTTGAGCTCATTCAGTCTTGTGAAGGGCTCAGTGCATGGGTGGAAAAAAGTACAAGATGCAAGTCTCCCTCAAAAATAATCCAAGGCAACCTGTAGTGTTTGAACAAAATTATGATGTGAAAATTAAAATGCCTTTATTTTACATGGCAATAGTTGTTTAAAATGAAATGGTAATTTTAAACAATTATTGCCATCTAAGATAAAGGCATTTTAATTTTGTTCAAACACTACAGTGTGCCTTAGATTATTTTTGAGGGAGACTTGCATCTTGTACTTTTTTCCACCCATGCAATGAGCCCTTCACAAGACTGAATGAGCCCAATACACCTGAAGGATCCAAAGAGCACCTGTATGTGATTACCACAGAGACCCAGCAGCGCTTCTACTCCATTGTCAACATAATGTGTAATCATCGATTCAATGATAAACAATTCAATATCATCGATGCAAAATGAAAACATCTATACATACCTTCATCTTTCAAATACCCCTTTGTTTTGAAATATCCATGGCACGTCTGTGTCACCAATTTCAGTCTAAGAGCACCTCCTTCCTACAGAGCCCAGTAATAGAATTGTCAAATAATATTTTAGTTGTTTTTGTGAGTTAATATAAATGTAACTGATTGTGTTAAATGGGCATATGATATAGATTAATATCGATCACAGGCCCGAATTGAATCGAATCAAAATCGTATCGTGGAAGACTTTGTGATATCAGAAAACATCGTATCGCTGTACAAAGAATCAATATAATATCGTATTGTGATGAAACCTGTGATATACACCCCTAATAAATACAAGCTGAACTGTAATACCACCAAGTAAACCTAACTTTGCCAACTACCATCAGACAGGACTGAGTGAAATAAGATTTAGCAAGCTGTATCCCACCACAGATATTAAAATTATTATTCTAGTCTAGTCTAGCCTGACAAAGGAAAGGCATTTCATTACAAAAAGAAATATGGCTCACACAGTTAGGGCTGTAAATCACACGTTTTATCATAATACAATTTTATATCAATTCTTTGGACAGCGATACAATTTTTGCTGATATCAAAAAGTCTTCCACAATACTATTTTCATTCTATTCAATTCAGAGGCCAGCGATCAATATGTGACGATATCATATGCCCATTTAACACAATCAGTTACACTTATATCAACTCATACAAAGCAACTAAAATATGATTTGACAATTATATTACTGGGCTCTGTAGGAAGGAGGTGGTCTTGGACTGAAATTGGTGACACACACGTGCCATGGGAATTTCAAAATAAAAGCGTAATCTTAAAGATGAAAATATGTATTGATATTGATGATATTGGATCATTGATCATTAAATAGATGTATCGATACAGATCGATGTTTTGTTGCACTCATACATACAGCTTTTACAGCATCATTCCAAACTTTTTTTTTCTAGAAAGTAATCCACCAGTTTAGTTTATGTTCCAACAATTTCATTCACAGCATATACTGCATCTCCACTGATGTGACAGATATTAAAATGTGCTATTTCCAAGCCTGGCAAAAAAAAAAAGATCACTTCTTCTTCGTCCTGGGGTTACTGCTACTGAACATACTGATTCCACGAGGTCTGACTCCTACAGCCTCCGCAGTCACTCCCGGCTGCTGGTACACTTTGTCCAGAGTCGTCTTCTTTATGGCAGCTGGGGAGATTTTCTCTTGGTCGGCCAAAAACTGAAGTTCCCTTTTTGGAGGGAACACAAGAGACATTTACAACATAGTATGAAACATACATATTTAGCACAACATAGTACAGTAGCGTAATAATAATCCCATCACTTGGTAACCTGGGAAGGACAAAACTCTCATTGCAACATTATTTGCATATAGCTCCATCTACTGTCTGAATTATAAACTTCAAAAGAAATATATCACCCTTTGGCCATTTGAATATGACAATTAACTTAAAAGCATTTCTTGTTTATCCCTGTGACAGGGAATATGATTTGTTAGTTTGTTTGTCTCACACTTTTTTTTTTTCTTATCAACTTACCTAGTCCTGACACAGGAGGCCTCTACAGCTTTGATGAGGAGGCTGCGGAAGCCACCGCTCTCTAGGACATGCAGGGCGTGGATGGTGGCGCCCCCTGGTGAACACACGTTGTCCTTGAGCTGCCCAGGGTGTTGGTCTGAGCTTAACAACATTTTAGCAGCCCCCTTTTAAAGAGACACAAAGGGAGATCCACATTAGATCAACACAGTATTGATGTCATATCCAACTTGTATCTTTTATCATGATACTGTGTTTTCTAGGGCTGCCCCCTCTTAGTCGAATCGGTCGTTTTGGTCTTAGTCAGCTAAGATTCTTGAGACGATTAGTCATTTTTTATGCTTATTCATGCTGACAGACTTACTTCCAAGAAACTTATGAGCACATCTCTGGTAAACACAAGATTTAAAGTCGCGCTTTTGGGTGATTCTTCGTGGAGAAACTCTCCACAAAGAATTTAATCTATCGATTAAATTAAGTAATCAATTTGTTTTCGAAATCGTGTGAGTGTTTGTCGACTAAAACATTCTTTGGTCAGGACATCCCTAGTTTATTTAGACTGTGTCTAGAACCAAGCAAGACAGACAGCAGCAACCACCTGGCGAAATTGTATCTGGATTTATAGATTTTACAGGGATAATATATGTTAGACTGACTAATTTTCATATGCATCTATCACAGCAAAACTTGAAAAACTTAATTAAAACCACTTAAACCAACAGTAACATAATAAAACAAGAACCAAAAACATCCAAGAAAGCAAACTCATAAATGTGTAAAAGAAAATAAAGGTAATACCAGCAGGGCTTGGGCTCCGAGGCGTACAGCAAGTCTCCTGGGCAGGCCCATTTTCACTCCACCGTCAGCAAGAGCTTCTACAGCTGTAAACGCCTGCAAGACCACAATCATAATTGTTAGGTTGATTGAATGAGGGGAAAACAATCCACAAGGCTATTTTTTTTCATAATTCCTACAGGTAAGGAACAATTGTAAAACCCATTCAACGTTATTTAAATGACTCACGTAAGCGGGACCGCTGCCGCTGAGGCCGGTGACGGCATCAATCAGGTCCTCTTCCACCTCGATGCAGTATCCCACGCTGGCCATCAGCTGCTCCAGAAGCCTTCCATCCTCCACTTCTGCATGGGTGCCCGTGGCGTACACAGTGGCCCCCTCACGCACCACCACCGGAGTGTTTGTCATGCACCGCATCACCTTCGGATCAGGGCGATACTGCTGCAGCTTCTGTAGGGGAACGTAGTAATGCACTGAATGAATTGTCCTGAAATTATGTAGTTATGGTTTTTAACTTTAATAAAACTAACATGGATCAAAGTTTATGCACTAGTCGATGGAATAGTTGGCATTTCATTTGCTTTACTGCCATGTAATATACAGACTTTATTCAATGGAAATGCATGGCTGTTTCAAGTTCAAGCAGCCAACCAATGTCATGTTACAACATGTGACTGTTCAGCCTGAGGGGTCTGCAGGGAGGGAGTGCCGAAATACTATGAGAGCCTCATGTTAAAGTAAATAATAAAGCCAAAATTTCACAAGCATCAGCCATCATCTAGAGCTGAGAGGTCCGTAAAAACATGATTGATGATGATTAATACCATGTCATATAAGATTTACAAATCATCAGGGGTATCGATTGTCATTAAAGCATAGTTTATAATGGTCTCAAAGTCTGCTTTAAAGTAAAGTGACTTGACTTTTGCAGATGAGTAAACAAACTATACAACCTGTATTTCAGGGCTGTCAAAGTTAACACCATAATAATGCATTAACGCCACTAATTTCTTTAACGCATTAACGCAACTTGTGATTTTTAGGTTGTGGCGACTAGCTAAAGTGAAGATACTGGCATCATATGAAACTAGAAAACGTAAGGAATCCATTGGTACCAACCATGTCATACTAGGGGTTGTGAAGGAGGTTAAACAACGCTCCAAACTTACACTAAATTTTGACGAGGAAAAACTGGCATGGCTATTTTCAAAGGGGTCCCTTGACCTCTGACCTCAAGATATATGAATGTAAATGGGTTCTATGGGTACCCACGCGTCTCCCCTTTACAGACATGCCCACTTTATGATAATCACATGCAGTTTTGGGGCAAGTCATAGTCAAGTCAGCACACTGACACACTGACAGCTGTTGTTACCTGTTGGGTTTCAGTTTGCCATGTTATGATTTGAGCATATTTTTATGCTAAATGCATATTACATATTACAATATTTGTCATTGTTTTGTGTTAATTGATTTCACAATTAACTATTATTATGCGATTAATAGTGATTAAATATTTGAATTGATTGACAGTCCCACTTTATATACATCTAGGTTAAATACTGTACATGCTCTAATGCTTAATTGTCCAAGATATTGCCTTATGATTAAGTATTGAGTGGAAAAATATATTTGATTTTGTCAATATTGTCCAGCTCTGCTATTAACAATCTGTGTTCAGTCAGTAGCATGGGAAGACAGACGGCTATGACTTGCCTTCTCTATAGAGCTGATGGTGACTCCTGCAGCACAGGACACAATAAGGTGTCGGTCTTCGATGTCTGGTCCAATCTCGTCCAGTACAAAAGGGATGATGTGTGGCTTCACAGCCAGGAAGAGAACATCACTTTTGCTCACCGCCTCTTTGTTGCTGCTGGTGAGATTGACACCCATTTTCTGTACAAATGACATCTTTTTAGTACTTTGTTGGGACAGAAATAGACATGGGAATTCAAGGAATGCTTGCAAAGGAATGTTTTGTTCCTTGAAAAACCCCACAAATATATTCAGAATTAAATAGAATTATGGGAATAAAGTCATAAGTTTAAAAGAAAAAAAGTCGTAATATTATAAGAATAAAATCCTAAATTTAAGAGAAAAAAGGTCGTAGTATTACGAGAATAAAGTCATGTTTAAGAGAAAAAAAGCCGTAGTATTATGAGAATAAAGTCATATGTTTAACAGAAAAAAAGTTGTATTATTATGACAATAAAGTCATACGTTTATGAGAAAAAAAGTCATAGTATTATGAGAATAAAGTCATAAGTTTATGAGAGAAAAGTCGTAGTATTATGAGAATAAAGTCATAAGTTTATGAGAGAAAAGTCGTAGTATTATGAGAATTAAGTCATATGTTTACAAGAAAAAAAGTCATAATATTATGAGAATAAGGTCATAAATTTAAAAGAATAAAGTGTTTTGTACCTTGGAAACCCCACAAATATATTCAGAATGAAACAGAATCACTGATGGAGAACAGTATTGTTCCTCTCTACAGTACCTACCCTTAGCCCCTGTACTCTGGGGAGATCTGTGTCTGGGCAACTGGCTGTGATTCTGTGGGTGGCAATCACGCCTTGAAAGGGTACAAAATGTCCAGAAATCATTTCAGTGTCTGATTGCAATCAACAACATAAAAAAATCTGAATAATACAAACATGGTGTTTTAAAAAACTCACCTGCAGCTGTGAAGCCTCTCACCAGAGCGTGGGCCAGCTGGCCCGCACCTATGAAGCCCACACTCATCCTACCTGTGTGTGTGTGCAGAGTTGAAAACATTAATAGCACGCATAAAATCCATTTTTATTTTTTATCTCAACTAAAACAGATGATTGTCTTCGTCTAACAACTGGTGTGCAGCTTGTATCCTCTTGTTTACTGGTATGTTGTGCTATAGTAGTAAACAAACTCTTACTTCCTTATTAAGCGAGAAAAACAACATTCCTAAACACACAGTGACAGATATTGTTGTACAAGTAAATACACTCATAGAGGAAATACTTACAGATAAACGGAAGAGACCCTAAGTTGACCAACTCACCAACTCGATGTGAAACACCTGAAACTACAACACTACGTGTCCTCCTGGCTGTCTCTTGGACGCTCTACTGTACCTGAGGCGATAAATGTAACTGACAAGCGAGAGAGCCAATGAGCTTGCGTGTTTAGGAAACACGTGACACGGTCGACCAATCACAGCAGTGTTGTAGTAGCTTTGGGGGCGGGTTCTATTAAAAGCTGTTACATCAGGTTGAAAAGTTTGAGGAATGATAGTAGTGATGGGAATTCCGGCTCTTTCTAGTGAACCAGATAATTTGGCTCAGCTCACCAAGAAGAGCCGGCTCTTTCTTCTACTAAACGGCTCTTCATTTTCTGCCTTTTATAGTTCAGCCAAATTTTTAGCGCTGTTTTGACCTATGATTAGTATGTGTGCAGATGTATCACTTAAATTATTCAATATAATTACACTAAACCTTATAATTTCCAGAATACCATAATTTTACATGCTGCTTCGTTTCCGACTGTCACTCATCTTGTCTGCTATTCGTGCACCACACTCCTCTCTCTCTTTCTCTCCTCCTCTTCCTCCTGCTCTGTACCTGTAGACCGTCAGCGAGCCGCGATCCCCCACCCCTCCCTGCTTGATGGTATGATCCTTGTCTGTCATCACCTGATTGGTCGCATGGACGTCATTAACACAACATTTAGTCACAGTCAGTGCATGGAGTAGATAGATAGATAGATTGATAGATAGATAGATAGATAGATAGATAGTAACTTTATTGATCCCGAGGGAAATTCAAGTTTCCAGCATCACAGTTCCACAGTGCAAAACATGTTAGTAAAAAGGCAGTAAAAAAAGTTAGTAGTGCAAAGTACAAAGTACTAAAAAATATAATAGATATAAAAATACAAGGAGATGAAGATAACTGTTAAAACTGAATATAGTGCAGGGTAACGGCTGTGATACAGGACTATTAAAAAAGGGAATATAGTGTAAAAGAGACTGTTAAAAATGAGTATAGTGCTGGGTAACTCCAGTAGCTTAGTCTATGAAAGTGCACTGTATGCATTATAATCTGTCCGTGGCGCAGAGAAAATTATCCTATCATTCTGCTTTGAATTAATAGTAAAAAATAAAAAAAAACAGCTCTCGGACGGGAGCCGGCTCTTATCGTTCACTTAAAAGAGCCGGCTCAAAGAACCGACTCGTTCGTAACCGACACATCACTAATTGACAGCAGGATGCTGTACTATCATCATCTACTAGAGGAAAGCTTGGAAGGCATGGTGGTGGTGGAGACTATTTTTATGGGAACGGAGACAAAGTAGCCTGACCCAGAAAACCAAACTTCACCCTAGTTAAACAGCCTGGAGTAAGTAGGACTAATGTTTTGGTGCTTTTTTTTTATCTTCAGCATCTCCTGCAACACCTGTACAGTTAGATTCCAGTGCTTGTCACCAGGGGGCTTAATTGCTAGCATCTAGCTAGCTTAGTGCTAACTCACAAAAATGGACACTTTTTTTAAACTAAACTGATAAACAATGCTTATAATGGAAAAACAGAAATATTGACATATTATTGGCATGGAAAAGTTTGGGAACACCTCCAAACTTTTCCATGCCAAGGCTCTCCAAATAGCATCAGCTTATGGCCGGGGCCCTCCTTTTGCAAGATTGACAATACCATGACAAATGATAAAAAGATAAATACATAAAATAAGGCTGTCAATCTATTAAAATATTTAATCGTGATTAATCGCACATTTCTTCTCATCAAAATGTAGCTTAGTTCGAGATTTGTCAAGTATTTAACACTCTTATCAACATGGGAGAGGGCAAATATGCTTGCTTTATGCAAATGTATGTATATATTTATTATTGTAAATCAATTACCAACATAAAACAATGACAAATATTGTCCAGAAACCCTCACAGGTACTGCATTTAGTATAAAAAATATGCTCAAATCATAACATGGCAAACTGCAGCCCAACAGGCAACAACAGCTGTCAGTGTGTCAGTGTGCTGACTTGACTATGACTTGCCCCAAACAGCATGTGATTATCCTAAAGTGGGCATGTCTGTAAAGGGGAGACTCGTGGGTACCCATAGAACCCATTTTCATTCACATATCTTGAGGTCAGAGGTCAAGGGACCCCTTTGAAAATGGCCATGCCAGTTTTTCCTCACCAAAATTTAGTGTAAATTTAGAGCGTTATTTAGCCTCCTTCACAAGCTGGTATGACATGGTTGGTACCAATAGATTCATCAGGTTTTCTAGTTTCATATTAAGGTATCTTCACTCTAGCTTTAAAACTGAGCCTGATACAACGTAAAAATCACAAGTTGCATTAATGTGTTAAAGAATTTAGTGGCGTTAAAATGAATTTGCGTTAACACGTTATTATTGTTAACTTTGACAGCCCTAAAATAAAATAAAACTTTTTAATACATTTCCTTACTTTTATTAATGCAATAACAATTACATTTGTTTTTCAAATCTTTAATAATTCCATTAGATTCAATATTTCTGTTTTCCATTAAGAGCATTGTTTGTCAGTTTAAGTTAACAACATTCAACAACAGCTACTGCACTTATTTATTTATCCTTTGCTTTAGTGACACCATTATCTGAAGTACACATATCCTAACATATTAATGAGAACATTTAACATAATGTGTGTCTGTTGTAATGATGTAGGCTAACATTTTGACTTATTTTAATATATGTAGTAGTGTTTTGTTTGCTTTCCACATGTAGAGGCCCACAGAAGGGAATCCAAATAAAGCCAAAAGTTTTATTTTTCAAGTAATGGAATACACATGTATGTGTGATGCGTTAGCTATAACATATTTAACACTCGTCAGGTCTTTCAAAAACATGTCCATTTTTGTGAGTTAGCACTCGCTAAATTTTATGAGCAGCTTCGTGGCAGACGCAGAGCCCCCGTGGCGGCACCCCACTTTGAAAATCTTTGGATTAGACCAACGCATTTTGGCTTGCAGCCTTCATCAGGGTCATCATAAAACATATTACAAAGAACATTTAAATAGTGTATGAAGTAGACAGATGGAATACTTGACATTGATAAGTAAGCCTTTAAACTGCTATATATCTCACCAGTTTGATGTGGAAGCTCGGGAATCCATCAAATATTCTTTTCAGGAAACTGTTTTCTAACACTGTACAGACAACATGTAATTTATCAGATATATAAATGACTGTAGTGCACTATCAAATATTGAAATATGTTAATTTGATTTAATTAGGCTATGAATCAAACGTACTTTAGCAATCAACATAACCACCAATTTCAATTTTGATTTGAACCTTTGCCAATATACAAATGAGATTTATGATGTCACTGTGTAATAGAGGAGTCCGCTGTCTTCTGAAAGTTGAGAGTGAAGGTTCACATATCAATTAAGACCTAACGTAAAGGATACAGAAATCAAAAAGACCAACAATTTGATATTTTATTAAACATGGAACATATCAGAAATATAGCAAAAGAATAGATATTATACTATATAATTGTGCTTATTCTAAATAAAATACAATTTTATACTGTTTTGACTTCAAAAATGCATGTATCAGATACATTTAACATTCAGTGGATGACAGGAAAAGCCTAATGAACTTCAACTTTTGGCATAACATAGATGAGGACAAAATCTGGAAAACAAATACAGCAAAATGGCCAGAAAGCCGAAACCAAAAGCTATGTTCAGTGCACACTGTAGACTTAACATATGCCATCCATCTCTATGAGATACATCATCCATTTTACTGTTTACATACATTTTAATACATATATTAATACATAAATAAAGTGTTCAGCCTCTGTACTCTGACTGACATAACACTGTTTTGCTATTCTAAATCCCACAGTCCCATATGTCCATCCTGTTTGCGACCACCAAAGGAATCTGGAGCAGAGGGATGTGTTTGGTGCTGAGGTGGACGTATTTCCCAGGGTCCTCTGTGGCAAAGTTGCTGAGATCAGCTCACCGGCGCACCTGGCGGTCTCTCCCTGGTAGGTCACGGCAGAACTAAAGCCTTTTAGAAAGGGGTAATACTGTCTGACAGTCTAGATGAATACTGATAATAGAAAAATGCCACACATAGATACGACGCCATGAATCTATGGATCCTGACTGTGGAGAGCATGATGTGGCCTCAAAGTTTCTTTATTTGTCTTTGAGTCTAAACAAACAGTCTTTAGGGAAGGAGAGTTTTTCAGACAGCCGAGCTGGAGACAAAGCGAATCCTCTGGGAGTAAACAAGGTCTACAAAATATAGGATCATGTTGACGTTGGTGAACACTGCCACCACCAGCTTGCTGTCCCAGGGACATTCTCCGCGTGGGCAGCCCTCGGGGCGAGTAGTGGCGCCGTACTTTCTGTCAAAGCTGAAGATGGGCCAGATCAGTGCGGTACTGAGGTAGAGGATCACAGCGAAGAAGGTGTAGACAACCACGAAGCGATCGAAGGGGAACCGCAGGGCAGAGGTCCTACCGGAAACTGTCAGTACGACCACTACCACGGTGACGGAGAAGCACAGGCTGTACACCACCACACAGTACTGGGTGGCAATGTAGAGGGTGTACTCGCTGTCATTAGCCAGGGCCCCGAAAATAATGCAGGCCACAAAACCCTGGACTACCTTGAGTAGACCAGACACAGTGGCCATGTAGCCCACCACGGCCCCCGGCTTGGCTCGAGTCAGGAACACCTCAGCGCCGTAGGGGAAGCAGCAGAGGCTGGAGCAGACGGTGACAGCGATCTGGTAGATTTGGGCTTCACAGTCCTCGTCGGGGCACTCCGTCTGGAGGAAGTAAACCGGGTAGACCACGGAGGCTGTGATGTACATGAGCGTCGCCAGCATGGCAAAGGCCACGGTGAAGTTATCCCAGGAAATGGGCATGCACGCGTGGAGCCGCGTGATGTCCAAGGTGAACACAACCAGCGTGACCGCGAAGCAGAAGCACCACACGAACATGCAGAAGATCCCATAGGTGGCGCTGTAGCCCGCGCCGTGGGACACAAGGGCCATTATGGTGCAGCCGAGTAACATCTGGCACATTCGGGCTGCACCTAAAGGTGACAGCACAGCGTCTTTGTTGAGGTAGTGTCCTCCATGAGAATCCATGGTGCGGGTTGTCTCCCAGGAGCAGCTGTTTTTCTTGGTGACGTCCTGTTCTCTGTCTCGGTGTCCTTGTGGCCGACTCACAGACCTCACCCTTTCCTTGGTTGCCTTTTTATAGCTGGTCCCTAATTACAAATGTCTATAATTCTTCCTTTAGCTTGCTTTGTAATTACAGTGCGCTAAAGATCAAGTCACATTTATACACTGTTATGTAGACGTTACAGTAGCTTGTAATAGTAAAGGATATTTATTTAGACTCTTTGTAGATTCTTTGTTTAAAGTAATATCTCTACTTGGCTGCACAGTCTAGAAAACACAGAATATAATTTCTGTAAATCATATTACGCTGGTATCCGTTGTTTTTATTGTGTTTTAAAATGTTTTAGAGGTTAAGAATTTGCTCCTGGTCTTACTCAAAGCTGTAGCGTATGTCCTCCGAAATCTCGCTTTTCTGTTGCTTGCTGTCTTCAATCACCAAGTTGTCCAGTGTATCAAAAGTTCAAAGTGGAGTAAGGTCCTCTAAAAGTCACATCCAGTGATCAATCTTCCAACAATAGCCCCCAGTGCCGAACAGGTGGACTAGTTTGTTGTCCCGTCAGTCAACTTCCATTACTCAGCGACTCGGTCCTTGTAATTTCTTCACTGTAGGCCCTTAGCTGCCCGTCAAAATCACTCAAACCGTTGGCTCTGTCTCTCGCTCTTTGTCTTGCTGTTTCTGTCTCCTTTTGCCTCTTGGATTTGGTCTCCCACTCTTTCTCGCTCACATAAACACACACCCTCTCCCTCCCGTGTGTGTGTGTGTGCACTCGGTGGATTGCAAGGGGTTGGTTGTTTAAATGAAAGTTTGTTGCCGAGCCCAGGCTTACAGGCCTCGCCAGCTCTATAAATAGGGGTTCTATATTCCACAGTGGGGTGGGAGGCTGCATGTGGCAGGCAGTTTGGGAGTCGTATTTCTAGGGAGCACCCAGAGAGGCTGAGTCAGTCAGAGCACCCTCAGTCAGAACCTGGCATTTATACGCAGTGTAATGACAGGGAGGGGAGGCTAAGACTCCCATTAGAGGCAGAAATTACATACAGGTTCAGAGGCATGATTATGCACGAGTGAGTGATGCATGTTAGAGGGAAGTGGAAATAAATTAGTAGTTACTTAAAATACTTTAACCTGTGATATTAGTACGCTGTGATTTTGAGTTACAGTGTGCAAGGTGAACATTTTTTTTTACAGCATGTGAAGTCTGGTATATTCCAGCTAAATCCTTTTCCACTAATTTGCTGTATTTGAGATTGGATGAGGGAAGATGACAATTTCAAAAACCAAATTGACGAGTATGTTGACTCTGCTTTTTAAAGGGGTTGGATAACAGAAAAAGAAAAATACTTCCTACTAGTTCAGAGCCTTGCATGTCATGCATACTTGCCAACCCTCCCGTTTTTCATTGCCCTCTCCCGGTTTCCTCCCGGGGTCACAATTCTCCCGCATTTCTCCTGATTTATGGCAAATTTTCACACTTTTTTTCCTTTTCGTTATCTCAACCTGTTTCTGGAACTGAACAGCGTGCATACATCCCAACTGTTTCCACCCAGATGACAAAAGAGCTACAACAACTGTCGTTTCCCGGCGGAAGAGAGCCAGTCAAAAAGCCGTCGTGGCGTGGTATCTAGAGAAAGAAATACTCAAGCAGGAGCATAAATGAATAAAAACGGATGAATATTAGTTTATGCCCGAGAGTCACACGCCAAGTTCACACTAGAGGGGCAAATTATTCCGTTTTCTTTCCTGGGAGTTAAAGGTAAAATCAAAAACTTAACATAAAAATGCTGTTGCAGTGAACTTATTATTTTTGTTATTTTCACTCTTTTAAAGTCACCACAATGCAGGAAACAAAGTCTCTGAAACTCTTTATGGTGGAGGACCCTCAGACCCCCCTCTCTTAGAGGTGCTGACATTATCAAGTCGCTGCTCTGCTGAGAGGCATATTAGATTCACACTCAACACAGTTGAGCCCTTTGGCCTAAATGAAGAGCTGAATTTGTCATGATTAAATTAATTTATATATTTACTTTTTGTACTTCTGTCTTTGTAATTTTAAGATACATTTGTGTATTTTTGTTTCTGATGTGGTTATATTGAATGAAGTGTGGCACTTGGACATTGGCTTTGGATTGATTTTCCAAAAGATTTGACATCATAATTACACCTGTTCTAGGTTGACTATGTGCTTACTTTATGTCTTTGTCCATTTTGACTCTGAAGAAAGACACAGTAGTGTCAAAACGTTAATCTGTTTGCACTGCTGCAAATCAGTCAGTGTGCTCTAGTGGAAAATGACCTTTTAGCCCTGTGTAAGGCACATTGAAGTGGCCCAAACTAAGAATGTGACATACTTAGATCTGCAACAAAATCAGAGGTTGTGGTGGCTCAGCAGGTAGAGCGGGTCGAGCACTAATCGCAGGGTTTAGCGGCTCCTCCTGACCACATGTCGAAACGTCCTTGAGCAAGAAACCGAACCTGTCGATGGTTAGGCCAGCGCCTTGCATCGACATGTGAGTGTATGTGTGAATTGAAAGGCAAATTGTAAAGCACATTGGATAGACAACTGCAGTCCATTTATCATAAAAACAGTGCGCACACCAAACAAAATAAGTCGTCAGGGCATTTCCTATTAGTTATGGGTCACTTTCAATCAACATTTCTCTCACTTAACGAAATATTTTCCTGTTTTTGGAGATTGACTTCATAAATTTCTTGAGATTTAACAAAAGCTGCTAAAATATAAGGTGTTGAAAAGCCTTAGACTGACAGTGTGTGTACACTAAGCCTCATATCTATTATCAGATATGTCAAAATGGTGACAAACTGCATTGGCAGCCTGAGGGAGCTGTTGACCTTACCTCCTGCTAAAGGTTTTAGTGCGGTGAGTGTAAAATGGGAATGAAAATTGTAGGGCTGCCCCCTTTTAGTCGAGTATTCGGTTGTTTTGGTCTTAGTTGACTAAGATTTCTTTAGTCTATAAGTCATTTTTTATGCTTTTTTATGCTTTTTCATGCTGATTGACTTATTTCCAAGAAACTTATGAGCACATGTCTGGTAAACACAAGATTTAAAGTGATGCTTTTGTATGATTCTTTGTGGAGGAACTCATTTTCAACTAAATCAATCAATCGTTTAGTCGACAAAATCGTATGAGTGTTACTCTACTAATAATTTCTTTGGTTGAGGACAGCCCTAGAGAATCGTGCAAATACTACCCGATACCTATTCTACTAATAATAATAATAGTAGTAATAATAATAACAACAAGACTGCACAGCAATATTAACCTTGTAGTATATGTAATGTGTCTTTTCTTTTAGGTCTGATACAAAGACATGCAATCAACACAAAAGAGAAAAAACAGCAATGTATTTACAATTTACAAAGAATCACTTCTCTGTGAAAATAGCACTTATAAATATGATTTACATAACAAAATAAATATGTAAATTACCAATGTAGCTTGAGTTTTTTTTCTGTTTAAAAAATATGTTACAGAATAAAATTACAATTAGTAATAATAATACCTTTCCTTCTCTGGTGTGATGCGAAATAGAGGTCCTTTAAAAAAACATCATTTATAAAGACATCATTAAGTACAGCATTGTCATTATATTAAAAAGTGATCTCTATTATGAAATATAAGAAGGGAGTTACAATAGTGAACACTTGAAAGAACCTATACAAATACTCAAAAAAAATATACAATACACGATATTTGTCTCCCTTTAAATGTTCATTGCATTGATCTGAGGATTGCTGACCTAACATGAATGTGTACCCGGTGATTCGGGTTTGAACAGTCGTCTTGTGATGATGTAGAGGTATAGGCTAGATGTAATGGCACTGTGGTGTACAGTATGTACAGCTACTGATAGACAGTTGAAGTGTTTCTAGGTCCACTTTAGCACCACAATCAGCTTCAGCAAACGACTAAATCGTGGCGTCTTCACACAGCTGTCCAAACTGGAAATATGCCATTTAGATTTCAACACTGTTAGGTATGAGTTACCTTAATCTTTTCTCTTAACCCATGATAATCACAACAGTAATGTAAAGTGTGGAGCACCGTCTTTCTTTTTTTCTTTTTGACTATATCTTTTTGGCTACTTACATTACCAAGGATTATTACACTGCTTTGATGAATACTCAATTCTGATTGGTCAATCACAGCGTTCTATGGTCTGTTATTTCTGTATAACAGACCGTTGCTATGTATAACATACCGTTGCTATGGAAGCACTTCTGATGTCGGACTCTGGAGGACCATTTTTGTGTCAAATTATTGATTTCTTAAGTAAGTAGCCGTGTAATAAGCCGGTAATCGTTGTGAAATAAACCCCTTCAGGTTTCACGCTTCGTGTCGGGGTGCTTCATCGCCCTGTCAGGGTTTATTTCACAATAATGACCGGCCCGCTGCACATTATCCCTTACATAACATCTGATATTTGTCTGTTTGCGGCTTTTATTTTCAGTAGCTTAACTATGAGAGTGTGTTAATCCAACCTGGTCTTATACCGCGAGCTGTTCTGGTTCCCAACCTTTTCTCTTAAGGGATCCCTTTTTCTATCATTGAATAAACTGACAAAGTGATATATTTTATGGATATTTCATCAATGCATAACAATAACAGCTGATAAACTGTACAATTAATCCAAATAGTGAACACAATAACTGTAGGAAGATTGCGTGAAACGAGCAATTTGGATGATTTCCTGTGAATATTGCATCAGAGATGAGTTATTTTTAGGAACTTTTAATACAATTCTCTGTCTGTATTATGTATTTTTTTTTTTTTTTATCAATCATACATACTTAATAGGCTTCTTTTTTTGACGAATTCAGTGCTTTCTTCTCCCTGATGTTTGGCCATTGTTGTGATAGCTCTTTGGTTGTTTTAACTGCGTACGTTTCTAATGCAGGACGAGGCTGTTTAGCAGAGAGAGGGAAGGTTCTGTGAGTATAGCTTGTGTTGAGGTCTTCACCCTGCCTTTATCCTGTTTATATCTTAAATAATAATCCAAACTTTAAAAGTAAAAAATTCATTTAATTTTCTTCAAAGAAATTAATGAAATGCTGAGATATAGACCAACTGTATATTATTTTAAAAAGTTGTCTTATACCCCTTAAAATCAAGAAGGTCTTGTGACCTTCCGTGAAGCTTTGGCGACCCCTAGTGGAAGTTGGTTGGGAAGTTGGGAACCAGTGGATTAGAGGAGTATTGGTGTCAGTTGTCTCTATCGTTCTTGAGATTATTTTAGAGATAAATACATAATTTCCTTTCTGATCCAGTGCCTTTCTCACCTCGTCCCTGTTTCTGCTTTGATGCTGGTTTTTGTGTGATGAAAAACAGTTTGAACAAAATGATACCCTTATATACTCTATAGTGACTACTTAAAGACAGCATCCTTACGTCATTGTGGGGTGTTTAAACAATGACTAAATATAATCTATATGGAAGGATGAAAATAATATAAAAAACATCAATGAGCATCCTTAAAACTGGATTACATTCGTGATATTTTTGTCTTTTACAAAGCAAAAGATAATTTAAATGGAGAGTAGCAGAGCGTTGTGCCTTGTCGTGTTGCCCCCCGTACTTGTCGCCAGTTGCGAGGAAAAGGATTGTGGGACAAATCGAAGCCCCTGTGTTTGACTAAAGCTCGTACTAAAGTAAACAGGAGGTCAGAGGGGAGCTGACTATAGGTAGAATGGGTTGTGAAGGTTGGAGTTGGAGGTATCAGGCATGGGAGAGACCGGCCAGAGAGACCAGCCCTTCCCTGCTCGGGCATAGCTTGGAGATACTGTGTGTGCATGCGTGTCCCTTTTAGCTGCCGCTGCTGAGCATGCCCAGTAGCTTGCTGGGGTCCATGCCCTGCTGCTGGGCCATCTTCTGCACGTCGAAGCCCATGTGCATGAGGAACTGAATGACATTCATCTCCTGTCCCGTGAACTGGTCTCGGATGGTGGGGCAGGTGGGGTTGCAGTGCGGCCACGGGCAGCTGTCGATCAGATGCATGGGGCAGCCTTTGGGCGGAGCCTTGTTGTTCCTGTTGTCGTTGAGGCTGCGGTCCCAGCAGTGCAGCGCTCGGGGCAAGGAGGTGCCTTTAACCTGCACGTCAATCCAGTAACTAGGACACAACACAAGAGGGCGCTGTCAGCACACGGGTGGAAAGTCTCAGACACAAAGGACGGTGTCCTCTTATAATGACGCACTGGAAACGGGGAAATTAAACCATACTCACTTTCTGGTGATGACTTCATGTGATAGACACGCTGGAGCAAACATAGCCCTGAAAATAGAAATAAAAAAACAACATAAACCAATCTGAAACCATGCAATATTTCAATTCTCTTTCTAAAATGTAGAGAGGGGGACTTACGGGACATCTTTGAGGGTGTTCCTCAGCTCAATGCCCAGGTTTTGGATGTAGCGCCACTGGCCTTCCTGCACAGGCTGCCCTGTTAGCTGGATGTTGTCCACTGTCAACTGGGCCTCATCAAACAGCCACTGGACGATAAACACAGGGCCTGCACAGGGAGAATGGAAGCTTAATATAAGATTATAGTGCATATATATATAGTATAAGTACATGTCTACTCAGACATGTGTGTGACATGATTTTGGGCCTGCGTGTACAGTAGGTGCATTTTGAGACCCCAAACTCACTTTTTATTGATGGGAAGACTCTATATCCAAAGAAACAGTTCCACTCCTCTCCCTCATGGGTTTTCCTGCACCTCTCTGGTACCACTCCTCCCCAGTACCTGATGGGGCAGGTGAAAAGGACAGATAGGTTACACGATGTCTAGGTTAGCAACCTGATGATCTTGGCACCCGATTCGACTGTTATCAGGACATTAAATGTGCGTTATCGTTCGCTGTATGCATCATAGATGTGGGTCAGTAGGGGGCTTTATAAAAGTAAAAGCGAAACTTAACATGTTCTAACACTTAAAACTGCATGAAATGTTACTTTTGAACACAAACAAAAAGGCTTCTTTAGGTTTAGGCAACAAAACCACTTAGTTAAGTTTAAAATAACTAAATTTCAAAAGTGCAAAGTGAAACCTGGATGAAAGTCCTATATTTTGTGTCCCATCCATCGCCCCTCTCCTCCACAACATATGGAGTGTCACGCTGTCGATATACTACACTCCTGGCTTCTGCTTTTGCCCCTGTCATAATTACTACGGTCGCTTGAGGTCGCTGTTGTCTTCTTTTATTCCTTCTTTGGGTGGTCAACCATCTGAATAGATGACAAAACCTACTGATGGGTGTAGCAGGGCCCTACTGACCCACATCTATGAGGCTTATAACCACTGATAACGCCCCATTTAATGACCTGATAACAGTCTAATCAACTGGATCTTATCACCGTACTAAAATAAGTCCCATACTTGATGCCTCTCTTGATGGTCTCAGTGGGGGCGCAGCTGATGGCGTCCACGCAGTCCGTGCAGTGGTACTGCTTGTTATCCAGGAACCAGCCAGAATCGGACAGGCCTCGCACTTGTATCCCAGTGTGCCCCAGTCCCTCCAGCAGCTCCGCCACATGGTCCACGTTCAGGAGTACCCCAGTGCCGCCCGCACTGCACACAAAAACATATTAATATCTATACAGGAATATGAATGAAACGGTGAAGATTTTGAATTTCAAATCGCAAGCAACACATGAACATACCTGCTTCCTGCTAATAGGAGGACTTTTGCGTTGTCCAGACCTTTGTTCAGCAGGTCCTTCACAACCTCTTGAATAATCATGGAGCCCATGAAGGCATAGCCATCTGCACACAACACAAAGAGAGTAGCACTGTAGAATAACACTTTTCTTAATGAGATTCATGTTTGTTTTGATGATTCAGTAATGTCTTACTCTGCTCTGTTTTGGCCGTAGCGCCGCTCCACACATCGCTGGAGCAGTACGGGATGAACCTGCACAACCGACATAACGTTAAAGATGCCAGCTATGATTATAAATTTAGCTTCAATAAATAAACACAAACATGAGTCAACTTACACCATGTTGGCGTTCCACCAGTGAGGGTTTTCCTCAGGCAGCGGAGACAGGATACCCGTGCCTGCGGAGAGACAGATCAACATGTATCATTAGCCATCCCTGGCACTCCCAGACAAATCCTCCACTTCCGCATCATCATTACCACATGGATTACAGTTATTACGCTGCAATGAGAGAGGGAAGCGTCTCCGCTCCTACAGCAGCGGGCGCCAGGTAGCCCTGTGCCGCAGCTACATTATGACGGGGTGACAGATACATCCGATCCTTTTAATTACTGAGACTTTACAGTGGGATCTGGCTACTTTTTTTCCACCATGTTAGGGGGTCAGGGTTTGCTACAGGCCACATGTGGAGTAAGTGCACTATGCAGACTAGCTGACCTGTTTTAGTTTGAGGCCACTTGGACGAGCTCATCAGTCTCCTCATCGTCTCGTATCGGCTGTCGCAGTTCTCCTTGTTGAAGCAGTACCAGCCGCCTGGACATAGATGCACAAAAAGAAGACTTTATCACACATATTGTCTACAATTATTTAACATAATGAATCATAATGAAATTAGTTGAATTAATACCGACCCTCTAAGAATATCAACCACCGTCTGCTGCCTCGAGATTCTTTCAGGTAGTACCTACAAGAAACCAAAGAGTATCGAATCAACACATCATACATGCCAATAGTGCTTCAATATATGTGATTTTTTTAATTTCTCAAGTTTTATTTGACACCGTCTGCTTAACAGTATATCTACACAACAGATAGATATAACCACATTCCACATCTTTTTTCAGAAAGATGAGATAAATGCTGTAAAGTTAATACCCGCTCTGTTTCTACCGTCTACCAGCGTCAGTATCCAAGCATGAAATATAAACACATACGACATCATCACCTTACTCTAAACAAGGATGTCCTGTTAGTTTGTTGATTCCTATCGCTGAAAGGTGACGGACAACAGCAAAAATGAAATTCCACAGGAGAGAACAATGAGGTTTGTGTGTACGGTTTGCACTTAGGAAACTGATATAGTGATCGAAACAGGAGATAAACTGTCCCCTATCCTGTTTGTAGTGTGGATGCCAGTAGATGTTGTAGCAAGAGTAGGTAATGTACCATCATAGTCTCATCACTCTGAGCTCATCATTTATACACGACATGGATAAAATCAAGGCCCATAGGAATGATGTGATAAAGAGATATGGTGACGTGTGTAGATGGCAACACACTGTCTGTCTTTTTCATTTAGGACCCACATATGTCCAAGATTATGACCCTTAAATGCACCCTGGGTAAGATGAAGCGTTTTTTTTGTGTGTGCCAGGATAAGATTTTAAGAATATAAGCCGTGTGCTGTATGTTGTCAGCCCAGAAGAGGGCAATACTATCATGATTCTCACATTGCTAATCATGTCAGACGCAACATCATCCTTTTTTTAATAGGATTTTTATTTAATATCGATACCAGGAAAAAGAAAAAGATCACAGAACTTTATGGTGTGTGAAGTAACTTTAGCCACAGAATCAAGAGGCTCCAAATGTGCTTCTGTGATGCTGAGAGATTTTTATATTTTATTTAATCAGTATCCACCCGACGTTACCAATGACTAAACTCAAGCGATTGCCAAAAACACTTCAGTGACTTTAAAGAAAACAGACTTGGCTGCAGCTCTGAGCTGTTTGCTCAGACTCTGAATCACACTTTGGCTGCAGTCAACGTCTTGTGCTATTATTTTGCGAGCCACAGTCGATGATGTAGGCCGAGGACGGTGCACTCTACTTAGTCTACTACTTCCAAAACAACAAAGTGAAGGCGGTCTTGGCAAAAAAGCTGCACAACCCACTCACTCCAACAAGTGCAGCTCCAGAAGATGAATCACACAGTTCCAAGTGAATGATTTTTACTCGTTGTGTGTCTCATCTGTAACTGTAACGATACCTCTCTGGAACATACTGTTAGTAGCTGATGGATTAGCATCTCAACTGACAACAGTAGTGAATGAGACGGCCATCTGTCAGTAACTGTCCCCGGCGTCTCTAAAGAGCTTTACCGCTCTAACAGACAGCTCTCTACCACCAGCGGGCACTTTGGGCTTTTACAGGAATTATAGTAAATCCATGAAGAGACATGTATAGAACTGAACTGGTCCCAGATAAGTTCTTATGCACAGACTGTCACCAAAGCCTCCTGATATGGAACAGGGCAACATTAAGAGTAAAGCTTTTATATAATACTGGCAACATATTTTTAGCTATATTAGACCTGCTAGTAAATTAGGGTCATGCAATTTCAATACTTTCATTGTGGTATGATTGCCATTCTTGTGATGCAGATAATATTTGAGACACAAGTGAAATCCACTGCCCTTGGGCGGTGGCTTTTAACGACAATTATAATGTGTAGAATTTGAAAAATTACACCTTTTACAACTGACTTTTATTTGATCCATCCCCACCTGCCATTACTCGATTATCAGTATTATTTGTACAAGAATAAATTGAACCTACTCAATTTGACTCCCTGCAAAGGGGCCATAAAAGAGAGAGTATATGACTGATTGTTTGTGTATTATACAGTATAAGAGGCAGTGGATCTGTCTGATGTTAATATGCTTTTAGTGTCATGGCTTATCCTGCTTTAGAGAACTCATGCAGGCTTTCTTACTGCCAAATGGATTTCTGCTTAACAACACCAGTGGGTATCATGGCAAACAAATCCATTCTTTACCTCATGGACAATAGATTAAATATATTTTTTTTACCAAAAACTTCTAGGAGCCATTGAGAGCACGTTTTACAGTAGCCAAGTAAAAGAGAGACAGAGAGAGACAGGCAGAGAGAGATAGAGAGAGAGAGAGATGGGCGGGGGTCTGAAAACTTAAATCTAAACTTTTTTTCTGCAGAGCAAATCCTGCATTCTAATTTGAAGCAAAGGAAATGAAGCATAGGCCATGTGGCTATCCGCAAATTTCACGCATCGCTGACGCAAAGCAGCTGTTTATCTCATCCCTTTATTATTCTGCCCCATGCAGGGCATTTCTCTCTCTTTTGAAAATCCCCACAATAATTTTTTTTTTTTTTTAATTTTTGTTCAGCCCTTTAAATGTGTTAGGAATCGTAAAACAAATTTGCAATAAACCAGCCCCAATAAGGAGATATGGTGACGTGTGTGTAGATGGCAACACACAGTCTGTCTTTTTTCATATAGGACCCACATATGTCCAAGATAATGCCCCTTAAATGCACCCTGGGTAAGATGAAGCGTTTTTTTTTGTGTTCCGGGATAAGATTTTAAGAATATAAGCTTGTTTATACATGACATGGATAAAATCAAGGCCCATAGGAATGATATGATAAAGAGATATGGTGATGTGTGTAGATGGCAACACACAGTCTGTCTTTTTTCATATAGGACCCACATATGTCCAAGATAATGCCCCTTAAATGCACCTTTTGTGTGCCAGGATAAGATTTTAAGAATATAAGCTGTGTGCTGTATGTTGTCAGCCCAGAAGAGGGCAATACTATCATGATTCTCCCTCATGTCAGACTTAACATCATCCTTTTTTTTTAACAGGATTTTTATTTATTGTCGATACCAGAAAAGAAAAGAAAAAGATCACAGAACTTTATGATGTGTGAAGTAGATTTAGACACAGAATCAAGAGGCTCCAAATGTGCTTCTGTGATTTAACTGAACTATAATGCATTCTTAAAAAACAGCACTTTAATGCTGATCAGCTGTCTAAAGTATCATCAGTAACAGTTTCATGCAGTGTTTTTTTAATTCTGGGACCTGATCTGCTCATGTGAGGCTTGTACATTGTACATGATTGTAAAATCAGTGAATTAGCTCTGTTCTTCACTCACATGTTGTTCTGGTTTGTATTCTGTGCTCAGCTACAGACACACATTTTTGGGAAAAGTGTCAACAAGTCTTCTATAGCCTTTTTCCTAACAAGTGCCTTTAATTGTATTTAGTGTGACTATTCCTATGTCTGTAACCTGCTAAGTCTATTCATCTAGGCAAAAAATAATGTTGTATGTAAAAAACTAAATAGTGCATTAAAACAAAATCAGTAAGATAATGTAAAAGAAAGGTGAAAAAACAGCTATATAATGTATCTTTAAACAGTAAATTAACTGTAAAATACTGTGAAATTAATAAAAAAACAGTATTTTTAGAGGCTCCAAATGTGCTTCTGTGATGCTGAGAGATTTTTTTTATTATTATTGAACTGCTGCACTACTGATGCACCATCATGATGCATATCACACTGTAACCTACATGTGTGTATATTCTCTTGGTTACATACCCTGCAGGACTCCCATCGTTGCAGGTGACTGATGTATTCTCCAAAAAGTTCAGCTTCATGTCGTAGTCGAGTTTCTGCGCAGAGCACGGATACAGGGACTGAGCGAGGTTCTTCACTTGTGTCATGAAGTTATCCATGTTCTCCTCCACGGCGGTGAAATCCAGAGGGAAGCTCTCGGTGGTGTCAGCCCGGTGATCCTCCCGGTCCGCCCGGTACGTGGGAGGAGGAGACGCGCGTCGCGGTTGTTGTTGTTGTGGGTTGCGGCCACCTCGGAACCTCCGTGCGCAAAACGCTCCGGACTGCATCAGGACCAGCAGCACCAGCGCTGATGAAACCAATCTGATCAGTGTCATCTTATCCAGGCGTTTAGATGTCCTTTCTTCCAAAAAAAAAAAAAAATGCAAAACTGTTTTACTGATGGAGCTGAGAGAGAAACGCTTAAATTGAACTAAATTAAAAGTCTTCTCAGATCAATCATCAGTCATCTGCTGAACTCTCTGCATCAAACTTTTCAAAGAGTGCAACCTACAAACTGTCTGCCCATCTATCTGGACCAAGCACACAAGCTTGAACGACAACACTCAGTGCCATGCTCTTGTATTTTATTCAAACTTTCCCCCCTTGTGTGTCCATCCAGCCAATCAGCAGGAGCTGGAGGTAGGACTCAGAGCAATGATGATCAAGCTGTGGCAGACTGACTAACCCCCCCCTTTTTTAATTTATAGAGGAGGAAAAAAAAAATGTCCATGCAGTTGGTTTCTTTTGATCCACGATGTTTTATTTGATGTGGTGGCTTTTATTGGCCCTTGAAATGCCCATTTCCCCATTCCGCCACAAATTTATAAAGTGAGAATATGCATGTTGTTACACACTTGCCTGAAAATCAAGTGGGGAGGAAAAAAACTGAGAACAAATTCGTGCATTGCAGAGCTCCAACAATATTTTGTCAGGAAAAATACACTGTTAAGAATTTCCCAGTCAAATAACAGTAAAGAACTGATGGCAGCAGAGGGTTGCCTTTATGTTACTGTAAAAATAACATTATTATACTGTCTGCTGCTGAAATTTACAGTACTGTTAATCAAAAATACAGTTTGAACTTTTATTAATTTCACAGTATTTTACAGTTAATTTACTGTTTAAAGATGCATTACATAGCTGTTTTTCACCTTTCTTTTACATTACATTTCCCATTCCGCCACAAATTTATGAAGTGAGAATATGCATCTTGTTACACACTTGCCTGAAAATCAAGTGGGTGAAAAAAAAAAAAAAATTGTGCAGAGCTCCAACAATATTTGGTCAGGAAAAAATACATTTTGATGTCAGACTCTACCTGGTTAAATAAGAGGAAATTATTATTTTTTAAGGGAAATAAACATATAATGTTGTTTAGAGAGTATCATCCTCCACCCCACAAAAAAACAACTCACATACCTTTTTTTAAGAATCACTTCCAGTTCTGACTAGTTGAGCTTCTCATGTTTTCTTAAGGTTTAGAAAAAGGGACTTGGACACTTGTTTTTTTTTTTTTTTTTAATCCAGATGGGGCCTCCAGAGATCAAAGCAACCATCACTCTTTCTCCCCCTTCGTCTCGCCTCCTCCCTCCCTCCCTCCCACTTCAGTCTCTTCCAAACTTTCCTGGTCTACTGTATATTTTAAGTCGAGCAGAGCATCCTGATGGGACGCCAGCTTTTTAACGCAGGAATGCCTCGTTACGGTCGAGGTAGGCTTCCCTCGAACAACCTCTCATTTTGAGGACACATTTAAGTTAAAGCGTAGCCCGCAGTGATTGCACAAGAATAACAGTGATTATTCATCGAGGTGACACTTCATGGTGACTTTTGTCTCTGATTGAGCTCATTCTTCCCCACGTGAGACAGACTGATATTGTTATTCAGTTTAGTTTCAAGTACCTGTACATATATGAGAGTAACAAGCTGCTGACTCTGGAGCAGCTTAAGGGGGTTATTCTCAGCTTGTTGTCATGTCTACAACAGTGAAACACAGACTCAGGTAGCGTATTGATGTCTTATTGATGCAGTATCAGCTTCAGCAGTGAGATTGGAGTGCTCATATTGGAGCCCTGTTTCTTCAGATATCAGATGTTGTTTCTGTGAGAACTAATGAATGTCATTGTAATAGAAAATAGGAGTCCGAGTTCAGTTTGACACCCCTGATAATAAATGTTGATAGAAACTCAGCCAGAAAGAAGAAATTGGGGCATTTTTAAAAGATGCTAACGTATCACCTGAGCACAACAACATGTTAAAGAGGACCTATTATGCTTTTGTGCTTTTTCTCTTTCCTTTAGGGGGTTATATCGTTTTTTTGTGCATGTAAAAGGTCTGCAAAGTTACAAAGCCCAAAGTCCACGCCAAAGGGAGTTACACTCCCCCACAGAAACACTGCTCCTGAACTGCCTGAAACGCCTTTCTTGAAGTCCCGCCTTTTCTTCAGTAACATGGTGATGTCACTAAGTAACCGATTTGCATAATACCTGCCTAGCGGCTATTTTGCAATGCCTTCAAACAAAGCTAGTTAGAGCGGAGTCCGAAGAGTTTGGTTCGGTTGACCAATCACAATAGAGTGTGCTTTTCGGTACAAGTGTGCCCCTGAAAACACAAATGGCATAAATGGTCCTCTTTAAAACTGCTTCACATCCTCTCCCGTGGTTAATCGGTGTGCCTAAAGGGCGTCGAAGTGTTCTGAGCCAGGTAAGATGGATATGAAGTCACCACCAGACGGACTGATGGTATTCATTGGGAACTTCAAACAGATGCTTGTGTAGATTAAAACATGTGGCAGGGCCCAGGAGGAGAGAGGATCTGTCACAGATTGAGTCTAGTCACTTTGACCCATACCTCCCCGTTTTATCACACGTCATCCCCAAAAATGTAACCCTTAAATCACTCGCAGATGGACGCTGGCCTCTGACACACCACGCTACCACGAAGAGAAGCCCCGGCGGTGTCGAAACGTCCTCTGACCCGAGCGTGAGCCACAGACGCTCGCGCTTCGACTGATCTGAACGTGCAGATTCTGTGTTACATTCACCGAACAGTGTGAGGCCGGAGACAGAAAACACTGGTTAACTTCGCTACTGTTGGTGCACGGTGGTTTCTTCTCTACTGTGCACCTTGTTTGAACTCCAAAGTGCTAAGCCGTTCTGGCTTTCACTGGTAATTCTCTCTCTCTCCCTTTTTTCTTTGCCTCCCATCGTCTGTGTGTAGCGTGGACACAAAATTTAACCATGCAAGTCCGAATGGATTAATCCTAGAATTAGGTCATTTGAAAATGACCCAGCTGTTCTGATGGCAGTCCCTCAGAAGTGCCCCCGTAGCCCCCACCCCGACTCCAGGCCTCCTGTGAAAGTCAAAGCCTGTCTTTCATCTCCGATCAGTTGCATGTGCCCTCACAGATCCACAGGTTTTACTGCTTAAGTCTGGGCTGGCAGCATTGATCATGTGACCCGTTGCCTGCCTGGACACATCATAGCTCCGCGAGCGCTCTCTCTCTCTCTCTTTCTGTCTGCGCCGCCCGCTCACACGTCCCCCATCGTCCGTCTCCCCCGTGCCTGTTAGTTTTGATTTGCACATGCTGTTGTTGAGGGTCCATCCGTGATCATCAAATCCTGCTAGTTGGAACTGTTAGGTCAGGTTACATCAAAGAGATCAGGAGGGATCAGCCTCTTGAAAGGGACAGGCTCTGGCTCACATCATCAGAAACAGGTGGAGGTCCTCATTGGAAGAACAAAGGAGAGATCACCATCTATAAAACTTTTATATTTCATAGAAGAGTTTCTTTAAATTGCCACCCTCTCCTATATGCAGAGCACGCTGGCACCAGTCAGCACCAGCATAAAACATATGATATCAGGTTATGGGACTCAACCGCAGCGCTAAATCCCATGAAGGTCCCAACAGCAAAGCCGGAGACTTAGTGGTATTACGCCGCAAAGTGTTTAAGTGTGGAAATCTGCTAAAACCGGGACGAAAAGGGGAAGTGTAAATGTATGGAATACAGCTCAGGTGTTACAAATTAGTTGAAACGTTGTTGAAACCTTCATAGGTTTTGTGTATATTGTAGTAATTTCTCCTGTGGCCAACATTTCCCTGCCTGTCCCCCCCCCCAAAAAAAAAACAACCGACTTTGACATTTCGTTTATTGCTTGTCATAAGAATAGAGCCGCTATACTGCACTTAAACAAGAAAATATTGTAGGTATTATTCATGCAAATGTAAGTCAAGGTAAGGCTTATTTATATAGCACATTTCAGAAACAAGGCAACTCAAAGGGCTTTACATAAACTATTAAAAGCATTGAGAAACACATTATAAAAGATAAAATAAAATAAAAAATAAGATAAAAAAATACATAAAATTCATAACATGATATAAAAAATTAAACCCACTTAATCATAATAATAATAATAATAATTCTACTGGTGGAGTGATGGAGATTTTAATTTTTTTTATTTAAGTATTTCGCCTCCATTGCATTCTCTACCAATCGTCACCTAGGTCTCTGAAGCTATAAATAAACCCAACAGAACCTACTTCTCCCTACTTTTATATAGATTTTTGCCTGCATTATTTTAATGACAGCTTCATTAACAAGTTGCTCTGACTGTAACGTTGGAGAGCTTTGACGTTTCAGCTTATCCGCCCCTGTGAAAACACTTCAGCTCCTGTTCTGTGTCACCTTGAGGCAAACCTCCGGAAGCAGGTCCCCTTAAATTCATGTTGAAACTATTGTTTGAAACCCAAAACAAACATGTACAGAGTTTTTTTTTGGGTGTTAACACACTGTAGAGTTCCTTTCATGTTCCCCCCCAACACCACAACCACCGCCACCACCACATGTTCCTGACATTACCCAGAGAATCGGTAAACAACCTTGATCCTGACTTAAGTCAAGAGGTGCCATCTAAGACGTGGATGTAAATGGGGAGCAAGAGAGAGTAAGAGAGGCAGGAGGAGACATCTGTCGAGCAGGCTCTCATTTCGTAAGAGGAGGCCGTCTATTGGTTGCAGATGATGCCCTGTTTGATAAAAATGAACTCTTTCAAGATAGGACAGCTTGCATTAGAGGTCTCTCTGGCACCGAGGGGTAATCAAATAGTTCAGGTCAGCTGTTTGTTGTTGATCTTTCATGTGAATGATGGCCACAGAATCGCTGCCGTCGCCTGTAAACAGCTCTGTCACGTCGTTCAAACTAAGCAAGATGGATGTTTGTATGCATGGGAACATGTTGTCGTACACGAGGATGGAGGATGGAGGTACCGGCGGCCTTCCTCCAGAGGAGTTTTCCATTCATGCCTCGAGCCTGAATCACCCTTTCGCAATGCCCTCTGCCAGGTAGCGACAGAGGAGGGAACAGAGACCAATTACCATTCGAGAACTGCTATTATTATCATCAGAGAGGCGGCAGAACCTCCTTCTTCCCCTGCGCTTATTCCCATCTCCACCGAGACAGAAGGAGAATCAGGCCCTTTTGTCTCGGAAATGTTTATTTATGCCACCGATTTGCCAAAGGACATGGAGAAGCCCTTATTACAGGTCATGACAGTAGAGTCACAACACATGATTCATTTAACCTGCTATGGGGAAATTCTTTTGAAGTCCACACCCTGCTGTAAAACATGGTCATTATTCAATTATGCCAGAGCTGTATTTGAAACTGTTTTTTTTTTTTTAGACTGTAGACCTTAAAGAATCTACGTAGGAAGGAGTTATTTTTAAAAGATTTCTGTTTTATAAAGAATTGTTGAAGAGTTGTTGACACAACGTAAATCTGATGTTCGGTCAAAACTCTCGGTGCCAGTTTTTTCAGCCGGGGATTAAGACTAGTCCTCGACTGAAGGCGAAATTCACTGGAAACATCCACAGAAAAGCACGTAGTCTTGGACTAGACTTAATCCCTGTCCGGGAACTGGGCCCACAATGTTGTGAGTACACGGTATGCGCTTCCATCCAGCGAGCCACTGGGACACTATTAGCGCATGGTATGTGCCTCATTATTTTTGACACTCTCTTAACACCAAGCAGCCGTTTTCTTTTATCCTCTCAGCAAGAAGACGAGGCTACTGTAATCAAAGAAGACAATGATCAGTGCCAGCCTCTTTGGCCTGGCCTGGTACCTGCTTTGATGTCATATTTTGGTGTATAGCGAGGCTGCGGCCCATGCCAAAGAGCACCCATAGTCGCCAACTGTCTGACAGGCTGCCTTTCATCAGAATGACATCACTCCGCTACTTGATTACTTTCCACAGGCTCTTCCAGGCCTGGGAATTTTCTCCCAGGAATCTGAAATCATCATCCCACGCCTTTACACCCTTCGTCTCAAAATAAAAGAAGCACACATCTGAGACACGCATAAGCTTGTGTGGCATACAGTATTTATATTCAAAGCTAACTACACTAACTGTTAGTAGTGTGAGGTATTTTCCTTGTCAGACCTTGTTGAGTTTGAAGTTTCTTTAATACAGCGGTGATATTTATGATGCTAGTGAAGCCCGATGGGGCTCAATAAATATGAATAGGCAACACGAAGAGACAAAATGAAACATGGAGATTAAAAACAACACCGCAATCTTTCAACTCAACATTTCCCCTCCTGTGATTTTCCCTCCGCGGGGGAGAGAGAGAGAGAAGTGATAAATTACAAGGTAGAATCTGAAGTGTTTGTTTTTGGAGGAAACTGCCGTGATGTGAGGTGGATATTTATATCCAACGTCTCTGGCTGGCAGCGTTGCCACTCTGCCCAACGCAGCGTCGGCTTCACAGGACCGCTTTCTGTCTTCACCTGTTAGGTCAGGAGGAGCAGACGTCCGCTCCTCCCCACATCATACAGACTCTCCTGTAGATGCCCCCGAGGATCAAGAGGTGTCTGCGGAGGCCCCGGACCGGCCCGTCCTTTCGACTGGAAACTAGAGTTTAGGATTTTCAAAAGGAAAAAGGATTCAAAGGATTAGAGAGTGTGTTTGTTTACTCTCAGCAGAAAGGATGTAGAGAATGACGGTACATAACTCATGTGGCTGCTCCGCTCTTTGATGCGTAAAGCACATATCCTCTTACAAACACCATTAGCTATAATTATGATCTAATTAGAAACACTGACTGAGATACATTGAAGTAACCGAGCTACTTAAGCACCAGCTAAGCCATTGAAATCTGGGTGTCTTCCCATATCATCTTTGCTCATGAGGTCACCTGTGGTCAGCCAGTGGAAACATTTACTCAAAGCAAGGTAACGTATCTGTTTGGGAATATATACGGCACCCACTTCCCTTTCTCCTGCGGCGGGAAGAAGGTGGTCATTTGTGGGAAGAAGAAAGTGTTACTCAGGCTTTAGTCACAAAGGGTACAAGGAAAGCCGTCACACAGGACTCATCATCTTGTTTTGTGATGACTAATGAGCAGATTGCTACCAGCACCTTCCGCTATGTCTATCTGGTTTTGATCTGTTTCATAATTCACTGGACTCACAGGAAGGAGGCTCCTTTCGGAGCGGGGAAGGCAATAAATGTGAACTATATATAGATTATCAGCCAATCTATGAGTAATTCCACATTTTTCTCTTCACTGTAGGTTTGTAAGATGAGAAAACTCTGGATGTAAATAAAATAAAGCTAAATACTTGGTACTACTACCACCAAGTAATACGACCACAAAAACAATTAAGCCAGGAGAATAAAATGAAATTCCATCAAAGTGAATGCCCTCACATCTGGACGACAGGTGTCGGCCTAATTCACATGTGTCAGAACTTTCTCCTTAATTTACTTATTTAAGAGTCCACAAAAGCAAGAGTGAAGCGGTTTTTGTGTACCTCTGGATTTGATACGGTACAAACCAAAAGGCACATGGTTATACCTCTAAAAAATGAAAGCGCGGCGGGCAGGTAGAGGAGAGGACAACTGTAACGTGTCTGAAGCGTAACCTGTTCTCCGGCCCTCGCTTTGAAACCAGATGAAGATCGGCTGCGGCCCTGAAGTCATTACACCTTCAAAGGTAATTAACACATGGCTTTTGTTTGGGCCCGATGAGCCCCAGATTATGTAGGTACAGATGGTCAGGGGGGCGGACGACAGATACCAAGAGCAAGGTGTGCTTGGATGTGCTTTCATGTCAGCAGGAAGTGCTTGACCCCTGGCCCCCTCCTGACCTCAAATCTAGGCTGTCAACGCCACTTCCTTGAGTGCCCTGTAAAGATTAACATGTGGACAGAGACAGGGGGCCTTCGGACCCCTGCGCGATGAGCAAAAGGACCCAGCTGGCATCTGTGCCCTGCTACATCTTTTGCCAGTTATGCTAATGTAAGGTTATATAAGATCAAAGGCTTGTTTTTTATCGATTTTTTTACTGAGGTCTTATGAAACTGCAACATTAGTTGATGTGGATACTGTAAGAACGCGGGAGCTGGGGATCAGAAAGGTGTTTCTTAACGTCCGTCGCCATCAGCAGGTTTGTTCCTGCTCTGCTTTAATGTTTTGAGCCTCTGTTTCACTTTGGGCTAAAAACTGCCACCTGGCGTATTTCTCGGGGTGGTAAATAGCAGCACTTCCTCCTTTTTGCCATCAAAGGGACGGAGGTCTTGCCTTGACCTTGGAGCCACTTTACCCCCCAAACCTCTCTGATCTCTCTCCCAGTACAGATACTACAGGGACCCTGTGTAGCATCATGTGTAGAAAGGCATCAATCTGATACCGCCATAGTTTCCATCTGTGATCAGTTCTGGTTTATTAGCAGAACTTTAAAGGATAAGTCCGACATTTGATGCCACTCTCATGTAAGTATGAAGCTACCGCCAGCAGCTGGCTAACGTAGCTTAGTATAAAGAAGTAAAATGGGGGCAAACAGCTAGCCTGGTTCTGTCCAAAGATAACAAAACCCACCTACCAGCACCCCTAAAGCTCGGTACTTAACATGTTATATCTTGTTTGTTTAATCTGTACAACGGTGATTTGCCATTTTACTGGAGGTTATGTACCAGACTATTTCTTGGACAAGGACCAGTCCCCGCTGGTTGCCTAGCAACTGGCTCTGGCCAAGAAATAGTTTGCCACATTAACGCCCCATAAAACTATGAATTGTCACTGTTTAGACTGTTACCAATTAGACTGTCAGGCTATATTGAATAGGCGTTATCAGTTGCTATAAGCACCATAGATGTAGGTCAATAGGGGCCTACTACACACACTGGTAGGTTTTATCATCAATTCACATTGTAGATAACCGAAAGAAAGTATGAAAGAACACAACAGTGACCTCTAGTGACTGTAGTAACTGTAACGGGAGTAGAAGCGGAAGTCAGGCGCTGTAGTATCGACAGTGTGAAACTCCATGGGGGGTGTGGAGGCCGCGGGCGATAGATGGGACGCAAAACATCGGCCAGGAAGCCGGGGTTTGCATCCCATGTTCACAAGCGTTAAGTTTCACTTTCACTTTTAAAACGTAGTTATTTTAACTCAAAACACAATGTTTTCCCCAAACTGTTGTTGCCTAAACCTAAAGAAATTGTAGTTCAGTTTCCTAAACCTAGAAAAGAGAAGCCTTTTTGTTTGTGTTCAAAACGTAACATTTAATTCAGTTTTACAACGTGTTAGAACGTGTTGCTTTTAAGTTTCGCTTTCACTTTTACAATGTTGTAGCAGGCCCCTACCCACATGGTGCTTATAGACCGATAACGCCTATTTAACAGCCTGATAACAGTTTTTACACTTCAGCTTATGTACAGATTAAAGAAACAATATACAGTGTTAATTGATGATTGTTGATTTTGTTACCTTTCAACAGAGACAGGCTTGCTGTTCCACCATTTCCAGTTTTTTGGCTAAGCTGAGTTAGTTACGTTATTTCCTGTACAGTTAAGGTATCAATCGTCTCATCTAACTCATACGCATATTTCCCAAAATGCCAAACTGTTCCTTTAAAATTCCTTTATCCTTCATCACCCTTTACTGAAGGTGATGAAATACAAAGTCCACATTATAAAGGAGGAGTAAATGGCTCCTGGCTTACAACACATGATGCTTCGCCGGGTTATTGTTGTTTGTTTGAGTCATTGTGAGCTTTTGATTCTGGGTGACAAAGAATTGAAACATCCTTTCCAATGGCTGAGTAATGCTAAACACGTGTAGACGCCTTTCTTGGACAAATGAATACTTTGATGATGAAATCACATTGAAGTAGAGAATACGTGACCATGTAAATGAATTAGAAGGTGGTATGATTCAGATTCAGATAGCAGGAGTAAACTGTGCTCCACGTGTTGTCAGTCAGGAGCATCGTAAAGCTCCAGATCTACACGATCTGTGGCCCTGCAAGCATCAAACACGCATGCAGAGGCATACATACACAGGCACAGTGATCCCTACAGTTTAATATGAATGATCTCAAGCAGACACTTGGATCTGTGGGTCAGCAGTCTGTCTCAGGAGAGCGTTTGATGATTGCGTTTTATTGTTCCAGAAGGTCAAGATCTTCAAAGCTCTCCTTCTGTTCTCCACAGGGCACCCGGGCAGCAGCTGTCGGGATACACTCGGCTTTGTGTTTTTATACGAGAGAAGAGGTAGGTCAAGCCCACTCTCACAGAAATGTTTTTACTGGGGGGTAGGCACTCAGTGGATACCATAATATTGTTGTTCTGCCCTTTTGTGCTGGAGAGCGGGGAGCGTGTGAATCCCGTCGGACGAGACGTCACCTCTGCCGGGTCTGACGCTGATCAAATAGCCTTTTTGGCATGATTCAGCAGTATCCCTATGTGTGTGAAATGGTACAGACAAAACAGACCACCACTTGGGCTTTAGATCAAATGTCTTCCCTCTTGTGCTCCTATAATGCACTGCGTCAGAGCTCATACACTAAGGCAACACCAGTCTTGTACAACCAATGTCAGTTTACACAGCAGATGATCTGACCTGATGTGCTTTCTCGTCATGTTATTGGCTCCCATAAAGCATTCCTGCTCTTTGCTGTATATATTGCTTTCCAAGATTATAGTTTGTCGGAGGCCACATTTTTAAATTTTCTATTTGCAATGCTACAAATACCTTCACACGTTGATAATTGTGGATATTTTTAGTACATACGAGCCTCTTAGCGGAAAACTAAGGGTCTCTTTTGAAGAATGATCTAATATAAAGCAGAGGGCAACCTCCGGGTCTGTAAAGTGAAGCCAATGCGGAAGTGCATTAACTCTGGTTGCAAAAAGAAGTCAGATTGTATAGAAGTCTATGAGGAAATGAGCCTACTTCTCACTTGATTTATTACCTCAGTAAACATTGTAAACATGAGTTTATGGTCTCAATCACTAGTATCAAGTCTTCTTCAACACAGCATGATGTTCATTTAGTAAATTATGGTCCCATTTAGAGTCAAACAGACCATAAAGCAGGGGATGCTTTAGGGCGTGGCTACCTCGTGATTGACAGGTCGCTACCACGGCATTGTCCGGTCTGGGAGTTGTCCACGTTTTCGTCTTAGAACTTTAACCCTTTCTCAGTTTGTTTCCAGTTCATCAAAGTTAATTATAAAAAAATTTGTCGGTTGTACTTAGCTCCATTCTCTCGAGTCACTTCTGGTTGCAAAAAATCAAGAAGGCGACGGCCAAAATGTTGAACTCGGAGCTTCAAAACGGCAGTCCACAAACCAATGAGTGACGTCACGGTGACTACGTCCACTTCTTATATACTGTCTGTGACTTAACCTGACAAAAACAAAGGCTTAAGCATCTGTAAATGCAGATAAGGCATGCTACAATCGGCCCACATTGCACCATTTTGGAGCCCTTTAAAACGACGCTATACAGTATATTTTCCTCTTCACATCTTCCAGCACAGAATGCAATCAATAAAAGGTGTCTGTAAGTTAAAAAAATTGGCCATTGGGAATTAGAGCTTTCTTCTAGCTCCAATCCAGTGATGAGGAAGAGGTCAGACTGACGATAGGCTAAGTGGTTTAGATCGATGGACCCCCATCAGCTAGGAAACTCGAAGCCAACAAGGATGCAGCGTTAAGACCTGGATGGCGTGGCCCGGTGTAGAATAGTTCACACACTGTTCCTCTGACCTCCTGCACCCTCCAGTTGACCACCCTGAAACGCTGACTTTTCTTACGCCCGCTGTGATGCTGCTCCACCCCGCGCGCACCCTTCCCTCTTGACAGGATGTCCATGGAAAGACTCCCTCTCGCCCTCCCTCCACCTGTTTTCACACCCAGCGAGCTGAAGAGGCTCCTTTTCATGCCGTTCGCTATGCATTTGAAGTGTCCAGTTGCTGAGCACATACGCCTCAGGACCGTCTGTGGTTTGTGCCTTTGATAGCTGGAATGCTGTTTTGGACTTTCTTACGCAGCTAAGGGTCAAAATGCACCACCAAACCTTAAGCCAATTTATTTTCCAGCTTTACGGACATGTCGAATAAGAGTGGCTTTGTGCATCTCATCCAATTTGTTTCCACTTAACCTGCTGTGATTCACCCAGTTTTGCTTAATTGCAACTCAAATTGAGGTGATGAAAGCAGCAGCCACCTACTCTGCTCCACAGTATATCAGTAGTGTGTCACAACTGGTGTGGATAATTCCTACTCTACAATAACAGAGCTGCTTTATGTTCCCCCTGAGAGCCACTAACATTGAAGACAGTCGGTTGACTCACTTTGCCAGAATTCTGCAATCTGCAATTCCCAACATTCCCCAGGCTTTTCAGTTTTCACAACGCCAAGAAATAACAAAACACAGATTACATGCAAATATGACAGGAAGTTTGAATCAATTTGATCTCCTCCGCAGCATCGACACAAACAGTGAAATACACACCGCAGCAAAGCGAGACTTTTTGTAACATCATCGGATCTCTCGCGAAGCAGAAAACTCGCCGGAGAGCGGGACACGGTAGCAGGAAGGGGTTGGCGCTCAAACAAAGTGCTGTCACTTTGATCATTTCCTACTGGTCTTTGATCTCGGCACTCTTGAAAGGGCCGATAATGATGTTTAATTGATTATGTAGAATGAACAAGCATGGTGTGCTCTTGTATCATTCATTCCTCCCTTTTTTTGTGTGTGCTCTCTCCAAAAGAAGATCGCTCGCATGCCATATTGCCCCTTCCCTTTCTTCTTCTAAAACAAATAAAGACGTCAAACATCAAAGCTGTTCTTGGTTAATAAAAGAAGACCTCAAATATTTTCCATTATGTTTGACATGGTTTTGGGTTTCGCCAACCAGAGGAATAACAACAGGACGGAATAAGATGTCGCTTTTTTTTGTTGTTGTTGCTCCGTTTCTGTGTTACAGAGGTTAAGCAGACCAAACTTGAGCCGCTTCTTTGATGTCGTTGGCTCTAATTATTCAAAGGTAGTCTTTCTCTCTTCCACTTCTCTTCTGAGACACAAGTCCCCCCCCCTCCCGCCCATCGCTCTCTCTTCTTACTGTCCCTTTCCACCCTCCTGATTATGATATCCAGAGTTCCCCGGCTAAAACAACAGTCTGTCAGAGGATCACTTTCCTTTGAAGTGGATGTCAGTCAGTTGTGTTTCTGTCTTGGGCCAGAGTACTGACCCTTGACCTGCAGTGATTACTTCCGTGGCGCAGCCAAGCAGAGATAACTGTAAATGCAGGCCTTTGATATCCGCTTGAGAGCGGGATGTTGAGCCCTGAAGGGAAATACAATGATGGTCAGGCATCTTAGCATGTGCGTGCACAAGCTCACGCACAGATAGACAGACAAGGCGCCATATGGCAGAGGTCAAGGAAACATGGGTATGACTTCCTGATCAAAGCCGCGACACAGTGATACTTGAATCTCTCAGAACCCAAATCAGAGAAGATTTGTGGAGGGCTGCTAATGAAATCTTCCTATTAAATCTTCCTTTTGGCTTTTGGGGTGACTCGAGAAAACATACCTCAAACTTAAAGGAATAGTTCGTCATTTTGGTAAATATTTCTCAGTGGCTTGGAGTTGGACCCTGATCAGACAGAGCACGTTTTAGCAGCCTGGGGTGGCTTTTTGTAATTGTTTTCAATGATTGTAAAGCGTTTTGCACACTGCTTTTGCGTTTTTGTAGGAGCGCCCTGAACGCCTCGAAAAGCAGCCAACGTCATTAACGTTTTTTCTCACTTTGGCGACTTTTGCTGGATACCCGGAGCTATATGACTTTACCAACCGTAGTTACCATGATCTGAACACAAAATAGCAGGAGGCAAATTGGTACGGTACTTGAGATTTCGGTTAAGTTGTTTTCATTAATATAACCATTAGGTAGGGTACAGTTCGTGGTTTGTGTTAAGCTAATGTTAGCACTCATTCGGTGGTTGCCCAGCAACAATTTCAAAAAAAGATGCTGCAAAGCGCAAAAAGCGCTCAGTGTGATCGGGCAACGAATATGCAATATGTTATATAGTAACAAAATCCACTTAACAACACCTATAAAGCTCATAACTGTCTCTAAAAACAACATATTGTGATAGTATGGAGGGGTTATGTGCCAGACTATCTCTTGGCTATGAACAGAAACTTTTTGGAGTCTCGGCTGGTTACCTAGCAACTGCTCAGAGCCAAGAAATAGTCTGGCACATAACAGCAAATTGTAATTTTTACACCTTAGGATTTGTGCGATACAGAGACAACGTGTTAATTGGTGAGCTGTAGAGGTATCGATAGGTGAATTTTGTTACCTTTGGACAGATCCAGGCTAGCAGTTTCCCCCTGTTTCCAGTCTTTGTGCTAAGCTAAGCTAAATGGCTGCTGGCTGCAGCTTCATTTCTACCGTACAGATATGATATCCCTGTCCCTTGATGAGGAGATTGTTTTTGCATTTTAATATCAATTTGTTCATTAAATATCATATAAATAGCAGCATCTGTTTGCATTTGGATACATTAGTGTTATCTGCTTTCATTCACTCAAAGGTTTTGCTCGAGTGAAGCCTATAAATCAGTTCAAGTTCAATATGATGAAGAGACGGAGACATGGAGACAAAAAGTCTGTTGAGATTACTACTTTTCTGCCAGTAGCCACTTGTTGAGGTCTATTAGAAAAAAGTGTGGAGTGAATCAAAGACGAGCAGAAAGTTAGCACTCATCATGCAACACATGCATCAGTGATGGGAGAGCACAAAGAGTCTGTTTTGTTATTTTTTTTGTTCCTGCGGATATTCTTTTATCTTTGAAATAAGTATTTAGTCAACATGACAGTCCATTTTCATCCGCGTCCAGATGGCAGACTTAAAAATCACATCCAACAAAAAAATGCATGGATAATATCCATTCTCACATGCATGAAAACGTAAACAATTGTAAATATTCAAGGCTGCATTTGGCTCATGAGCCAAACCCGCTGTCATAGCTGATTAACTCTTTGAGAATGGTGATACAAAGCTATTATAATCACGTTTTGTTTAAATCAGCCTGAGCGAGTGGGTTTAAGCCTTCAGAGGAACGCCATCAAGCGCCCAACACTCTGACATAGGCATATATAGTCATTACTGGAATGACTGTTGACATGTTCCGCTAAACAAGACCAGAGTTGACCGCGCTCTCATGTGAGGGACAAATGAAGATGAGCAGATGAGAGTTCCTGATGGGGACTCACTCTCTCTCTCTCTCTCCGTCCTCTGCTATAATTACGGCCTTTCTTTTTTTTCACTCTGTACTTCCAGTCGTCTGTGGTATTCTCTTGTTGTTGTTTTTTCTGAAGCAAAAGAAAAAGCCAAAAGACCAGTATGCTGCTTGGACTGAATGTCATGTTTGAGCTCAGAATAGTAAACACAAAGCCTTGTAATTTGCAGAATGCTTTTGTCATCTTCACCTCTAATTTCTCTTTCAGCACAGAGTGACTGCCACATATGAGGAGAGCGGGAATCAAAGGAAGCCGTGGAATGCTTCAAGGGTAAAAATGAACACAGGAATGAATGACGGTTGCTCCGACTGCTGGTCTTACTACATCTGTCATCGCTCTTCATTTCACACCCAAATGATTTTTCAGTTCACATCATATGAATTTGCATCTGCGGCAAACAGGACAAAATATAGAAGATGTAAAACCATAGACTGTACATAAAGATGGATGACGCGTCTCCTCTTCCTCCTTCCTCCTCCTTCCCAAAATATCCCGGATACGTGAGCTGCCGTCTTGAGATTTTGACGTCATTTGGAGCCAGAGTCTGCTCACATGTGATCGGGCCTGGAGCCGCGGTATCGAGGTCCCGCCCAGACACCCGCCTGAGCCAATCACGAGTCGAGCACGGCCCCGCAGCTTGTTAGCGTGAGCCACTTGGCTGCTATGTTAACACTACGGTAGCTGTTTGGCTAGAAATACTCAACAACTAACCGTAATATCTCTATAACTACATTTTTGATCAAATTGACACGTGTTCTAGTACACAGACTCGTGACGGTTATGGAAAGTTAAAGGTACATCTGTTCTCTCGTCCAATTTACCGAGCCTCCGGCTCCATGAGTACTTCACTCAGAGCAGCTGTCAATCATGACGTCTCACCCCCTTTTTTAGCATCAAATAACTAATTAAAACCAAACTTATCAGAAAAATGAACACTTGAACATACATCAGCATGATAAGAACTACCTAAAATGACAGAAACCATCTTTGGGAAAAATGTATTTGACGTGTACTTTGACTTTTTATTTTGGCCGATGTCCCATCCGCTAACATGGAGGAGGTCACTGATTCACTGATTTATGACCTATGCTGCAACCAGCCACCAGGGGGCGATCAAGATGTTTTTGCTTCACTTTTGGGGAGCTGTCATGCCGTCCATCTTTATATACAGTATATGTGTAAAACACAATTATTAAACCATGTAAACTTATTAACTATCACTGATTCCTACCTAGGACACAGAGTAAATGTGCTATGGAGCAAAGCGTTTTCAGTCCACCGTGTCCTTACAGCAGGTGGTTTTCCTTCCCTCTGGTTTAAAAATATATTATTGAGTATATCATCCATCCATCCATTATCTGTAACCACTTATCCTGTTCAGGGTCGCGGGGGGGCTAGAGCCGATCCCAGCTGACATTGGGCGAAGTCCGGGTACACCCTGGACAGGTCGCCTGACTATCACAGGGCTGAAACATAGAGACAGACTATTGTGTATATCAGAATAACAATAAGCAATCGAAAGGTCTTTAGTTGGGTTGCGTCCAAAATTTCATACTAACATGCTATTTAGTATGCTGAAGCAGTATGTGAGATATTTTAGTATGTCTGAAAACTTAGTATGAAACCAATAGTACGCGAATGGCATACTATTTCCAGTGAAATATTACAGTATGCAACGCTGGACACTACAGCGGAATAAATATTCCACCATTCAATGCGGTAGAGACGAAAACGTTCATAACAGACGTTGACGGACAGCTCTATAACATCAATAACGCTTCAATTTAAGTGTAAGTATAGGATTTTACTTTGCTAGACGTAATATATATTTCAAAATTTGTTCAGACTTTGATTCTCACAAACTGTCGTTTTGGTCACATGAGGTTGTCACGGGTTACCATGGTTACAGATCTCCAACCGGCAAGGAATCTCTCGGGAAGTGACGACGTAAATTACTGCTCAGTGCGTCCGAAAAGATACATACTACTGTTTATTCACACAAAAGTATGTTGAACGATAGCACACATATTGGGTATGTAGTGCATAGTATGTGATTTCGGACGAAGCCTTGGTGTCAGATAAATGCAAATCTGATGTGGAACAAAATCCTACAGCCCTCCACATCATAAAACAGACCCAATACTGTCTGTACTGCAAGTTTCTTATCAACAGACCTTGGTAATTTCCCGACCCTGAGTCTTAAATGAAATATGGGCTGTGTCAAGCAGCTTATGTTGTTTCAAACAGCTGCCTCAGGAGGGAGCTGCAACTGCTCAGGATTCTGCTCTAATTTCAGTCACAGCCATCGACTGCTGGCTCTGTCACCTGTCACCTTCTCGACCTGCTCCTCGTTTGCTCCTTATTCCCTGTGAGCACGAGTCCCGACATTCAGTACAGTATAATGTAAGCAGCGGCTTTGCTTGTAAAGTAAAAGACACGTAAAATGCCAGCAGTCTGGCAGCATTTCAGGTCTCCTTGTCTCTCTTTTGTCCTGTCAGAAGCCTTCCTGTGATCTGCCTGCTGTGTCCTCTCATGACAAGAGAGTCTGACTTTGACAAATTTAGTCTTTTGTCTTTTGTGTTGTCTTTGTTTTCATATATATCCTTTTGGAGTAAGCGAAGAGTTCATTTAATGCACTTGTTTAGTTGACAGGACAGGACACCTCTTTCATCCTTCCTTCTGTAATTACTTCAGATAGTCATGCAAGTGAGGAGAGGTTCAGCTGCCATCTCTGAGATGATATTTGCTCTCATACCACTGGTAACAAGTGTCCTCTGTGTATATGTCATTTTAATTCCTGTTGCTTCAATCAAGGAGTAACAGGATAAAAGACATCAAACAGTTAGTCCTTCATTAATAGAAATCAAATAAAGTTGTTACAGTGATTTGTGAGTAGCGGCGGCCTTGTCCTTCTTTCCTTTAAACAGCAGCGTGTTGTCCTCTCTCTTTGAAATGTAAATAATTTGACCGCTCCCATGGTAACACCTCCCATGTAAACAGCCTCAGCGCCGTGCACCAGCCCTCCACTGATATGAACTTTGTTTAGGGCTAGAGAGAGAGAGAGAGAGAGAGAGAGAGAGAGGGGAACCACTTGAGGAGACGTAACTTTGAAAATCCCTTTCATGTCGTGGAAAAGCGATGAACTTCTGTTGTGGTTTATTGCCGGTGTGATTTTTAAAAGCATCCCCCCTGGCTCTTTGAAGTGAGAACGGGTCTGTTTTTCTTCTGTCACTGTTCATCTGTTTCTTGTCTCTGATTGGATCAGATGAAATCCGTTTTCTATGTCCATTGTTTCGCTGGTCAGACTGAACTCAAACTGGCTCCAACATAGAGCGATGAATTACACTCAAGTCGAGCAGGTGTCTTAACAAATCTGGTGACTTGTCCTTCGTGGGATGACATGAAGATTGTTTGACACTCTGCTGTTGCTATACAGTACATGTTAGCCTAAGAAGACTCAGCTTTAAAGGTTCTCTATAAAATATCCATTAATATAGCATCAAACACCTGTTTGTAATATAAAGATATAGAGGAGTAATGTCTACCTGAGCAGAGAATGAATCTAAGCTTCTCTGTGCTTTGTTGACATAGCCGGGCCAGTCATGCGTGCCTTTTAGTGCATGTGAGCGTGCCCCACTAGCTAGCTCACACTGACATAACACTCTTAGCTCTGTCAGCTCTGTTGCTGTTGTTAGCGCTGTTAGTTGCGAGAGTTGCCGGCTCAGCCGTCGCCATGTTGAGAGCCGTGCGGAGGCAATAGACATGCTCTGAACTATGAATTTAGCACCTTTAAATGAAAGAAAGTAAACCCATTTCCAAAATAGTCACACAATCTGTCATTGTGGTACTTACTTGTGGGAATTATAGTGAAAATATATTATTCCCCATTTTGCTGGGGATCCTCTGGAACCCCCTCAAGGACCTCAGGGGGTCCCCCGACCCCACTTTGGGAACCACTGAGCTAAAGAGATGCTGCTTGGCAGATTTTGTTATTTTTGGATGAAGCCAGGCTAGCTCTTTCCCCCTGTTTCCAGTCTTTATGCTAAGCTAAGCTAAGCACATACAGACATGAGAGTGGTATCAATCTTCTCATCTAACTCCCAGCAAGAACGCAAATAAGAGTATTTACAAAATGTTGAAGTAATCCTCTTAATATGACTGTTTATATAGTCCTGTTTCTGTTAAAGGCTTCAGTGAATGATTGGACAATGATTGGCCGGATTGATGTGTTCACTGACAAAAATGCCCCCTCTTCAAAGTTAGCTGACCAGACCATGATCGTAATATCTTTCCTCACTTTTTACAGATTTTGTCATGCATGCCTTCATGCTGCTGAAGCCAGTGCTTCATTATGCTTTTACGGCCTATTCCGGTCAAACTCGCGCTGCGGTCACACACATCGAATTGTTCTCCTGACAGCTGTCTGTGCCTTTTTTATATAATAGCTACTTGAAACGGAGGAAGGTTTTATTTTCCTTCTGAGCATTATTTTTACTGATTCATGTGTCTTTTTATGATGTTATTTCAGCTCCGAGCGGGTTCAGAAATAGTCTCAAAGTGCTATTCCCGAGCACTTATATACCTAACATATAAACATTTTTATTGCTCGAATGTAATTTTGTGGGAAAGGAAGACAAAAAAGACACGCATTTTTTGATTTCCTTCCAATAAATGTTTGGAATTGTAATAACCTCTGGGACAGACAGCATGTTAGTGTCTCATGTGGCTTGAGGATCCGGGTTGCTCTCTCTCTCTGTGGTATGCCTGTCCAAGGGCTTGTTACTCTTTGAGGTCTTGGTTTGTTTAATGAAGTGGTAATCTGTCTACACAGAGGATCACCCTTGAATCTTAAGTTCACTGTGTCAAGTGGCTCTGTTTATAAACTTCTTAGTGTCTCTAATAAAATGGCTGTTAGTCCCCCCCCCCTCCATGCTTGAGAATAGTATGTCCGATATAATGATGTATCCCAGCGGCGTCGACTGTTCTTTCTCCTCTGTGATGCCACCACCTCTGGGTTTGTATATGTTCAACCCTGACATTGAAACCTATGCTTGCGGCTCTGCTGTGCTGAGGGCCAAATGCAAATTGTATCCTAGTGGGCAGCTGGCAGGGAAGTCCACGCCGGCCCAAAGGAGGTTGTGTTCTGCCTGTCTCGGGTGTGTTTGTGCAGCCATTTTTTAAAGGGTGCCGAGGACTTTCCAGCTGCGGCGCTGCAGTTTGCCTCGGGATCATCAGAAAAACAACATTCGCGTTACAGAGAGGGGGACTGAAAACACGATCCACTCCGCAGTGTGTTTGAAATGTTAACTAAAGAAAACAAGCTGGCTAATGGTTTTGTATTTATATATTTTCTTTGGAGGCTTTGAAGTCGGAGCCCGCGTTGCATGTCAGCCCCAGGCAACTCTGGAAAGTAACTGTGAATGTAAAGAGCTTGATTTCACCTCTGCCTCTGAGGACTTCACAGATTTCACTAAAACATTTTTCCTACATTGGAGCCAGAAATTTGTCAATTTTCATTTAAATGTTATCGACACTGCTCCAAAATGCCCTCAAGGCCAAATCAACAATGAATGTTTTTTATAGCATCACTTTTCACATGTTAGATGATGTAGAGAATTCATGAACAAATTTCAAGAAAAAAAGAGGATTCTTCAAGAAATTTACACTCAACCACAACCAGAGTTATGCTGTGCTTATACTATAAAGCCGTGGGCACACTACCCGCATCTGCGTCGCGTGGTGGCTGCGTGATGCAGGAGTCTGGTGTTCACGCTATACGCTTGTTGGCTGCGTGTCAGCTGCGTGTCGGCTGCCTGTCAGCTGGGTTTCTGCTGATGCTGTAAGCCCTTTCTTTCTGCATAGAGTTTGCCTTTTAATGGCCATTTAACTTCATGATAAATATAATTTATATTTATTTTAGACAGAGAAAGGTTCAGAAACGTGTGGTAATTAGTAAATAATAGTAATAATCCACAATTAAAACTCCGTACTGTATTCATTTATGATGCTTTCCAAGTCACTGCTTGTTCCACATCACTGTCCGGCACATATTTCAGAATAAAAGCCTTGTGTTAACAAATTAAGGAATTCTGTGCAAAGAAAACCCGCTTTAGGGCTTTTATTTCGAAATGAAAGCAGGAAGTGTTGATTTAAACCCCAAACTTTATCAGTTTTTTGAGCTCTCAAAGTGACTGCGTGTTCCACAGCACTGACTGCTCATATTTCAGAATAAAAGCCTCGTGTTAACAAATGAAGGGATTCTGTCTATAGAAAAAACGCCTGAGGGCTTTTATTTTTAAATGAAAGCAGGTAGTGTTGATTTAAAAACAAGTTTACTTAACTTTACTTTTTTTCATCTCTGTAACATATTCTACAGATAGACCTCGAAACTGTAGTAATCTTGCTGGTATGATGTTCATATACAGTCACTAGATCACTTTCACTGTCTGTAACATATTCTACAGATGTCTAGACATGTAAACTGTATTATGTAGCTGATATGATGTCCATATACTGTCAATAGATCACCTTCACTGTCTGTTGCTGCTGGGACATGCAGCCGAGACGCGAGCGGCTTGCGTGTAAAATAGGCGAGCCTTCTATTCTATAAAATAGACGCGCGTCACTTATTGCTGCATGACGCGCTACAAATAAAGCTGAGCTGGTCTCAGCTTTTTTCAGCACTCCAGTGACGCAGTGAAGCGTCAACCAATCATATGTTTTTGTTTCATCCTGTTCTGTTCTAAAACAATTCCGTTAACCAGTTCCCAGTGCTTTTTAACGACATAATACATCAACGAACGCTTGAGCACCAATTTACGCCCCGGTGGACATGTACCTTTATACTGTAGGTGCACGGAATGAAGCTATGTTCACACTACAAGGAACAAAAGCAGCAAAACGGCCAAACATGGCCAGCTACATTGCCACAGAGTCGCCGTTGAAGTGCTGCTCAAGCATTGACATATTATGTAGTTAAATAGCACTGGTAACAAAACAAAAACATAGAATTGGTTGTTGCTTCACTACTTTATTGGAGCGCTGAAAAATGTTGAGACCAACTCAACTTTTTTGTAGCACGTCACACCCATCATGCATCATCAAGTGTCGGGCGTCAGTCTGGAGCTTCATGTCACCGGCTTTCATAGAAAATGACTTGTAGCCTGTTGCTGTGTCGCTCGTCTTGTTAACACAGTCTTGTGGTTTTGTGTTCAAACTAAAGAACATAAGATGGTAAACGATTGAATGCATAAATTAGCCAATCCACTGAGCTAGTTAGCACAGTTTTATTGTAGTAGATGCTTTGTAGCTCAGTAATGTTTCCATACCCCATTAATAATTTAACTTTTATACGTTTTTACCTCTCTGTTTTGAGCTTCCTCTTTTGTTCCTCATAACCATATTATTGTACCCCATTTTGTGTAATTACCCCATAAATACTGAATAATTCCACTGTAATTTGCAGGATTTTATCAAGAGCATTGGCCCGTTTTTGTTATCCCTGAAGTGTAAAGTAAACGGTTAAACATTATGTTTTGACCAGACAATGAATTATTTTCTCCATTCCGACTTTTATTGCATTTAATTCTAATTATTTAATGACTTCATCATTTACCAGTGAGTTTGAAACCACTTTGGACCAAAGAAATAGTCCCAATGAAAACACAGGGACACTGTGTCTGGAAAAAAAATGTTTGTACGGACATCTGAAAACCTGCGCAAGCAAAACCCCAAATATCTGCACGGAGAGTCACATGAAAAAATGTGTTTTTTCACCAAGTTTGGAGCCACATTTAATGTTCTGAAGAAGATTCAGTGCAGTCTACTAGATCCTCTGTGTCAGTGTATGTGTTCTTTTTGTTGTGTGTGTGTGTGTGTGCATGGGTGTGTGGGCTGGGGGGGTTATTACTGCTTCTTGTTGGTTGCGGCGCAGTCCTGTCTGTCCTGTGGGACATCTGTGGGTTGCGTGATGGGCTTTGTGGAACGGTGCTCTGTTAGTGGAGTTAAACAGGCACAGTCACGAGCTCTACCAGACGCCATGGGCACAAGTGGCCTTGTCTCTTTGAGGCTCCGTACACACGCACATGTGCCGACGTACTACAACATAAAAAACACAAAATGACACTGATACACAAACATAAAGCACATTCAGTTATAACCACGGACTCATACCCGGACAAGTGTTTGGGAACACTTAAAGGGAGAGGTTGAGTGTTTTGAAGTGGGGTTGTATGAGGTACTTATCTATAGTCAGTGAATTACCTACAGTAGAGGATGGTAGGCACGTCCCCAGTTTGGAGAAGATATAGCCTCTGAAAAGGAAAGCCATATATTAAAAATATTTTCACGCTTTACCTTGTCATCAGACAGCCCTTTCCGACGGGGAACTGAAGCCATTGTATCCATCTGTGCTCTCGCCAAAGCCACCAGACTCCATTGAAAAAAACTGTAATTTTTATGTCGCAGAATATGGAGGTTGCTGGTCTACCGCTGCCTCGATCGGTTGATGTTATTGTGTGACTTTGGTTAGTTTGGAATCACCAACACAGCACCCACCATCCATCATTTGAAAGCCTTTAAACATCAGCCAAAATTCTAGTTTTAATCCTAACATGTAGCTTTCCAAAGCCACCAGACTCCATTGAAAAAAACTCAAATTTTACCTCACAGAATACGGGGGTGGCTGGTCTACCGCTGCCTCAATCGGTTAGTTTATTTGTGTTATTGTGTGACTTTGGTTAGTTCGGATTCACTAACACAGCACCCACCATCCATCTCTCAGTGATGTATGCGGTCTGCAACGTATTTGAAGCCTTTACACATCAGCCAAAATCCTAGTTTTATTCCTAACAACAAGCTATCCAAAGCCACCAGACTCCATTGGAAAAAAACTGTAATTTTACCTCACAGAATACAGGGGTTGCTGGTCTACCGCTGCCTCAATTGGTTAGTTTGTTTGTGCTATTGTGTGACTTTGGTGAATCCAAACTAACTAAAGTTGCACAATAACACAAACAAACTAACTGATCAAGGCAGCGGTAGACCAGCTTCTCCCGTGTTCTGCGAGGTAAAATTACAGTTTTTTTCAATGGAGTTCTGGTTGCTTTAGCTTAGACTTCGGCTTCAGTACGCCATCGGGAAAATAGACTGTATAGCTGTCTCATGGCAAGGTAAACTGGCAAAAATATTCTAAATATAGCGTACACTTAAACTGATATTGATTTCTTTTTTAAGTTGGCCTTTCTTTTAGGTTAAAGTACGTTTTGCTGCCGGCCCCGTCTACAGCAGTACATTGATTTGCTTTCGTCTAGTAACTCCTGTCTGCTTCTTCAAACTGGGGGCGTGCCGACCGCCATCTATTATAGGTAATACACTGACTATGGATAAGTACCTCATACAACCCCACTTCAAAACACCTGAACTATCCCTTTAATGCTACAGAAAATATTTCAACAGAGGACCTGAAACATCGATGTTTCCTCTATCCTGCCCAAAGCTGTGAATGAGTTGTCCTGCAGCTGCCAGCATTTTTTGGTCTTTATTGGCTTACCAGCACATGTTTGATACATCCCAACCACACCAGCACCCACCATCCATCTATCAGTGATGTGTGCGGCATGCACCGTTTTTGAAAGCCTTTACACATCAGCCAAAAATCCTAGTTTTATTCCTAACGTGTAGCTATCCAATGCTTTAATAGCTGCCTTTTTATGGTTATTGATTTATTTTATTTGAGGAGGGAGTGGGTGTCTGTGTGTGTGTGTGTGTTAGCGTTTTATCTAGCTTTTGCCAATTTGTCAAAAAGCGAGCCATAAACCTCCCTGGAGGTTGAGAGCAGAACATCCATTACAACTACCAACCGTTTCGTTCAAAGCGACGCGAGATCCCACATAAATTGGTAGGAGATGAAGTGGTATTGGCTGGTAAATGTTGTGTATCGGAGTGGTCACTGCACAGCTCTCTCTTATTCTAGCCGAAACATTCTCCCTTCTCATGTCAGACCCTGATAGATTTTAAATGATTTTTAAGGGCAGAGGAGGATAATGAAGACCAGAGTGTAAACGGGCCAGAGTGATGTTAAAAAGAGAGGAAAAACTTGGGGAGATCAAACAGCCAGTCTATTGACTTTGATGTTTGTCTCTTTTCGTTTCGAGTCGCAGTGGTTTCAGACATTTTATTAGTCCTCCACCAAGGCGCTTCATCTCGTCTTTGTGCCACCTATTTTTCACACGCAAATTTGAGTTTTTACTGGAACAAAATGGCAGCGACTTCCTGTATGTTTTGCTCAATGCAAAACTCTCAGATGAAAGCCTCCTTTGTCCATGAACATGTTTTGGTGAAATATTTCATATAAAGGATCAATACCATTACCTTAAAGGGATTCTCCTGTTGCTCACGATCGTGCTTGTGCTCGCACTACAGACACACAAGATACTGAAAGTGACTAACAGCTAAAACCCTAATATCACTATATATTTCATATGGTTGGCAGGAATGTTAGCTTATCAAACGAAGATCCCTCCATTACTTGCTCCGGAGTTAACCCCCGTCACATCACTCAGCAGCAGTAAAACAAGACACATTTCTACACAAACTGAAGCTTTCACTGTACATTCACTAGATATTCTCAAAGCTTAAACTGACTCTTTTCTGCTCTGCTGCTCGCTTGTTTTCTTATTGATTCGCTGCCGCTCTCTCTCTCTCTTGCTTCACCACTCAATTCCCACATGCGCACACACTCTTCGCACTGGCTCTGCTATTCTCCCACAACACTAGTTTTCGCTCGACATTGATCATATTCCTGTTTTGCAAGACAGGCTTCACTAGATATAACTTTGTTTTTTGTGCTTCTGTGGACTTTGTGTAGGAGTCTGAGTTGTGGTGGGGGCTGGTCGTTTGTTGGCGTTAGCGGATTCCATTTCTAACCGAACGTTACCTACGGCTAAGGCATTCGTGAGCGCGGATGATGTCACATCCGTTGAATTTTCCCGGGAAAACAGGCCCGGGTTCTTCACATTAAAAGCAGTCTACAAACTGATAGAGGAAATCCAGAAAGTTGTGGAAGGTCTCATTTTTTAGGTTAGATTACAATAAAAAACTATTTATACAGGTAAAAAGTTACATACAGTCCCTTTTAAAGGAATCTGCTTACACCTAATGTTGTGTTGTAGTCTACCCTTTTTAATGGATCAGCCCTCCCTCTGTGCATAATGAGTAAAGGAAGTGACCCTAGTGTGCTTTCAACGCATCCTCACAGGGATGCTCTTCATGCCGTTGTTCAGCTTTGTGTTGTTTTCCTCCGAGCTCTGATTTTCAGGAACAAACCAACAGAGCCACACACACTGAGATGCCAGCATGGGAGGCCCGGCTGGCTTGGCAGGCAGGCTCAGTCCATCAGAGCGGTCGGCCTTTTTATGAGATTACATGAAAGCGCGGGAAATAACGACAAGCGTTTGATCATCGGAGAGCAAGCTGATTTACTGCAGAACCCAACACCGTAGCTTAGACCTGGCAGAGCATCACCTTCGCCCGCCTCAGAGAAAGATGAGTGAAACCGCACGCCTCTCACACGTTCCCGCGGTTAACTGCGATGGCTTCAGGTGGAGGTTCGGTGCCAGGCCTCCTGGTCCTGTTCAACCACAAAGCTTCACCTCTACTGGGTTGAACTAATGAGCTAATGCAGAGGAAATCTTTAACTTGTATCAGACATCCACGCTCAACAGAAAGGAATTAGCAGAATTCTTGTCAAACAAAATGGAAACGTCTGTTTTTCGTTTCTGGGCATTATGTCATGGGATCACACTCCACTTTTGAAGTTGTATCACCTGAGCGTGGTGGGGTTTATTCACCACATGTTTGCGTTGATTAAATAGTTGATCGTGTTGAAACTTGGAGCGGTTTGTAAAGAAGCACCTGGCTAATTCTCAGCGCCAGTTGTAGCCGCTTGAGTGCAACTTGGTAATATAAGTCAACAAAAGGCAATAAAACCTTCATTCACACCAAATGCGGTTTCCTAATCCTAATACTTCCCATCTGATTACAGTCTGACACATAACCATCAATGGCTGAGTCAATGTCAAGTTCACGAGGAAAGGCAGCTATACTGTGTTGCCATACTGCACCACTTAGGATTAACATATTTGTTTGATAGCGGGTTGCTTTAATATGCTACAAAAGCAACAGCTGTGAGTTTGTTTGATTATTTTGTGTAACATTGTTAAATCTAAATCTGAGATTGGTGGTTGATTATGTAAAAATGTGCCTAAAATCAACACACTAAAGGCCTTTACACACCGGGGGCGTGACGAATAAATGACACGAAAATTAGAAATATTTGCAGACGTGTATTTCACATTTTCAAAACTAATCGAAACCAAAAAGTATAGAAGCAAAGAGATTTTTTTGACAACAGCTGCTGATAAAGCGGTGGTATGTGACGAGAGAGATAAACCAGAACTACACAAAACGACAGGGTGCATGGACATGGAAACAATATTGATAAGAAGAAGATGGAGATGGCTCTGACATGTATTATGGAAACCATCTGAATTGGACACCAGAGGGAAAACGCAAAAGAGGGAGGCCCAAAACAACCTGAAGGCGAACCATCGAAGGAGAAATGAAGACGACAGCTGGAACAGCATTGAGAAGAAGGCAAACAACAGAGATGAGTGGAGATCCTTAGTCCTTGCCCTATGTGCCACCAGGCGTAACAAAGACTAAGTAAGTATGTGACGAGTTGGGATGAGAAGGTGCTGCTTTTTCGTCGCATAATATTCACGTTCCATGTGAAAGTACTCATGACAAAAACAACAGTTTGAAAGAATATATTGACGTGCGAATTAATCACACTACAAAAAATGCCTGTAAAGGCCTTAAAGGCTTTAACTGGGGTTTTAAATATTGTTGCCCTCCAATGTGTGTCCAAAAGATAGAGGCCTTTGATGAGCGAAATGCCTGACAGAGATGGAGACAGACGAGAAAAGACAGAGACCCACTGGAAACCACAGTAGTCAATGGCATGCTTTACAAGAGACAAAACATTGAACAAAAGAAAAAATAGGATAAAGGAAGTATTTGCTTCAAAGGTCTTACTGTAAGTGTAATTTTCAAAAAGGGCTGGGTTGCCCCCGTTCTGTAATTAAGTTCTTCACATTGGGTTTGTCTGGAATTAAAAGGACTATTGCCACTTTTCAACATGGATGTTTTTATATGTCTATGTTTGTCTGTGGTGAAGGATGAAAGGGAGATGCCCTCCCCTGTCTCCTGAAAAGTCTTTACACCAGTGGAAAGTAGACGAGGAGGACACTCTGCAGCGTTTGAACTTGGGTCTCTTCGTGCCGTCCTCGTCTTCAACCAGTCAACAGAGGTGGTTTCATTTTAATTGTGTGCCTGACACTGTGATGCTTTTGTTTTGTCCATAAACTCTGTCCAGATGATCCCAACAGTGAGGACAATGTCAGAAGTGTCTCCTTTTGATGAGAGAATGGACACTTACGGACCTTCCAAAGTCCTTCCCGATCCAACTTCGATCGTCTCAAGTTGGACATCAGTGCAGAGCCCTTTGCTCTGGAGGAAACTGGAACGGCGATCTTTTTCAAGTGTCTTAAAAAGTGAAAATCTGATGACAGTAGTGAGACTAGTGGACTGTAAAGCATTATCTGTGGTTCCGTGGTTTCTTCCTCAAAGTACAGCTCCGGGGCAGCTCTCAGAGTTCAATCACATCCCCTGCTCCGCTTCCAAGACTACTCTCGACAATGACAATGATTCACTGACGTCAAACGCGGGTGTTTTGCTTAAAAAGAAAAATAATAATGATACAATAAGACGCTGCTGATTTTCCTGGAAGCTCTGATTCATCGGAGCCAATGAATTGAAGCTGCTTTGCTTTCTTAAGTCTTTCTTTTTTTTTGTCTGTGCCAGACATTATGTCTTCCTGATGAAGGATAGCATTCTTCAAAGGAAATCAGTAATTTGAAATTACAGCGGAGGACACCCAGGCCTCTTTGAACCCATGAAATCTCTATGGATGACTTGTGGTCCTTTAATTAGCCAGGATTGAAGAAATTGGGTGGGGTCTGTCTGTCTACCATGTACCCACCACCTACCACAGGCACCTCCACCCAACACCCGAGACTAAGAAGGAAATTTATTCTTGATGCACAAACATTTTCTTCTCATCTGACCCCAAAAACATAAGCTTGAAGTCATCCCTTGATGGTGATTTTCCCTCTTGGAAAATATCTCCTCATTCAGACAGCCATATTGGTTGGCCTCTGATGAAAAACACCACCAACAATCCTCACCGCCATCCCGAAGGCTACTGGCGGAGGCTCCCCCCGCGTCTTTCGCAGGACTTTTCTGTCAGTCAAAGCCCCTGAGATGAACCACAAGCCTCAGCCAGAGTCTGTGGTGGTGGTTGTCTGTAAACTTCATTCACGTATCCCTCCACCCCTCCCTGTCTCCGGACCCCACGGCTCGCAGTACCTCAGGCGGCGCGGTGCAGCCGTCACATGCTTGTCTAAGCTCTGCCAGCTTTGTTTACGGCTCTCCCTTCCAGCTACGACAGTCAAGAGGTCTGTCAGAGAGACGGGAGCTAAATATAGACCGGGCCTGTCATTATCAGGATCATTTGAGAGTAAAGCTGCTCCCATTATGTGATAAGCCAGCAACCCAAACAATGACATATTGTGGGAGCATGAATTAAATATCTGTGATGTGCTTTGAAATGATGAATTCGGACGGATGAGACTGAAAAGTGCCGACGTTCATCAGTCAACCAGTACAAGACGATGCCATTCACAAGAAAAGGACCACATCGTTCAGAAGTGTCGGGGACAAAAAAAAACTCTGTCCCTCTTCACGCTCCTTCCCGTATTGGCCGTGCCATGGAGGTCTTGGTGAAAAACAGAGCATGTGGCCATGTCTCATGTTTCTCTCTGCTCTCTGTGGGTGGTCCCATGGGGGGGCTGTTTGATTATTCTGGGATAATCTTTTGATTACAATTCAATATGGCCCTCTGGAGCGGGAGAGAGAACCGATGGAATTTCCTTTTTCTCTCCTGTATGAATGTGAATGAACTGATTACGTGAGCAAAAGCAGGCATCTTCTTCTCTCCGTCCTACCTTGAAGTCAAGAAGAGTTCGGCGTTCGTTTTGTTTCCAGCTTCTTAAATGTGATTATTTTCTGGTTTCTTTACTCCTCTATGACAGTAGACTGAATATCTTTGAGTTTTGGACGAAACAAAACATTTGGGGACGCCGTCTTGGACTTTAGGAAACACTGATCGACATTTTCCACCATTTTTATTGACAAAATAACCAATCAATTAATCGAGAATAGGGCTGGGCTATATGGCCTACACCTCCTATCCCGATATAGATCATTTCATATCTCGATAACGATATACATCACGATATCACGTTTTGTGGTAATTCAAAAAATAGTCTATTTTATACACATTTTTGTATACTCAAGTGTGAACTAAATACTAGATAAATGAAAAGTACTGAGTTTTTTCTAATTTTAAGAACTTGAGTCTAAAATGAACTTGGGCTGTCAGTTGATTAAAATATTTAATTGTGATTAATTGCACATTTTTATCTGTTCAAAATGTACCTTAAAGGGAGATTTTAATACTCTTATCAACATGGGAGTGGGCAAATATGCTGCTTTATGCAAATGTGTGTATATATTTATTATTTGGAAATCAATTAACAACGGAAAACAATGACAGATATTGTCCAGAAACCCTCACAGGTACTGCATTTAGCATAAAAAATATGCTCAAATCATAACATGGCAAACTGCAGCCCAACAGGCAACAACAGCTGTCAGTGTGTCAGTGTGCTGACTTGACTATGACTTGCCCCAAACTGCATGTGATTATCATAAAGTGGGCATGTCTGTAAAGGGGAGACTCGTGGGTACCCATAGAACCCATTTACATTCACATATCTTGAAGTCAGAGGTCAAGGGACCCCTTTGAAAATGGCCATGCCAGTTTTCACCCAGTTCCTCGCCAAAATTTAGCGTAAGTTTGGAGCGTTATTTAGCCTCCTTCCCGACAAGCTAGTATGACATGGTTGGTACCAATGGATTCTTTAGTTTTTTTAGTTTCATTTGATACCAGTATCTTCACTTTAGCTTTAAAACCTGCCTGCTACAACCTAAAAATGTGGCCGTTAAAACTAATTTGTGTTAACGGGTATTAGCCTTAATCAAGAAAATAACCAACAGATTATTCAACAATGAAAATATTCATTATTTGCAGCCCTAGTTAATTTACAAGTTTGAGCTTCACATCTTCCGTGGATCTATCCCAAAATCTGTTGTATTTGATAATGCCTTTCAAATGTCTGGAAGTAGAAAATATGAAAATAAATGAGAAAGTGTATCCACGTATGCATACTTGGCAAGATTTTGTCTTTCAGCCGTTTGACGTGTAGCGTCTGGGGAGAGTTTGGACATTCAAGGAAGAGGTGATTTACAAAGGAAAGACGACACCGGAGCTTTGGAAAAAGATTAATGAAATACGCGCGTGAGTGTTTGGTGCGGATGACGCAATCATCAACCGAGGAAATTCAGGGAGGAAAATAAAGTGGATGTATCATTCTTGAGGAGCCAAGTCGCTGCACCCAAGATCAGTAGCCAAGATGACTTTTACAACTTGGAGTGCTGCCCTCGGTATTACCTCCAAGACATATCTGAGAGCTTCGCTGTCTGTTGCTATCTGTGTTTTCTTGATGTGTGGTGGAGAACAGGTGCACCTGTCCGTACAACCTCTGGCAGGAATTTAGTTTTTACTGTGAGGATAAGGCTGAAATCCCTGGGGGATGTCAACATGCAAGGGGTGCAATTGAGAAAGTATCTGCATGCCCCTCCTCCCCTTGTTTTTAAACTATTTCCATTCTTCCCTCCACCCTCCTCACTGTCCCTTTTGCTTTCTGTGCCCATAAAGGGACAATGGATTAGCCTCCCTCGTTTCCATGTGACCTCATCTGTGTTTGATTTTTCTGCCTACTTGAAATTGGCCATGGGGTTAACATTGAGTCCTTTGATCAGTCCTGCCAGGAATTGGACTTGTTTATCTTGTTTATCTGATGATGGCCCCTTAATGGGGGGGCATACATTTGGCAGGGGCATGCCATTGATGTGGGCCGTGATAGCTGCAGGACACAGAGACAAGAGAGGACCAGGACCCTGTAATGGTCGGAGGTGAAGGAAAGACGATTACAGATGTGGCTCCGGGGCATCTTGAACCTTGTCTCTCTTTCCTCCAACACTTATCTGACCCCGTACAGATGGCCCCTCATCATCATCATCATCATCATCAACATCCTTTCTCTTTTCAACCTCCTCTCTGTCGCTCTCTGAGATTGACAGTTATTAATCCACGCGCCGACGTGCTTTTCTAGCGCAGGAAATGGCACGCAATCAAGAAGCTTCTCAAAAGAGATGTCGCCCCGTTCCCCTCTTCATCGACTCGCTGACGGAGATGCTAGGAAAACGGTGCGGCGGGGTAGACAGCCAGGCCCCATCTCGCCACTTGCTCGACCCTCGGCCCCCTGAAATGAAAGCTTTCCTCTCCTGCGCCGCAGCTGGACTCCAGGGAGCCTGCAGAGGGCCTGTTTATTTGTGCAACAGTGTAATCAGAGGGTCTGTCGTTACAAGACCTAGCCTTTTGCACCTTCTCTCTCCCCGCCAGCCCCATCCTTTCTTCTGTTCCCATCAGCTCCCCTCCCCTCCTTTTACCATCTCTCTTTCACCACCCTCAATCTTTTTCTTTGAGCCTCATCATTATCCAAATCCTTTCACTGACCCTTGTTGACCTTAGGATTTGTTTGATGTGGTATACTGGCAAGGAGGGGAGATGAAATAAAGTTGAACGTTTATTGTTTAAAGGGGAGATTTCCATGATTAGGTTTTTAGAAATAAACTTTCCATCTCTTTACCTAAGAGATCGCTGATCCCTGTGTGTTCCTGTGTGTGTTTGAGACAGCGGGAGAGAGACGTCTCGTGGCGTCCGTGTGTTAATCTACCACACCGATGTTGGTCGACACATGCACACTTTCTCCTGTTCCAATCAAAGAGGTGGGGGGGGGAGTGTGTAGTGTGGTAACATGCTAATAATTTAGTCTGTTATGTTGTGGTTTAAATCATGACATTCCTGCAGTTAAAAGCCAAGCGTAAGTAAACAAGCTCACACATGTGGCCACAATATTGCTGTTCTTGTGTCCAGAGAAGTTCTCTCTGTGGGAAAAGGGGGGGTGTTATCCATCCATCCTTTGCATTCAGCGTTTCCCACTGATACATGACAGAACCCCACGAGAGCCTTGAGGTTTTGTCCAAACGTATAGAAAAACTATGCCAAACAAATGCCTGAAAAACATCTCTGTTAAAATGTCTCACATTCATACACCTATTTGATGTAAAATAATGTCTTTTCAACCTTTTCTAGTAGCAATTTCTTATCAATACGTGTCCCTTTTCCAAAAGCAGAAGAAGTGGGTGATGGTTGAAGTTGATGGGTTTCAACTTTCATGAGTTTGAATAGTTCATAGTGATGCATCTGGAATAACTAATGTAGCCATGCCTGCCCATTTGATATAAAGTTTACAGGTTATGGAGAGTAAATCGTAGACTAAAGGGATAGTTTGGGTGTTTTTAAGTGGGATTGTATGAGGTTTTTATCCATAGTCAGTGTATTACGTAGAGTAGATGACGGTCGGCACGACCCCAGTTTGGAGAAGCAGACCGGGCCGGCGGCAAAATGTATTTTAGCCATCTAAAAGATCAATATCAGTTTAAGTGTACGCTATATATCGAATATTCTTGCCGATTTACCTTGCCGGCAGACAGCTATGAAGTCTATGTTACATGCAACCAGAGTCCATTGGAAAAAAACTGTAATTGTACCTCGCAGAACACGGGAGTTGCTGGTCTACCGCTGCCTTAATCAGTTATGGTACATGTCCACAGCCTCCGCCCTTTCCACGCTTCCCATTCATTTTCTAAGTAAGCAGCCCTGCAATGCATCCTGGTAGCGTGGCGGCGCGATTCGAGAGACGTACCGTCAAGTAAATTTGAGGTCTAGGCTACTTTATGCAAATCACGGGCGTCCGGCACAACTCGCCGCCTCTGTAAACTCCCAACTTTTAAACTAAACGTTGTCGATCCAAAATAAAGACAGATTCAGCAACTGTATGGCTTATTTCTCGCATAAAATGTTTTTTTGCAGAAACACATTTTGATGAACTGTTTTTGTGATATAAGAGGAGAAAGTTTCCAAATGAGGCGCTATGTTGCTTCTGGTTTGAAAGCTGGGAGCAGCAGCCCACGAAGGAAAGATTTGTCCAATCAGGTGCCTTTTGTCTAGTGGCAGCCCATCAAGCATCCAATGCTGGGGAGAGAGGTGATCCCTCGTGATAAAAAACGCCCCTTTGTGTTATTGTGTGACTTTGGCTAGACAATTATAGGTGTTTTCAATGGATCTGGTGGCTTTGGCGAGAGCATAGATGGATACAACGGCTTCAGTTCCCCGTCAGAAAAAGGAAAATATTCTAAATATAACGTACGCTCAAACTGATATTGATTATTTTAGGTGGGCCTTTCTTTTAGGAGGTTAAAATACGTTTGCTACCGGCCCAGTCCACAGCAGTACATTGCTTTGCTTCTGTCTGGTAACTCCTGTCTGTTTCTCCAAGCTGGTGGCGTGCCGACGGTCATCTACTATAGGTAGTACACTGACTATGGATACATACAACCCCACTTCAAAACACCCCGAACTGTCCCTTTAAGAGTAAACTCTGAGATAGTAGAATGAAATCCTTCAAATTCCCTGCATGTTTACATCTTTATAACCTGTTGTGTATTCTGGTTTAAAGTCTGTAGCTCATCCTGCTCTCTTACTCATAATGACTTCCAAGTTCCTTCTATGATGTCTCTTGTTTCCCTGTTTGTCTCCAGAGACAGACAGGCGGGTTAGTTTGGGCTGGCCCGCCTTCTGAACAACAGCATCTCCAGTCTGCGCCGCTCTGCACAGAAGAAGTATCTTGTTTTTCAACTGGTGGTTTTCTTAAGCCACAATGTTTGATGTGGCCTTCCCTTAATCACACAACATGCTCTCTAAACATGAACTACAGTCATCTTCGCTCCGCGACTTCTGGACTCGTTTTCTTTTTTTTGTTTCTCCCCCCCGCTTTGTCGCTGCTTTTGTTGAGTTATTGTGCAACAGAGTAGTGAGACAAGAAGGAAGACAGCGGCCTTGATCTCAATGAAGTGATTTTGATCTGGCCAATCCAGCAATTAGGCTACTGAGGGAAGAGTGAACCTCTAATCCTGGATGGGACACATGTGTTCTTTGTAGTCCTAATGTCTCTCTTCCTCCTCTGTCCACATCACTATCTGATGGGACGCAGAGTAAGTATTAAACCGATGCCTCAGATGGAAGCCTACCATTAAGATGGAGATGCTGTGCTCTTTGAGGCTGAGGACTTTTAATTATAAGCTTTGGGCCCCGATGTAGTTGTGTTTCCTACATTCTGCTGAATAGAGGGTTTGCTCTGCGCTGGCTGGCTGGAGACCTGGTGCCAGGCTCTGGAGTCAGCGTGTCACTGGCGGGTACTTTGTGGGTACGAGACGAGGCATGCCGCCACGCCAAGCGTGACTCTACGGGAGTCCCACATGGGGGCAGAGACAAAAGGCTTTTATCTCCCCTTCCCCACTGTCCCCTTTTTTCCCTCGCACGGCTCCGACCGGCAGGGCAGTAGGTGGAGGATAGAGCTGGAATAACCAGACCGGTTGTTAACATATCAGCCGCTGTTGAAGCTTCAAGGGCATCCAGCGAGATCAAAGCAAAGCATTCAGTCCAAAAGCATGACATTGTCTTGCACAACAATCCATCAAGCCTCCAATTCAGCTGTCAGTGAATGAGGAAGTGGTCATGAGCGTCAGTGGAAAGGCCTTTCACTGTCCCCTAATGGGCTTTGATGATCCAGCACAAAGAAAGTGTCATAATGGTCTCATGCAAAGTCATTATTTTCATTTGTTTATTGTCGTCTTAAACCCGAGAACGACCCAACCCACACCTTTGTGTATTCAGTAAATGATGATGAATGTGTGACAAACGACCAGTTAGGGTGTGTTTCTTTCTTTCTTTATTTCCTGCTGTACATAGCGGCTCTTTTTCTCTTCCCTCTCCGGGGTGCTGCTGTCGTGAATATCTCCCCGTCCCCTCTGGGACTTCTTTATTTTTCAGTTTTTGTTTTGTTTTTCAGGCACTCTGCATTTACACCCAGCAGCCCTTTGATGTTGTTGCCTGGGTGCTGGTGGACAAAAGAGCCTCCATCAGCTGGATTTAAGGACGGGGTGGTGGTGGTGGGGGTAAGGAGGGGGGCGGGGGTGGATGAATAAAGAATCAAAGTAACTGGAATGGGTTTTGGAGGCGGAGGACTCCATGTGAAACTGTGAACCATGTACCCCTCTTAAATATGGGCCAGGAGTTCACAGTTGTCATTGCTTTTCTTTTTGGGCTCTGTTCCCCTTTGTGCCACATGTCATTGTCTCCATATGTCTGTTTCTGGCCGTGCTTGTTCGTGCCTTTACTGGCACTGCATGTTCTCATTCTTCATTTCACTCTTTGCAGTCAGGTGATGCGAACAACCACCAACTAAACGTTTCTTCTGATGCTTTTTCAGTGTCACAACGCCACGTTGTTCTGTGGCACCTTACGGCGGTTCTAACCTCTGTGCTTTCTGTCCGCCTAGCCATGCACAGCGAGGGATGCTACTGCAGCCCCCCCACACACCCCCACGGTGGGGGAGAGACAGTCTGTGCTCCCTCAGCCCATCAAATCCCCGCAGGACCACTCTGGTCCACTGGAGGTGAATTCAGGGAGCAGCCTTTGGTGGTGCCGACACAGCAGCCCTCTTTCACCGAGGGCCTCATTAAACCTGACAACATCCCCTCAGCCTGGGCTTTATTGTTCAGCCAGCTTAATGCTAAATGGCAATTAAAGGCATCACCAAGGTGCAGGTATTAATGCCTTTGAGGAGCACAAAGGCTTTGTAAGATAAAAATGACAGTTAAACAGTAATTGAACGTTTTCTTTGCCATTGGAGGAAAGATACACTTTGTGTAAGCTAGGTCACCCCGTGTAACCTTTATTCAGCATTTAAACGTGCAGAATAAGTGTTTAAGCATCTATAAACAATATTTTTACAATAAAGCCCCTCTCCCACTGGACAAAAAAGACACTAATACCCACTAACATCTGGCTTTTGTCTTTAGTGAAAAAGGTTACAATCGTCATTCATACCCGGGACAAATGACTTTGCAGTGATGAAAACATGACACCTGGGTCACGCTTATTTTTTGATGTGACGCGCTTAATCCGTAATCTGCAACAGAATATGTTTCCCTTGAAATGTAATTCACAATTCAGTTTGGTTGTATGGAAACTTAATTTTTAGGAGACCAGGCTGACCTGCTCAACACCAAATAGCAGACAGACACAGTTAATTATTAGCTGGTGAACATAGTGGAGCATTTTGTAGCTTAAAAGCCAGATAATTATACTCTCAGGAGTTGGAAGAGACCAAAAACAGAGCTAAAAGAGAGTGAATATTGGACTTATATACTGCACCTGCTAGCCAGAAACAAGACTTCAAATGAATGATAATGCTGCCCCATACAGTAACTGCTGGATGTGTGAATAAACTGTTTGCTAACAAGTTCGCAATATCAACTCACAGTTGTCTTGTTTCCATTCAATTGTCAAGCGAATTTCAAGCAAACTTTTGAAATGTTGCAAAAAAAGAGCTGTGAATTAGGCCCGTTTCCATCAACTGGTTTGGATCGATTAAACTCTAAACTGGTCAGAAGGTGGCGCTATAGGCCATGCATGGCTGTAATCCACCAGTAAACAGTGTAGAAGAAGTAGAGGTTGCGAACTGGAAACAAAACAAGTCGGCTTGGCAATCCAACCATATACGATAGAAATATGAAGAGAGGTCTTCAGGAATTTGTTTTAATTGTTCTTTTATGTCAGCTAGTATTGGCCATGTTTCATGTTATCCGGAGACGAAGACAAGCATCCCTCCTTGAGCGAGCATAAAAACTTTTTTTGTGCAGTTGAGGAAGTTTTATCGAATTTTGCTGTTTCCATACAGCTTTTCCAATGCAATACAATTGCGAATAAAAATATGTGATTGGAAACATAACTTGTTTCTGTTGCCCCCAAGTGGCCAAAAAAAGTTATTGTTGTTTTGAAGTCTTGAGACTATCAAGAGATGTTTTTCAGGAATCGTTGTAGTTTTGTTTGTGACTCTATAAACACTTTAATTGACAAATCAGCTAGAACAAAGAGCTTTACCTGCTGGGACCCCACATTTACGTCTTGGACAGTTTTAGTTGTTTGCAAGGTGGAAAATTCAGGTAATGCATTCAAACCGATCGCAGCAGTCTCGTTGCCAGGTTGTTTTCCACTATAATTAGCAGATCAAAGCATAACGTTCTGTGTCACTTGTTGAACTCACTCCATATATACAGCCATCAGAGTCTGTTTAGATCCCGTACCCGCCAGGCCCCGCTCCGCTATGGATTACTTGTGAAAATACATCTTCACTTTTTTTTTTTTTTATTTATTTGCTTGTGTGCAGTCACGAAACAAGCAGAGGGTAAAAGAGCATGGGCTCCACATGCCGGAGGGGCTCCGCTATGTAAACCACCAGACTCTGGTTGGCAAATGGATCCAATTGGGAATGGTCATAGCACAGATGAATGAAGACAGTGTAAACAGTCTGTGAACCATCAATATGTACTTCATCGTGGTGGTGGTGGAAGGATGCAACTGTAACATCTGTCCCACCAGCTCCACTGGAGAGTGATTAGGCCATATTTACAGGCAGCACAGGAAACAGACCCACAGCTTATCTTATTGCGGACAGGTTTAACACAGCTGCTCTGAGAGGACAATATGAGAGATTTCAAGGAAAGACAAGGCTGCCTGCGCAGTATTTGGTAGCCGCGCTAGTGTGTGTTGTGAAAGCGTACTCCTCTGTGAATCCCGTCCAGCAGATTTTATCGCCAGTTTTTTTTTTTGATTCAGAGAAAGTGCAGAGAAGTGAGTCCGCTAAGATTTCACTCACTCTCTCAAGACTTCAAACGCACAGTGAAATAACAAAAGGAAGTCTGGCAATCGAACATGGCTATGTTTGTCTATCTCTATCATTACCACATTTTGAGGTTTTTGCATTTCAAAAAATCATGTCTGCAGCCATATAAGATGGACTTAAGTAGTTTACTCAGCTGTGGATGAACAAGCTCCGCTTCCCCTCCCAGCGTCAGAGATGCAGCGACAGAATAAAATTGCCCCGATGGCTGGTGTTTTTACATTGTTGCCGAGCATCTGACCTTCCTTTTCGTATTGTTGTGACAATATTTCTTCAGCTAAGAAAGATGAAGGAAGGAGATAGGGCCGCCGTCAGCAAATACAAGGTTTCATAACCTCAAAAAGCTACAGTGCATGTTAAGGTCTGTCCTTTCGGTGCTTTCTCCACCTGGGTCAGCAGCTCAACACCCTGGGACACCCATTCATAAAAACGCTTGTGTGTAAACTGTTCCCATGACCTCAGTGGGGTGGAGACGTATCTATTGGGCCCGAAACACCTTTATTTGACACTGAATTAGTATTTGATTCATTTATCCCTCACAAGAGTGGTTTAAACAGACAATACACACTTTAAATATAGTCTTTAGGGGGAGATAGCAGATCAACAGTAGATGTCACATAGAAGTGGTGTACATCATCTGAAAGCTGGGAACCTGAAGATTAATTTGAGATGCAGCTCAGTACTGTGTGTCAAGTTGTTCTATTCATTAATCAGAAATAAACATGAATTATTTAATTAAATAAATAATAAAAATTGTGAAAGTGTACAAGGGTTTAGAACATTATAGTGGAAGTATATAATGGCGATTCCCATGCTCTATTATGTCTCATCAGTTGTTGGAGCAAATTTTGGGTTGATACCATTTGTTACACAGATTTGGTGCTAAATTTAACAATTTTTTTACCACTCGAGAATTTATAAAAAATAAAAAGATTGTCAATCTACCTAGGAAAGCTATCCATCCTCTGAATGCCCTAGGTCTGTAGTTTGTGGCTGTAAGGTTTCATGGCTCATTGGATCCACAAGAGTCTCAGCTTTACAGTGATACCCAATTTATGTAATTCCAAGACTGTTTAGGGACCCCAGTATGCAGAAATATTCAAATACACCATTTCTAGAATAAGCGAAAATAACATACTGCATTCCAAAACTGCATGTTTTTTTATCCAAAACTGCATGTGGTTATCATAAAGTGGGCATGACTGTAAAGGGGAGACTCGTGGGTACCCATAGAACCCATTTTCATTCACATATCTTGAGGTCAGAGGTCAAGGGACCCCTTTGGAAATCGCCATGCCAGTTTTTCCTCGCTAAAATTTAGCCCAATTTTGGAGCGTTTCTGAGCCGTTTCTTCCCGACAAGCTAGCAAGACATGGTTGGTACCAATGGATTCCTCAGGTTTTGTAGTTTGATATGATATCTGTACCTTCACTCTAGCTCTAAAACTGAACCTACTAGAGCCTCTGATAGACAGTAAAGACGGTTATTGGTCTCAAGGGGTTAATTTATATGTGGTATATGTAAATTTTTGTATGTTCTGGTTTTGTTATACACTCATACAGTTTTAATAATTTTTTGACGAGTGATTTGGGTCAACATGTGATGTGCTTCTCTGCAATTATGGCGACTAAAAAATGAATTTGATCAATTGAAAAAATAATCAATACATCCGTCAATAACAACTAGCAGCCCGTAGTGTTTCTGACAAACGTGCGTTCCACAGATGATTGAGCAAAGGCATTGCTTCTATCAATCTTTGCTCGGTGGATCGTTTCTTTTGTAGTTGATACATTTCATATCATCACTCTGAACCATGTCTCTGTTGAATTGATTTTTTTTTTCTCTTTTGGAAAGGTCTTCATTCAGCCCGGAAAATAGAAACCAGCAGCTCACTTTAGAGACCTTAATGGAAAGCACATTTTCAGTGGAATTGTCACTGCCGCTGCTATGCATTTCAGTTTTTATTCAGGTGCCAAACGGGAGGGGACAGTGGATTATACTGTGTAGTTATGTGGTTAGATCTCTATACAGTGTTGATATAATCAGCGTTGGTAATCTGGGACACCTCGTGCACTGAAATACCACACTAAATTGCTTGTTTTCTTCTAAATTTGTGTCTCCTGTCAAGCAGCAATTGTAAGTCCTCACTCCCACGCAGCTCCACAGCTCAGTGCTCCTGGTTTCAGTGCCAGGGGTGGTAGCTCCCCGGTGCTATTAGTTAGCAGGATCAGTGCTGTCTGGAGGGGGTTAAAGGAACCAGGGGGACACCTGGCCTTTTCTCTTTGGGCGCTCACACATATCACGGCTTTGCCTCTTGACAGAATCAGGATGCAGGATATTGCCCTCCCACTGATGAAGCTCCTCCGCCCGTGTAGTGTATCAATGCAACATCCAACAGGATATCTGGTCGCAGTAGACGGTCCTGCTTCCTCTCTGGGAGTCATTCTGATGCTCTTATATATGACAGAAGATTAGCTTGCAGCTCAAATTAGGCACCTATACACCCTGGGGGGCATTTAGCACCCTAAAAAGACCATGCTGAGAAACATGGAGCTCTGTTGAAAACTTTGCTCTTTTGTTGTATAATATCACCATATTAAGACTGACTGAAAACCTTTAAGAGTCGAAGAAGAAAAAAGAAAGGTGAAAGAGAAAGGAGATTAGCTGTTTAGCCAACAGTCCCTTAGTCAGACTCCATAAAAGCCCACATTAAGTCAAAAGGAGTCTCTCTTTTCTTTGCCTGCTACATCTCTCTCTCAGCCTCTGTCTCAGTGTGTTTCATCGCAGGGTGAGCGATTGAGTGGTTTAAGAACATACCGGCGCTTTGTTTTATGTACAGAAAAGTACGAGCGCCAGCGGCCCCTTTGAAGCCCCTTCAAATTTATTGTTGTTTTTCCAGGAGAGGCGTTTTTTAAATTACAGCTCATTGTGAGTGGGATCTGCTCCTTTGCTGTTTTTGGAGAGGGGTTTACATTTTATGTCTGGAAACGAGTATTGCCATCTCGTCTCCGTCGGATGAAGGCAGAACATTTAAGGGAGTGAGTTTGTGCAACGTACGTGACCTCAAAGGTCGGAGATCATCTCGTGTCAGCACACTCTTCTTCTGTATTTGATTATTAGAAAGAGGAAAAATCAAACCGTGTGATCTGCAGACGTATTTCAGAGCCAACTGTACCCTGCAGCAGAAACCATACATCATCCGGGCTCCACTTGTGTGATGTGAAACTGCATTAACTCCGTCCCCTTCTTGCTCCTCCAGGCCAGCGTGCTTCCAGCAGCTCTGGTTTATTTCCAAGTTTGATGTCAAGACAGGCTGGTAAATCACCTCTCCTGGTCGCCCCGTTTTCATGCCAGAGAAACAAAAAGAGCCCGAATTGGCTCTTACAGAAAAAGAGACACCTTGCAGCGGAGCGCCCCGCTTAGTCTCCTATTGACCCTGACGTTTCACCTTCCCTCCGGCAATACAGAACTACAAGTGTGCAGAAACAGGTGCGCCTTCAAAGTCTGAGTCAGGAACATCGATGCAACTTGTAATAGATTTTGAAATGAAACATTCAAGTCAAAGATCAAATAAATTATTTAAGGGCAGACCTCGAAATCTCAAAGGTTTGTGGTTCAGGATTTATTTGAAATAAATCGCTGCCAAATAAATTGTGATAGTGAACCATTTAGAGTCAAATAGACCATAAAGCAGAGGATGCTTTAGGGCCTGGCTACCTTGTGATTGACAGGTCGATACCACGGCGTTGTCCGGTCTGGGAGTTGTCTGTGTTTTCGTCTTACAACTTTAACCCTTTCACAGTGTGTTTTCAGTTCATGAAAGTTAATTGTACATTTTGGTCGCCCGAAAAGCGTTCGGTTGTACTTAGCTCCACCTTCTTGAGTCATTTCTGGTTGCAAGAAACCAAGATGGCGTCGGCCAAAATGCCAGTCCTAGGCTTCAAAAAAGCAGTTCATAAACCAATGGGTGATGTCACGGTGACTACTCCCACTTCTTATATACAGTTTATGGTATTTAGTCATAAACCAAAGTATTGGACAAATAACATATTTGACCAGGTGATGGCGCGAGAGGGGCTGTCACCAAAGTTGGTAGGATTCATCCTCTCAGCAACATGAATATTTGTACCAAATGTCACATCAATACATCGGTTAACTGGTGAGATATTTCACTCTGGATCAAAGTGGTGGACCGACCGAGTACAAGCGGAGTGATGAGTCCCATACCTGTGCCAGAGAGCGAGGCAATCCCCTTTGCTTTGAACCTGTATCACAAGGGATTACCGCTCAGGTTTGCACAACACAGCAGACAGGAAGCTGTTAAAGACGAGGACCAACACTGCATCCTGACCTCTGACCCTTACATCCTGACCTCTCCTGCAATCTGACATGAGCCCTTGTCTACATGAAAGCTGTCCTGTTGACTCACCAGGGCTAATTTAGAGTTCCGGTGCCCCACGACCACTGTGAGGACAGACCGTCAACACGCTGGCCTCTGGACTTGTGGAGGGAATTTGGAAGATGGACTCGTTTTGACCCAGTACCCTTAACTCTTGTTTACACTGGCCTCCTTCAGGCTTGACATTTTTTTTTATCGACACACACTGAGAGAGACAATCTGATGCTAAAAACTCCTGATGGTCTGTTCTCCAAATTTGACATTAAAGTCAGGCCCCGTTCACCACTTTTGTCCAAACGGTGTTATTGCAGTTAATATTAGCCCGTCGCCGAGGGCTTCACATGTCTGCTGATGAAGTCCTTTAACAAGTCTAACAAAGGCCAACCTCACACTGTGCCACCTGCCACCAGCTAAAGAGATTTCGGTCATTACTTGCTCCTTTTTAAATATCATCAAACATCGGCCCTTTCATCATTGCGAGTGCGTGACCTTCAAGTTCACGGCTCCTCTAAGCGTGACTGACAGATCTTGCGAGGGTCAGCGCTGGACTAATTTTATACCTCTGCCTTTGATGGGGCCTAAAAATAGAGTGCTCCGCTGACCTCCGGTCCAGTCAGGTCTCGGCGGCTCATTTGAGACCCACCTCCCCCCCCCCCAACACACACACCCCTTTTGACGTCACCTTGGCCCGAACTGCTTCTTTATTTTTAGACGCTCCCGAAATGAATTGAACGGTCTTGTTTCGTTAAGTTTGCGCAGTGTTATGTAAGGGGATTACTCTGTTGTTATTGCCTATGCCCGGACCATGTAGGCCACCACACAGAGCAGGGAGGTGGAGACGGAGAGTACTCGGGGTGGAAGAGGAGGGTAATGAAGTTAAGGTAGGGGCTCCAGAAATAACCCAGCTGCGGGCCTAATTGTACATCTCTCTTGCTCCCTTTTCCCCTCTTCAGCTGCATGCCAAGGTCTTTGACCTTATCATCCACCTCACTGGTTCCGGAAGAATCTTTTCCGCCCCCTGCAGCTACCAAAGCCCCGGCCGATACACGGAGCACAGCAGCAGACCATCTCCAGCCTCAGACTAACAGCCAAGCGCCACAACCAGTTAGGAGTGATCCCAGCGGAGCGCCCAAGTGGCTCAAACTGCCAGGTATGTTCTAATCATCCCCGGCGTGGGCCCCGTGGCTCCTTAACAAAGCTTAGCCTTAGGACCTCAGGCCCCTCAGAGAGGCCCGGGGCCTCCAGGAAACTCCGCATGTCACAGCAGAACGCACAGTAAACAGAGATGCTGCATCTGTATTTGCATTCCCTCCACACACGCGAGCGTTCCCGTCAAACGCATGCGCACCAAATGCCCGGCGCCCATGTTTTGTTTGTGCTTTTTTTTTTTTTTTTGACAGCGCTGTAAATGTTTGTAACTTTTTCATGTGTTGCGTGTGGAGCATCTAAGAGGAATGCACTCGCTCTGTGTCCCCCTGCAGCATTCCTCCATGGTTAGACAGCTCCGTGCCCATGAGGGGGCCACAAGGGCCTCTTGTCTCCTCGGCACTAATGCATCACAGCCCCAGATCAAGCACAACATGCATGCGAGCACATACATGCACACAAACATCCGAGAACAGATGCCATGCCATCACATATTTATTATATAAAACACTCACAAACACGCGTAATGGAAATGTTGGAGGTAAAAATGGCACTGATGGCAGATATCACCTGTAGCTTCTTTGTGGATTAAGACTTCCTGTTGTCTCTTGTCTTTGCAAGAATTATAAATTTGCTTGCATGACAGAAGATTTAATTTGTCTTTCCAAGACTTAATACTGTCAACCAAATGTTGTAACCAGATTTTTTTTTAAAAGTACAAAGTAATATACTTTGTTACAGTACTAGTAGTATTTCTGTCAACTTTCACGTTTACTCCACTACATTTCCGGAATAAAATGTGTACCTTTACTCCGATACATTTCCCCTAAGCATCTTTGTTACTCGTTACTATTGCAAGCAAGCAGCTTTGGCAAATCAGTGGTCCCTAGCTTGCAAGTTACATCATTCACGGGATAGGAAAGTGCAAACCAAGTGCTCTCAGAGCCGTAGTTAAGTTTCGTTTTCCGCTCAAGTCCAGGCACTACTTCCCTTCCCCTCGTACTTGCGACTACGAGGGAAGGAAAAAATGGATTTTGGTCTTTAAATCCTTTAAGTGGTGAAGCCCTAATTTTTCTTCAAGTGTAATGTAGCCTGCATTTTTAAGGTGGTGTACAAATCTCATAATTCTGATGTGCTTGCTTTTTTTATTAACAGCATTTACTTGTACTTTTAAGTACATTTAATATCAGAAAATTACATTTGATACTTAAGTACAGTAAATATTAGACACTTTCACTCAAGTAATATTGTAAAAGTTGACATTAACTCCTACTAAAGTTATTTTCTGGTAAGATATCTACTTTTACTCAAGTGTGGCTTTCAGGTACTTCATCCACTGCTGGTCTGTCAGATAAAAAGAGCAAACACTTGCTTTATATGGTATAATAAATGTGTTTTTAATGTACACATTCACTGTCAAAGTTAATGTTTTATATGGCACATAATCCTATAACTTTGACGTAGCTCGTACACTTTGGATTTTGCTGCTGCTTGCATGTTGTTAGAGCCATCTCAGAAAATCCAACAGTCAGGGAAATGGGTGTATTATGATGACTTGTCACAGACGGGACTCTAGTTTGGGCCCGAGAAGAAAGGAGCTTTGGGATGACAGAAAGTTGGGAGAGATGCGAGAAGCTGTGTCATTCTAACAGAAAAAGAAAACAACCACAGACTAGTGAGTCGGGAATTAAGGAGTGAAATCTGACATAATCCAAACATGGACTCTCAAGACCGATGCAGACGACTCCACCCCAGACAAGCATCACGATTACTGTTACCACACAGCCCTTTAAGACTCGGGCACAGCCTCCCTTTGTATTTGTATAAAAAGAGGATAGTAAATCCAGAGGACAGGTATTCCCAGAATTTATAAATGCCTGTATTTTTATTTTATCATAAAGAAAAACCCTGGCAGTCTCTGGTGCGTCTATAAAACCAGTATTGATATTTATGTCTATAATCAGGCTGATATCTTCATGTGATGAGGGCAGCTTGTCCCACGTGCAGCAGCGCTGTCCAACAGACCAACCAGAAGGCTGGAGACAGATCAGTCTGTTTCTCCTGGGAAACGCTTCTCACTCCAGAGCTTCTCCAAAGCGTCTGGACTGGCTGTCGACACTCCCTTGCCTTTAATGTATGATCAAGAAAAGCTTTAACTCATTACTCTCTTCAACGCCCCTCCCCATTCTTGTCCTAACTGCTTTCGTATGTTTAATAATACTGCCTTCAGATGTAATTTGTTCCACTAAGATGCATGAGGAGAAAAGTTGTACAGTAGTGCACTATTTCACCGGGACAGGGACCTTCCAATATTGTGGAAAAAGAAGAGAGAGACGAGAGATCCAACAGAGTAATTGTTTTTATTTAAACTGCAAGATTGAGATCCATTACATCTGTAATAAATCTCCAGAAAGGCACATTTACCAATGTGTTTCTTATTGTGGAAATAAGGATGTATTGTACTTTTGCAGCAAGATTATTTGGCGTCATATCTGGTAATAAAATAATTTCATCTTGCTGTCAAAGCGGAGGATGTGCAGTTTACTGTACTACTCAAAACTAGAGGGCAGGACTTGCTCGCTGTGATTGACTGTAATTATTAACCCTGTCCTCGTGGCATCATTAAAATAAACTTCACTCAACCAAACACACCTTCTCCTTCAAGGCCTGCTGTGGAAGTTTCTCCTGGGAAACACAAATCCAGTCTGGGCCCTACTAAAAAAAGGTGCTGGGTCAAATTCCAGGTGCTGCGTCCTCCAGCACCTATCTGACTGACTTTAAGTTGCTTCCAGCTGCATGTGAGCGGCGTTTGTAAGCGTATCGTGAGTCACTCGAGAGCCACACAAATAAATAGTGTGAGGTGTTGTACAGCTATGCTGACTCATAGCGAAGACATGTTGGTCAAATACACCACTGGTGGAAAACCATCTGAGGCACTGAGGGTTAGAAAACCCCACATTACCCTCTCCCTTGTAGGCCCGACTTCCCCCCCACTGCTGTGGTGAAAGGAGAGAAAGCACCTCTACTACTCGCCTCTTTTTGTTTATTTACCTTCAGAATTACACCCTGCTCCTCTTGGACCATGTTCCAATGTGTTTTGTTATGTTTCCTTTCAAACAGAATATCTACGCGTGTGGTCTCTGGCCGTGTTTGGCTAACACGTGCACACGTCCGTGCACGCACACTCCCATTCAACTTTCCCCCCTGTGCCAGAGGTCCCCTTTGCCCTTCCCCCCACCTCTAACTAAACATCGCAGGACAGCAAAAGGGAACTTCAAAGTGGCCGGAGGGGGTACTCCTTTTTTCCTGGCACTTGTCATCATCTAAGGGACTGGCTGCTCCCCTTATTACTCTAATTGCTTCCAACTGCTCCAGGAGGCTTTGATGAAGGGCACCATGGAGCATGCTGGAAGCACCTGTTGTTGCACAGAGGAGCACAGGTGGGCTCTATTGGTGGTGGCATGGAGGCGTTTGGACAGCGCCGCTGCTTTCTACTTAAAATCACACGACTCAAAATACATACAGAATGAAAAATCTTAATGTAATCTCAGACTTGAGTGATTATGGAAATTGCATTTATGCAGAAAAAATAAACATGTTGGAATTGGAAGGTGAAGGATTTAAGCAGGAACAGGCAGGCAGGAAACACTCTGGCTCCATCTTGTGGCATCACCGTGCTAGAAGTCCAACAGCTGCATTGGAAAAGAGATGAAATACTGTGAGATTAACATTGGCAATGATCAATATATCAATATGTTCAACCAGCATTTAATATAATAAACAAACTACTAGCAGTTTGAGCCAGTCCAGCATTGGATTTCAGGAAATGGATTTATATTAATTTATTAAAGCTACACCTGTAGGCGCTGAATCTCTCATAAACTGAGCCACATTAACCAAGAACAAGAGTTATGGCTTACATTGTAGAATTTGTACAGTGATTAAAACACTAAAATCAACAAAATCATCAACAATAGAGCTGCAACTATTGATCGATCAATCAATTAGTTGTCAACTATTAAATTAATTCCAACTATTCTGATAATCGATTAATCAGTTTGAGTCATTTTTTAGGGGAAAAAAATTCTAATTTCTCTGATTCCAGCTTCTTAAATGTGAATATTTTCTGGTTTCTTTACTCCTCTATGACAGTAAACTGAATATCTTTGAGTTGTAGAAAAAATAACTACTCACCAGCTGAGGCAGGATCTTTTCAAAGTGCTCGATGTCTACTTCGTCGCAGTCTTCAGTCTCAGCTTGTTTCTGTGATCTCACAGCAGCCTCTGGAAATGAGAGATAACACATTAAAGGTTTCATCATTAAGCAATCTGTGTGTATAGCTGTTCCCAACAGAAGAAGAACTTACCTTGGACAAATATCTTTAGCATCTCTGCCATGAGCAGTGTGGCATCACCACTAACTGTAACAGAGTGAGATTTGTTGAACTGCAGAGTCACAAATAAAACAGATAATATCAAGACAATATTTATCCAACTCACGTCTGGTTTTGTCCTCCTTGAAGAAACTTGACAACAGTTTGCTTACTGTCTCCTGTAATGAGGAGAACAGACAACCTTATAATGTACAGATGTATGACCTGTGACACAATGTTTACACATTCAGTGAAGAGTGCACAGTTTTTGTGTGGACATGAACACAATTATCTACATCCTTATCTACATTTGCAAAAGCCGTCAATTGGTTATATATATATATATATTTATTATATTTATTATATATATATATATGTCTAATATATATATGTAATATAATATATATATAATATATACAGTATATATATATTATATATATGTCTAATATATACGTATATATATAAAAAATATAATATATTTATATAATATATATATATTATACATATATATAAAATATAATATATATATATATTATATTTTATATATATATATTATACATATATATAAAATATAATATATGTATATATTATATTATATAAAATATAATATATGTATATATTATATTTTATATAATATGTATATATATATATATATATGTATAAGATATATATATTTATATTATATTATATAACATTTTGTAAATTGCTGATGAATAGCTTCCTCATACCAAACTGCCTTTGGAAAAACGTCAATTTAATGGGAAACAGTACCTAACGCTAATGTTATCCCGGGATAGTGATTACAAAGCACTTATTTTAAATCATTATAACCCGCTCTTTCATTCGGCATACATATTTTGTTAATTCACTGAATAATATCTTAGCAAAGTCTAAAGTTTAATCGCCTGAGAGATAAATAAGGAGCAGTGTTTAAGTCCTCTGTGAACATTGTCAGCGTGAATGCTGAATAATGTGAGCAACTAAATGTAATTCAGCGACAAAGAAGAAGCAATATTCCTTTTTATTTCACCACGTGCAAAACAGAGTAAGAGTAAACAACCACAATCTCAGCAGAGATCATCTTTTACCTTTTTGAAGCCAGTTTCTGCGTCTTTCTCCGCCATGTTTTCTCCGCTGTGAGAAGAACTCCGCGCTCTGCGCAGCGATTGGTCAGTCATCTCTGACGTCATACGCACCGCCCTACGTAGATGTAAACAAGTACTTAAAACTAAAATAAAAAAATTGGTATTATTATTATTTATTATTTAAAATTAAACTAAACTAAAACTACATCAGTATTTTAATTTGAAATAATAGTTGTTTAGATCTTGTGATAGTTACATCACTTTAGGCAATTATAAATGTTTATACATATATATATATATATACATATATATATATATATATATATATTTATTTCTAATAAATGTATGTAAATTATATTAACAACTTATTACATTTGTGAATATCTCATTTTGCACATTACATACACACTATATTTTTAATATTTTCCATTTTTCTTATTTTCCGTAGTCCTTTGTAGTTAAAGTTTGTGTTAGAGGAAGGAAAGACAAAACTGAAGTTGTCAATACCATTAACTTAAGAGCAATAATGTGAGGCAATCATTTAGGTTATTTTCACAGCGTTTTAGAGTGTTATATATTCACATATGCATTCACCAACAGTGGCTGCACAAAGGAAGTTGACATCTAATCTATATTTTTTTCACCCTTATGTCTTTGACAAACATTAAGCAACACATAATAGAATAGAATACAACTTTATTATTCACCCAAGGTAGACAATTAACAAATTAGATACAGCATACATTCAGCACAATAAAATATGTATCACAGCAAACAAATAGGATATGTGTTCTTTTGACATTTTCTTGTTGTTTGTTTTTAACTTATTTTTTATTTCAATGCTTTGGCACAGTACAGACAATAGAAATAAAATAAATAATAATTAAACCTCCATCTTTGGTACTGTGGGACATGATGCGTACATTTGTACTGTTAGATAGAATGGAAGATAATCAAACAGAAATAAATCAAAAATAAAATATTATTAATATATTTCACTGCAGCCACGTTAGTTTACCATCCCTAAATGAATTAACACATATTCTTCATTTATGATTTTAAACTTAGAGAAAAAGTGGCACTGTATTCGTTCAACCGTCCAACTCATCATCTAACCACTGAGCATCCTCCAGTATGTAGCCCAAGCCCATTGGACGCCGTTGGGGCATAGCAACGGCCGTGGTGACCTCCTCATCTGAGTCCTCCTCCAACAGAAAGACAGATTTAAAAAAATAAATAAATAAAATAATCAACATTTCTTCATACAAGTTTTCTATTTTTTATGTCCGTTATGTGAACAGGCATAAAACCAGCTCTGCTCCAACAGAGGTCACAACTCACCTTTGGGCTAACAACTCGTTTTACTTCCACATCGCCTCCAATGTAGTGAGGACCGGCCCATTCTGCTCTGTCTGCTTCATCCTCTGCAGAAAACCTCACAAAGGCCACTGACTTATCTTCCTCTGAGTTGTGGCTCTTCTTAACCTGAGATCCAATTCAGCAGAGAGAGGGAATTTGTATAAATAAGCAACAAAATCTCATAGATCTTATTCAAAATATATATTAAATAAAAAAGGTATGCTTTTTTTCCAGTGTTTACCTTACACGCTGTGACAGTGCCCCATTCTCTGAAGTAAGCTCGTACATATCCTTCATTTATATAGGGGTTCAGCTCTTTTACAACCAAACCATGGTCCTGTTAAATGATAGAAAAGCATGAGCGCCGTGGCATATTGTTGCTTAGATCAAAAAGAAAAGATAAAATTAAGTGATGTTCCCTGTAAATGAGAGAATTTTTTTTATTTTACCAGTTCATAATTTTCAGCTAAAGCAGCCATGTATTTCTTTGGAAGACTGATGTACGCTCTTTTTTTGGATGTCTTCACTTCCATGTTATCTGGAGGGATGATGAGATTTTTTAACACTGGAAGGTAGTCAAATGATTATAAAATATAGATAATATGAGAGTGTTTCAACAAGGATTTGCCAAATGTAAAGTAAAGCTACATGTATGTAAAATAAGGAACATGATAATTTACAAGCAGATGAAATAAAGAAAGCTGTTACTTACCAGAGGTCATGCTGAGATGTTTAGTAACCCACTCGTCCAAGTAGACCAACTCAAAGTACAGAGTAACCTGAATGGGTTCATTTATATAGGCTACTGTCCTCTCAAGTCACAACATCTCTTACGGGTATTTTTCTTGTGACGTTTACCAGAACGAGACTGAGTGGCTAGTCAAAGAGTGACACAACTTGCTCAACAACCAGATGGAAAAAAATGTTAAAACTGTACCAATATATGTTATTAGGGACTTGTTGACAGACTTTATTGAGCACTTGGTGAAGAAGCTGCAGACTAAACAGCAAGCTTGTCTGATGTGTGACATCACTTAGTAGTTATGTAGCAACAAGTCAAATCAGGTGTATGTACTGTATGTATGGTAGTAGTCAAATGAGTAAAATGTTGGAGACCAGCCATTGTTTAAATTTTTTTTTTAACCAGCAAAATAGTAACCACAAGCTTTATTATTTCCTTTTTTTGTCCCTTTTATCCAGATGTTTACCAGAGGTTGACATAATATGCAATAGGATCCCAGTACCCTCTCCATTTTGACTGTTTCTTTAAAAAAATAACAGCTAAATAGTGATTTTGTCACTAAATCATTTGTGGCATTATGTTGATGTAGCACTGTACCAGGGTTGTGTGCAAGAATCTGGCAATCCACGATACAGGGGTTATATATTGTGATATATTGCAATACTGTAAGCAAGGCGATATATTGCAATTTTTTAATCTAATTTTAGGAAACTACCACAGTATAAAGAACAAACCAATATGTGTATAAAATAAGTGGTTAAAAAAAATGTATGCAATTAGAACAGTGGGATCTGCATTTATCACAGCCTCTGTAACATCCAACATCATAGCACTACTCTGAAAGGGTGCATATCTTTGTAAATGAAATAGTATAATAATTTATATATATATATATATATATATATATATATATATATATATATAATAAAAAGTATTGACTGAGTTAATATTGAATGTAAACTGTTAAAGGACCAGTGTGTAGCATTTAGGGGGATTTATTGGCAGAAATGGAATACAATATTAATAAGTATGTTTTCTTTGATGTATAATCATCTAGAAATAAGAATCGTTGTGTTTTTGTTTCCTTAGCATGAGTCTTTAATATATACATATATATCATGATATTCTATATTTTCTTACACCCCTACACTGTACAGATTTTTTTATTCTCAGCATACATTTTACATAACGTCATGTTGAACGTGTTTTTAGAAAATCTGATCTTTTGTGATGCTAAAAGAATATTTTTTTAGACTACATTTTTGTTTGGAAAGGGTGATTTGGGGAAACTTGGGACGCGGCTGCAAAAAACAGGTTGTGAGGTTGATATCTGTATGTCGTCCATGGATGTGTGTTATTTCCTATTCTGCTGGGTGAACTTAACATACAATGTGTAACATACATGCCACACATTTACACAATGTGGCAGCCCATTTTTTACAGGAAACATCACAAAATATTGCAAAATCTGCGAGAAGTACTTGCAGTGTTTGGGCCAATTGGATATAATGTTTTCATTTAATTTGTCAAATTTGCCAAAAACGCATCAGGAGGTTTCCTTATTCCAAAACACAGATAGATGTGTTCAAACAAATTTATTTTCATACAACATTTTCAAGATCATTATTTATAAACTTTAACAGAATCTGAAAAATAACTACACATATAAAAAAATACACATCCTGACATACAATAGGAGCTCCATATATAAATAAATATATTATAGTGCTAACAGGAAGGATTAGTTAGATTTCCTGATAATGTTGTTATCTTTCAAAGCGAAGATGTGTGGATGGTGTTCAGACTGGGGGGAGAGAAAAAGAGAAAAAATGGAATATATGGAAGACAGTGTTCACACAAATGTCTTTTCAGATTATAAATGAGGTCATTAAAAAGTGAGCAAACAAATAAAGATGTTCCAATCACAAAGAGGATACAGTATAGAGACTATACAAACCTTATCTATGAGGGGAAACCAGATTACTCCGTTCATAAATGGCTTGCAGATTGGTGATGAGGAACTTTTTGTCTTTACCCTCCTGTACACAAGAGAAAATAAACACAAGATACATTAAGACCAATATCAACACACTGTACATGTGTCATTGATTTTTAGACAAAACAACTATTTGATGCATTACCATGAAATTTGGCACAGACATCCCAGACTATGGTGATGCCCTGACTTTACCTCTATAGCGCCACCACGATGTTGACATATTTGTTTTTTCATGACATGTCTCGACAACTACTAGATGGATTGCAATGGACTTTGGTACAGATGTATATACTGTATATATCTACATATAAACATATATAAACATTTGAGGCTAGAGAGACTGACTCTTGTTTGACTATACATACATTTTCAATTTGTTTTTCTAACCGACTGATGATTCTCCTTTGGCCATCAACAACTTGAGTGTGAATATATATCACTATTCTGAAAAAATAGAAAGCATAAGAGATCAGCATAAACATTATTGAGACACAGTAAATGTTTTCTAGAGGGCAGACACTTTGTTAACAGCATCACCACAATATTACACAGAATAATAATAGAAATAAAAAAAATAATTAAAAGATAACATCTCTTACAGAAAGACTGCAGTGGCGAGGAATAAGATCAGCGGGTTCTCCAGCAGAGCGTCGTAGGCCCAGCTGAGCCAGGACAGGACCGGGTGAGTGTTCTCCAGCTCCTTGGCCCACAGCTGCCCCGACTGAAACATCGTGGTCAGATTCCTGAAAGGGCCGCACACTGACGACGGTTTAAGCCTGTGGACATCAGACGGATGGATTTTGAAGATACAGTGCAGTTGGTAAGTATTTGGACAATAAAACTTTTTTCAATTGTTTGAGCTCCAAACTGAGGCACACTGGATTTAAAGCTGAGGTTAGCTCGGGTTATTCTATATTTCCTTAAGTGTTAACAGATCACATAAAAAAAGAGCAGAACCAACAATGTATTAGTCCATCATGCAATACTTTCTTAAGCCCAATCATTTCTACTGAAGATATACACCTATCAGCCATAACATTAGGTCAGCATGGACACCCTGACCGGTCTGTGGCTACGCAGCCCCATACGCAACAAACTGCGATGCACAATGTGTTCTGACACCTTTCTATCGGAACCAGCATTAACTTTCTCAGCAATTTGAGCTCCAGTAGCTCTTCTATTGGATCGGACAACACGGGCCAGCCTTCGCTCCCCACGTGCATCAATGAGCCTTGGCCGCTCATGACCCTGTCGCCGGTTCACCGGTTTTACTTCCTTGGACCACTTTTGGTAGGTCCTGACCACTGCAGACCAGGAACATCCCACAAGAGCTGCAGTTTTGGAGATGCTCTGACCTAGTCGTCTAGCCGTCACAATTTCAGTTCAGTTAATGTTATGGCTGATCGGTGTATGTTTCTGTGCTGAACTGCATTTTACCAAGTAACAGTGAATGATTTCTTTTCCTCCCTGTCTGCCTGTTGTGTATCTGGGACAAAGAGCTGATAGTGTTGCGTTATATATTCAAGAGATAACTTTTACCCTCTACCTTAACGTTGTGTATGGAGCCTCCATGCAAAACGGTGATGCAAAACGTCCCATCGGCCACTATCAGAGCCCAGTTCTGCCAATAACAATAGTTTGTAAAATGACCTATCAGTGCATCATTGTTGGTTTTGGTCTTTTCATGGAATTGTGACAACGAAAAACACAGAATATTTCCCCAGCCTTATACTAAAAGGGTAAGACTAATATCTGGTGAAACAAATAAGACTCGGTGACTCCTTAACCTCATATTCATTGTTGTATTTTAAATCTAACATACAGTACGAGGACAGTATGTGGTAAACATGCTTTAAACACAATGACAGACATTGTCATTGTGTTTAAAGCATGTTTTTAAAAAGCTACGCGTGTCAGAGGTTGTAGAATTCACGCATGCCTTTTCGGTGAGGAAACTACTTGTTGTGAGCATCACAGTCATTAAGAGAGGGGACATTGTTTTGTCACACTCACGTCCAGATTGTGTAAATCACAGACACGGCAGCGCCAATAAATGACGGGAAGCATAAAAGAGAGATGAAAAGTGTCGTCATCTGGCTGGCTCTCCAAGGCTTCCTGGACGCCTGACAGTTGAGCATTAGACTGCTCTGGAGAGGAGAACCAGACAGAAAAAAATGTTTGTCATGCAAATCAGTGTCTGTATGACGATGAAACAACAGCTGCTGTACCAACCTTCTTCATGTAGAATAACACAAACAGTTTTATGATCTGGACGGCAGGAAGCAGTGGAGCAAACAGCACCCCGAGCCTGGGAAGAACCGTTAATGTTTAATTCACTTTTCATTTTGTTAAAATATGCGATGGGTTTCAAGGATGTGGTGTCATTACCAAGTAAGGGTTTGTCCATATATGAGTTCCAGCACATTACGGGCAATGTCAAACACTGGCATCCTGTTCCTTTTCAGCACTCGCTTGGAAAAGAGCCTATAGAGGGAGGATGCTTAATGTTCAGTGAATGCAAACTACAGAATTATGTAATTGGTGGGTGAAGCGCCAACTTGCCTCCACAGGAACTCTCCCAAAAAAGTGTAAAGCATCGTGAAGACAAAGTCCATCAGGAGCAGGCGATACAGTTCTTGCCCCACGAAGCTCTCCCAACACTGAGGACAACAGAAATGTAAAGATCACATTATATTAGGGCTGATAGGTCACAACCAAACATGTAATCACTTGTTTTAGGAATGAAGAACTTTGCATAATTCAGTGTCGCTCCATAACTGTAATTATATTTAAGATGTTGTAACCTGTAAACCACGACTTTCTGGTTCCACGGCAATTCTCCCCAGCCAGCGGAAGCACAGCACTCCAACAATACTGACCTTCAACAACAGGTTCCTAATAAGGAAGGAAATAATGACACTAGAAGGTTGTTTTCGTCACAGCTATTTTGGGAGTCAGTCGTGCTTCAATATGCAAATTACACGAGTGTGATGTGGAAACTTGAAACCTCAAATGTCGTGTGTGCAGCAGTTCAATGTGGGAGAATCAGTAGGTGGAATATTAAGACTTTTCAGTGGAGCTTAATTGAACTTTTTTTGTGTTTTAAAACGTGTCTGGACTAGGGCTGCACAATTAATCATAATTTTATCGAAATCACACAATGTCCTACTGCAATTCATAATCACAGGAGGCACAATATTTGTTTAAAAAAAATTGTCAAAATACCATTTTTAGTGGTATATGCTGGGTATGCTGCAGAGATGTCCTGGCCTACACATCATATTCTACGGACTTAAAAAACAACATCATTTTAATATATTTTTTACTGAAAATGAGAATGATAATGTAAAAATCATCATTCCCTCCATTATTGCAAATCATATCACAATTGCAATATCAGTCAAATTTTTTTATCTTTCAGCTGTAGACTGGACTGAACAATTTTATAAATTTATAAAAATAAATGAAAAATAAATGCTTAAATAAATAAATAAATAAATAAATAAGGGAATTAATACACAGATAAATAAATAAAAATGCAAATTAAAACAAAAATATCAATTTATATCACATTGTATCAATTAATCAATGGCTACATTTATTTTTAAGATTATTTTTGCTACATTTAATGACATTTATTTATTTATCAAGTTATTTATTTATTTATTCATTTATTTTTGATTTTCGCAGGTTCTGTCCTCCATACCAGATTCAAAAGACTGCGTAAATTAAATGGTAGAGATGACATTTTTTGAGTCTATGCACAGAAAAGATGCTGAGATGATAGGACAGGTTTTTTTGGACTTCATCTCATTTTATTGTTACACACTTTTTATGTGCTCCTTATTTTTTTGAAAAACTTGAATGCCAGAAAACAGAAACAAAACCTTCTGTGCAAATTAAAAAAAAAGTAATTGGAGCATATAACAGTGTAACAGTTCTATTAAAGTTATCAGTAAATAATGAAGTTGTATTCTAAATTGTTTTTGCCCTATGCTTTAACAAGTCCAGATTTGCTTTGTATGGTTCTACATGAATGATCTCTTTTTTCACAGTTCTTCGTCTCACCTGAAGATGGAGACATAGACACAAATGCTGGGTGAGTCATGATTCTCCATCCAAGCACACAGGTTGAAGATGCCGGGTAGTAACAGGTTAATGCCTGACACCACTGCAGATAAGAGCAGCAGCTCAGCGTCTTTGAAAGAACTCTGCTTGATGTCAGTCTGTGAAGGAACGGACAAAATGACAGTGGGGGGCTGTAGAGCAACACATCATGACCAGGGGATGCAACTTCATAAATATTACTTCCACCTTTGTCTTTCCAAATGTCTGCTGTGGAAAAGGCCTCTGAATTTGACTCATTTGGGAACGACAAAGAAGCAAAAGTGCTCCAATTCGGTTTAAAAAGATTCATTCAGAAAGCAAATGACTGGTTGGATCTAAAATAAGAAGAAGCCTATCTTACTGTCAGCATCACTGAAACTCTTTTAACTATATTTAATTTGCACAACAGGAAATGATGAGAGGGGCGTAAAAGTTTGGTAACCACTATGTTAAACATGCTCTTCTTACGATGTCTTGATCAGGATGGTGATTCTCAGGCAGAGCAGTTTTGTAAACCAGCAGACAAAAAAAGGAAAGAAAAAGGAGAACTAAGTAAACTGCGGTGGGAAGGTGCTTCTTTATCAGAGCTATTTTTGTGATAGACACGTGGCCCTATAGTTGCTCAAATGTGCATGAAATGTGTCATGTCTGGCTGCACAGCATGCTTCCTCTAACCTCTGACAGGTAGTGTACCGCCATGGCGCCCAGGGAGATGCTGCCCAGACATGTGGCCCACGCTACCAAGAGCACCACGAGGCGGCAGAGTCGCCGCATGCAGCTCTTTTGATCCTCTCCACCGATCAGCTCAGACAGCAGCTCCTGTTGGAGCAGCAGCAGCTTGTAAGCAACATTTAAGATCTTCACAGTGTGTCGAAACTGTGATCAGCACTGCCATCGATTATGTTTAGAACAAGATATTTAAAAAACACTCCTTCGTGAGAATCTGGATTTTTGTGCATGTGGTGCCGCCTGCAGTTAAAACACATTGGGGTGTGAAAATGCATCACTTAAAGCTTCCTGTGTGTAAACCAAAAGACTGAGATAGTGTGACTAAGCTGGTGACCTTGAACTTTTCAGCTGCAACCTCTTCCACTCCAGGCTCAGTGTTAGAGCTAGTGAAGGTAGCATGTGAGGAAGAACGCTAAATGTCCATTTTCCAAGGGGTCCCTTGACCTCTGACCTCAAGATATGTGAATGAAAATGGGTTCTATGGGTACCCACGAGTCTCCCCTTTACAGACATGCCCACTTTATGATAATCACATGCAGTTTTTTGAATGCAGTATAAATGTGTTATTTTCACCTATACCAAAATGGTGTATTTGAATATTTCCACATACTGGGTCTTGTAATTACATAAATTGGGTATCACTGTAAAGCTGAGACTCTTGTGGATCCAATGGGACCAACTGTATTCATGTGTGATGATGTTAGTCCCCATAGTAGACATTTCACCTAGTTAGACCATTTTTTACCTCACTGTATAAAATGACCTGTGGTGACCTCTAGGATAATCACAGCCTCATGAAACTTCACTTTCAAAACTTAGAGACCTAGAGCATTCAGAGGATGGATGGCTTTTCTAGGCAGATTAACAATAAGGGGGTTTCTGAGCAGTTTACACAACAGAAGTGCTCACCATCTAATTGCCGAAAAATTCTGCTATTCTTGCAGGAATCTCCAAATGTCAAAAGTTTTTGATACCAAATCACAGCATGGCTTTTTTTGTGGTGTTCCTCAAGGTCTTGTGTCTTAATTTGGTATTTTCAAGGGATTATTGATCATTTTTTATCAATTCTTGAGTGGTAAAAAATGGTTAAATTTAGCACCAAATCTGTGTAACAAATGGCATCAACCCGAAAATTGCTGCAACTTATGATACATAAGTGAGCATGGGAATAACCATCATATACTTCTATCATAATGTTCTAAACCCTTATACACTTTTACAATTTATTTGAATGAATTAATCTTTTTTGACACAGTGCTGAGCTGCATCTCAAATTAATCTTCAGGTTCCCAGCTTTCAGATGATGTACACCACTACCATGTGACATCTACTGTTGACTTGCTATCTCCCCCGAAAGACCCCCTGTATCCCACTAAAACCCCCCCACAAAAATGGGTCTATGAAAAAGAGGAGTGGAAAAGGTTAAATGCTTTCAAAGAAGTACTTGTCGCCAGTCCATATTTTAAATAATTCACATTGATTCATCCATTTGGGAAGGAAATGTCTGAAATCAGTTTGTATTTATATCAAAAATTAGTTTCACGCTTTAGTGAGTCTAAGTGAATATACAAGTGTTGGCGTACTTTGAGCTGAGTGCTGATTTTCTCAGACTGCAGCCTGACGGGCGTCTTCTTGCTGACTTTAAAGTCCCAGGAGCAGAAAACTTTCACAGCCAGATTCCCATTTGACTTGAGGACTTGAAAACTTCTCCCAAGGGACTTGGACACGCTGCAGGAGAAAAATAAAGCCATAAAATACACACCGCAGAATGGAGTAAAGTGAGATTAATGCATCACTTATTGTCCAACCTGTACACAAGGATGATGAGGATAATGAAGAAGGCGATGGAGATGGTGACGAAATAGGCTGCAGGTATGCTGTACGGCATTATCTGGGGCTTGTCGGTGTCACAGACGGGCAGATAATCAATAGAGTCAGCAGCTCGACAAGTTTTGAGAATGGTGTTGGTGTAGTAGCCGTAAAACATCACACTCTGAGAGAGGTAGCCCTGCAAGAGACACCAGAGATTTGATTCAAGACAGAAATAACCACACATATACTGCTGTGATGTGTCTCACCGTGCCTGTGAAGAGCTCAAGACCGGTGAAAGTGTCGAGGTGAGAGTCATGTGGAGGAGGAGGAGGAGGGTTGACGGCTTGAGGGAAGACCAGGAACAGGCCGTTGATGGCGAAGAGGAGGAGGTTAAAGAGCAGGAGGGTCCGGAGGAACAGGAAGTAGGAAAGCACCCCGGTTCCGAAACGTCCGCTCAGTCTCTTCATGGGCGAATGCCACAACTGGAGGGAAGTGAGGATGGGGAGGCAGCTGAACAGGCAGTGACGCCAAGTCTGAGGGGAGGAAGACACAAGTGAAGAACTGACACCCACAAACAAAAAGTGGTTTAGCACTCTGTACTCACCCTCGAAATGTACACGCTCAGACGACTGTAGCACGGGATATTTCTGCTGATGAGTGAACTCTCAGCTGCGTCACTGAAAGCAAGCCGCCTGATGAGACATAAGCGGAAACAGTCACCACAGTGTGGCTTTATGTTGAAGGCCATTGAATGGTTTTCGTACCTGACTTCCATCTTATCCGCCAGGCTGAGCGGCGCGGCTCTCAGCTTGCGCATGCCCTCGCTCACAGAGAGGCCTCGGAGGTTGGACACCAGCTGCTCCTTCTTGTTTTCTGTAAACCGAAGGTTAGAAATGAATATTGACAAATTCAGAGACGAGTTGCTGCAGCCAGTTTAGTTTCTGTCCACCTTCAGCACTGATTTCCTCCGTATTTGCCTGGACTGACTCCTCCGGGATCGGTCTGGAGGGGTGAGAAGGATCACGGGAGGAGGAGGAGGGCTGGTGAGATGAGCCTCCGGCGGGACGAGGATGTACTGCAACGCTATTTATCCCTGTGTGCACAAGGAACAGTCAATTATTATATGAACATTGTCAACAAACAATTAGACAGTAGAGGACGGTTTCATCTCACCAGCAGTGCGACTGGGCATCGAGGAGAGGACCTTTAAGGTAGCAGCTGACCAGTGATGTCTCTGCAGAGGGTTCATCTGCTCCCTCTCAAGTGTTTCGTCTCTCATGTGGCCGCTTGCAGCAAATGGCAGACTATGTTCTGTATTTGTACCTGTGCATTCCCTAAACACGTTCATCTCTAGGGTTTCAGGACACCTCTGGGTGCTGGCTGCCGGCTCTCCAAAGAGCCGGAAGGAGTCCAGACCTGGTTGGCTTCCTCCCATGTACCTGAGGGAGGTAGTGTAACCATCAAAGGAAATAATCACCCAAAGGCTTTTGCCCAGACTCCCTCATTACAGCAGCATGTACATAAGATATGTTGCACTTTTCCTACCACAAATCGAATACTTGAAAGTCTCCAAAAGCTTTCCAGTCCCAAATACTAAAGAGCAAGAGGCCTCAACAATAGGCTCGTTGGAGATGAACTTCGCCTCGCCTGGAAAGTAGACAAGATCAGGCGGCAGCAGCAGGGGCGGAGGCAAAAAGCTGCAGTCAAGTCGGACCGTTTCCAGCAGCCTTCAAAGAATTTACAGGACGTCATAGGAAAAGTGACATCCCGATCTGTACTTTTTTTTTTTTTCAGACCACGTTCGATTGTAATGAGCACTTGTTTTGATAAGTGCGATATAAATAACCTTCATAATTATTATTATTATTATTAGTAGAAGTAATAGTATCAACCACACAAAATATGTTTGTTAACAGATGAAACCTTCATGGCACAATATGCGTTTAAAAGCCTACAATCTAGCGTTAAATATTACAATTACAAAGAAAGTTCGCTGTCAAAACTAAGAGCCAATCAGCTCTCTGATCAGGCGACAGCCAGGCGTTTCCCATCATGCCCTGGGTCTTGCAGTCGGTGGAGAGCAACTGTGGCGCCTGGCTCTAAAAACTGCGGCCGCCTCGATCTCGTGAGGTTATCGTTGCCCGCGTGTGCACGACATCAAAGCAAGTTGGACACAAATCTAACTGGCATGCATTGTGTGCCGATCGCCGGTGGTCGATTCTGCACAGGCCTGGTTCATCTCCAACGAGCTTATTGCCCCTTGAACTTTGACCCTCTTGCTCATATATCTGCTGCACAGACAATTGTGGGTCAGAATAACATGCTGGCTTACATACTGCAAAAAGCAACTGAATGTAGGAGGACATCCGGATATATGTGGCATACGGGTATGGGTATTGGAACGCACAGACTAAGTACATACAATGAAGCTTCAATCTAAAATCAATGAAATCTGTGGCTGTGAAAGCACTGGAAATGTTCTCTCCAAACACTCGGTAGAAACACAGACTTCTGAGCATTCAAACTAACATCAAAAAGACTTCTGTAAATTGTAGATAGAACAGAAAATAAAACTGCAATTTAGTTTATTAGTAACACAATTTGATAAAAGAAACTTAGTCCACCATCAATGCTGATACATGGTATCACATTTTTTTGTTTTTTAGCAGTACATCAGCTCACAAGAGCAGAAAAAATGACAACTAACCAATAAATAGCTCTCAAATTAAGTCTGTAAGAGGACTTACTCAAAGTCAGACTCCGACGAATCAGAATCCGTTTGACACACGTTGACACTGTATGCCATGGTCCTTGATGATCGCTCTACTGCAAACACACAGCTCCCAGCGGCTCAGTCTTCACCATCAGTCACATAGTTGACCACATGAGCAGCAGTAGGTTATGGCTGATATTGTAGCTGTCTATGCTTGAGTGTCAAAACACATCATACTGACTTCCTCTCTCTCTTGCAGCACAGCTGTGCCTAATTTGCATTTGGGGGCAAAGTTATCTGCCTGCATCTGATGAAGTGCAATCAGTTAAGCATCTCTGACATGGCAAATAAATACATAAATACCATCAAAAATGATATAAATATATTTAATTCTAATACTGGAAGTGTCAGTATAGTATTGTGTCTGTTTTGATGATAGGTGAGTTGATGTTTGACCAGAGTGTATTTACAATAATTAGTGTTCACTGCCCTCCAGTGGTCACATTGAGGAACTGCAACACTACATTACTTTTGTCAAACTAGCAACAAGTAGTACGAGTACTGATAGAAGTGAGTAATCTGGGAGAGTCCATTTTTATGGTCTTTCAGAAAAAAAGCCTTTAAAAAAGAGAACAAAATAAAATAAATAGTTATCTAGGGGTTGAAATATATGCATTAAGGAACTTTAAATTAGCCATAGACAACATTTGCAATAAACAAATAGTGATTATTGTGAAATATTTTATTGTTATGTTGTCACAGTGAGATATTACACCTCTACAGGCTTCAGTGGGAACAATACGTATATTTAGGGCTGTCAATCGATTCAAATATTTAATCGTGATAAATCGCGTGATTGTCCATAGTTAATTAAGATTAATCCCAAATTAATCACATATTTTTTTTTCTGTGCAAAATGTACCTTAAAGGGAGATTTGTCCAGTATTTAATACTCTTGAGCATATTTTTTATGCTAGATGCAGTACCTGTGAGGGTTTCTGGACAATATTTGTCATTGTTATGTGTTGTTAATTGATTTCCAATAATAAATATATACATATATTTGCATAAAGCAGCATATTTGCCCACTCTTTTGTTGATAAGAGTATTAAATACTTGACAAATCTCCCTTTAAGGTACATTTTGAAAAGATAAAAAATGTGTGATTAATTTACGATTAATCCCGATTAACTTTAGACAATCATGCGATTAGCCCTAGAACCTATACTTTAATATATAGGTATTGTTCCCATTGAAGCATGTAGAGGTGCAATATCTTACTGTGATAACAAAACAATTGAATATTTCACAATAATCACTGTTTGTTTATTGCACATGTTGTCTATAGCTACTTTAAAGTTCCTTAATGAATATATTTCAATCCCTAGATAACTATTTATTTTATTCTGTTCTGTTTTTTAAAGGCTTTTTTTTCTGAAAGACCCTAAACATGGACTCTCCCAGATTGCTCTCTTCTAACAGTTCTAGTACTACTTGTTGCTAGTTTGACAAAATTGCCATAGCATTAACATAGCATTTGTGTTATTAATAGGGCTGTCTGCATTAATAATATATTTTGTATGTGTTTTTATGTTTTTTATTGTTGACATGTCTGTGCTGTTGCATTTGTGCAAATCCTGACGTTTATCTAACAATATGAACCTTTGCACCATGTACAATAAATAATCCTGTAATGTATTATGAATGTTTTATTCCCACTTAGTGACTTAAAGTAACTACTGAAAGTTACACAAAACACTAAAGCCATTTAAATGTTTCATATATATATATATATATATAAAGTAACTACTGAGAGTTACACAAAACACTAAAGCCATTTAAATGTTTCAACATTTAAATGGCTTTAGTGTTTTGTGTAACTCTCAGTAGATACTTTAAGTCACCAAGGGCTATTTATTTGACAAGGTGCAAAGCTTCATATTGTTATATTAAACGTAGGGATTTGCACAAATGCAACAGCACAAACATGACATTCAACAAACTAACAATAAAACCATAAAAGCATATCAAAAAAATATTATTATTATATATATATTTCAAAGGAAAAGTGCCCTAAATGACAGGGTGTAATGTCCTAGACCTCTATGAATTTATCATGATTTATGTTTATTTATTATTATTGTTATTTTTTTATTTTTTTATTTATCTATGTATTTATATTCATTTTTGTACACTTTATATATATATTTTTTTTTCTGAGTGCCCTCTGGGTATTGTCATGGGTGGGGGTGGGGGGTGGGTGGGATATATACCAGTCCAAACATGTTTGTGCAATGGATTGTAAGAGTTGTATTAGCAAAATGTATAAATAAACTCTGTTTAAAAAATATATATATATATTATTAATGCAGATAGGCTTACTAATAAGGCCAGTGCTATGTTATTAGTAGGGCTGTCAATCGATTAAAATAATATATAATGGAAAAACAAAGTTTGGAAACTTGTGTTTGGTGGATTATTTCTCTGTTGTTACAATGCTAATCGTCATTGTATTTTACATGGTTGGAAAGCCTGTTTATTTACCTTCGCAATGATGTCTAACTTGTAAGGATCATGCATTTGTGGGATGAGCAGCACAGCTGATTATGTGGGTAGCGCCCAAGAAAAATTTGCCAAAATGCTCTGCCAATGGTAAACAGTGTATTCTCATAAGGCTACCAGGAAGCCTGCAATGACTGCCCTTCACCGTCAGGCCCGTTTGCGCTGGTGTCGCAACACAGACAATGGAACCTGAACATGTGGGGGAATGTCATGTTCAGTGATGAGTCCAGGTTCTGTCTGCCAAAGTTGGATGGCAGGGTCAAAGTATGGAGACGACGTGGAGAACGCTATGCTGATTGTTGAACCGATGGAGTAACAGCTTTTGGTGGGGGCAGTGTCATGGTGTGGGGCGGCATCTCCCTCAATGGCAAAACAAGGCTTGTCATCATTGAAGGCCATCTCAATGCAGGGAGATATCGGGATGAGATTCTGCAGCCAGTGGCGATCCCATATCTCCACAATCTGGCACCTAACTTCATCCTCCAAGATGACAACGCTCGCCCCCACAGAGCCAGGGTTATCACAGACTACCTCCACAATGTGGGAGTAGAGACAATGGAACGGCCTGCCAAGAGTCCAGACCTCAACCCAATTCAACACTTGTAGGATCAGGTTGGGCGTGCTGTACGTGTTAGAGTGACCAACACAACCTCGCTGGCTGACCTTCAACGAATCCTGGTTGAGGAATGGAACACCATCCCACAGCAACGTGTGACCAGGTTGGTGACCAGCATGATGAGGAGGTGCCAGGCTGTTGTGGCTGCGTATGGATCTTCCACCCGCTACTGAGGCTCCTGACGGTGTATTAAATGAATAAAGTGTAAAATTGCCAATATGTCTTGTTTGTTCCTTGTTACTGATAGAGAGTTCAATCATCCAATCCACCAAACAACTCAAAACAAGAGTCAACACAAACAGGAGAATACACTGTTTACCATTGATGGAGCATTTTGGCAAATTTTTCTTGGGCGCTCCCCACATAATCAGCTGTGCTGCTCATCCCACAAATGCATGATCCTTACAAGTTGGACATCATTGCGAAGGTAAATAAACAGGCTTTCCAACGATGTAAAATACAATGCCAATTAGCATTGTAACAACAGAGAAATAATCCACCAAACACAAGTTTCCAAACTTTGTTTTTCCAGTTTATATAAGAACGAATATCCTTTTTTCCACTCAGCTCGGTGGCTTAGTTTCCGAGCAGCACCTGAACGCATCAGAGAGGCGGTGTTTGTGAAGTTGGTCAGGAAGCTGTCAGACTAAAATCGAAACCGTCCCAACTTTGAGAGGAACACTTTCTCCCTTTCTCCCTTTCTGCAGCTCGTCTTTAAATCTACAGCAGGTTTTTTGGGCTGATAAGATGCAGAGCACTGCATACGGGGCGTCGTTGGCTGGCGGTGCTTTTGACTTCATCAGTTTTCTAAAACAGCCTCAAACCATCCTGCGATGCCTGAGCTGGGTGAGTGACTCCACGGAAACATTAGCATCACAGCTAGCATCAGAGCTAGCCAGCTGTCACTTCAACTAGTTAACAGATGTGAGCATCCTGTGTCGAAACAAAGCAGCTAATAATACAGATTATTAGCTCTATTAGTTGTTAACACTACACATAAAGTGTGTGTAAAGTTTACATTTTAAATTAAAGTTGTTTAAAGTGTCAATTTGATGTAACACTTGTTGATATTAGCTCATGTTAGCTAGCATGTCCTGTGCTGTGTCACCGCACTAACTGCCACTTTCTCCACCTGTTTGATGATTTTTTTGGCTTTTTTGTTGCTTATTTTTGCTAGAAAAAGTGGATTAAAGTGAGTTAAAATATACAGAAGATGTTGCTTTATATTTCTGGAGTGGTTACAGTGTGAGAAAAAGAGGAGGTTAAACTTTCCCAGCGTCATCTGTTGCTACTCTCCACTTTCCACTTTTTCCAAATGCGGAACGTTCAGGGTCAATTAGGGTTAAAGTTGTTATGGTTGGAAACTTGAATCATATCATGATAATAATACAGTCTATTTATATCACACTCATGTACAAAGTGCCTTAGATGAATCAAAACAACAGGAGAACAAAAAAACACAACTTTTATTGATAAAAACAACAGAAATGACTAAAAACTTAATTTAAAAAGGTGTCATTTGAAAAGAAGATGCAGTTTGCTGCCCTTATCTTTTCATTGAGCCCTGACAGAAAATGCTTTATCACCTTTGTGTTTAGTCTAGATTTGTTAAAAAAGATTAAGAAAAGTATTTAATGATCTGAGTGGGAACATATGGCATCGAAATGTCAAAAATATAATCTGTAAGATTGTGTTATCAGTTTGAAAACAAACATGTAGACAGTGCAGGGATGCCAAGATCTGTGAAATATGAAATATAGAGTTGCAACTAATAAAGTGACATCTTCAAATGTCTTGTTTTATCTGACCAACAGTCCAAAACCCACACATATTCAATTTAAAATTATTTAAAACACAGTGACGCAGCAAATCCTCACACCTGATGATAAAACAATAGAAATAAATGTCCAAAAATGCTATTTTAAAAAGGTGTCATTTGAAAAGAAGATTCATTTTGCTGATCCTTATGTCTTCAGGCAAACTATTTCATATTGAGCCCTGACAGCAAAAGCTTTGTCACCTTTGTGTTTAGGGTAGATTTGTTAAAAATAAATATTAAGGAAAGCATTTAATGATCTCAGGGTGTGAGAGGGAACCATATAAGGCATCAAAATGTCAAAAATATCATCTGTAGGATTGTGTTATCAGTTTGAAAAGAAACGTGTAGACAGTGCAGGGATTCCAGGATCTGTGAAATATGAATATAAATTTGCAATTAATAATTATTTTCATGATTGGTGACATCTTCAAATGTCTTGTTTTGTCCGACCAACAGTCCGAAACCCAAAAATATTAAATATTTAAAATGATTTAAAACACAGCGACGCAACAAATCCTCCCACCTGATGAGCTTGAACCAGAGAATAAAAAAAGATGAATCATTTATCTAAATTGTAGCTGAACAAGGATCACTCACAGAAAGTGTCACTCTCTTTTTTGTAATGCCATATTTAAACTGTGTTAAAATGAATGAAGAATTGAAACTTCTTCAGCTTCACTTGTCTGACGTGGCTTGACATATGTCTTAATTAGGTTTCTCTTTTTTTGTGGTGAAAGCTTTCTTGTAAAGTGAATCATGTGATGTGATGAGAATCATGTGATGTGAGGGGAATCACATGGCTCCTGCAGCTGCTTGACTTAAAACATGCATTTTTTTTTTTTTTATCACCACCCCTCGCCTGGCATTAACCCTGTGTGTCCCCTCCTTTGCAGTTATTCTCCATCGTGGTCTTTGCGTCCATCACAGCAGAAGGCTACGTTAACCCGTTAAAGGAGTCAGACACAAAATGCATGTTCAACAACAACGACAGCGCCTGCAGCTACGGGGTCGGGGTCGGAGTCCTGGCCTTCTTGGCTTGTGTCATCTTCCTCATACTGGACGCCTACTTCCCAAATATCAGCAATGCCAAGGAGAGAAAGTTCATTGTTATAGGAGATTTGGGCTTCTCAGGTGAGAGTTACTGTAGACTGCTAGAATACAGGAACCGTGCCCCGAAAACAGGAAGTGCAGCATAGTTGAGGTTAATGCTGCTGTCATGTTTCATCTTAATCCTGTTTATTTATTTCTCTGCTTTAAATAATTTTCATCTTGGGAACAGCTGCGTGGACGTTCCTGTGGTTCGTCTGCTTCTGTGTCCTGGCCAGCCAGTGGTCCAAAACCGCTGACGTGTCTGCCGTCGCTGGTGATGCCGCCCGCGCCGTCATAGCCTTCTCCTTCTTCTCGATCATCACCTGGGTGAGCCTTTCATCATCTCCATGTGTGACCAGTATTTGACAAAAAAACAAACAAAAAAATCATATGATAACGCCCACAGAGTTGATTCACGGGGCACACTAAACCCCCTTGAAATGCATCTATATTTTTTATGATAACGTAGAACTAAAAATGTATTGTAATGATGAATAATATCAACCTTGTTGTGTCTTCATAATGACAGAATAAGAAACTCACAAGATTAGAAGATAGATTTGTGGTATTTTTATTTACTTATAGCCTAATAACATTGGACACTCTCTGTCCACACATTGTTAAATATGCACTTCTGTTACACCACGTACACAAACCACGTAGCCTACCTATCAGCTGACAGACACGCTCAAAACGGCACGCTGTGCAGCACTCTGTCGCTTGTGGACAGTTAGTTCATTCCAATAGAAAACAATGCAATCAAACTGATTTTGTCACTGATGCTTGCTCGCATCGCATTCTGTTTGGAGGGTGTAAAATGTAGGCTACACACATCCCAATACATTAGACCTCTCTGCGTTGTACACATTACATTCCCTCTAGATTTTTTTTTGTGAACCCCCAACCTTAAAGTTGAAACTGCGCCTGTGATAACGCCGTGTAAAAGCTCCACATACTAACTCTCAACTTCTCTCAACAGGGTCTCTTGTCCTACTTTGCATTTGGAAGGTATCGCCAAGGTGTCAGTGAGTTTGACCAGGAGTACAGAGACCCAGCCAACGACCACAATTCTCCGTACCCACCCTCTCCGTACTCCAGCGGCCCCACAGGCTACCAGCAGTCGCCTTTTTCCCACAACCAGGAGCAGCCGGGAGACTACCAGCCTCCAGCTTATTGAAGGACTGAGATTTAAACACACGAATCCAACAGGGCAGTTTGCTTCTTTTTTTTTTTTTAAATAAAAATGTGTGCCAATGGTTTCATTAACAGCTCCGATTGTTCTCTTGAACTCCCATTTACTTCCTGCAGAACACGTTTGCATACTTTTGGCTGCACTGATGTTTTTTTTAGATCATTACATTGTTGTGAGTTGTGTGGTGGATGTTTGCTGTGTTGTTCAAAGTGCCACACGGAGCAGGTGAAGATATTTTTTGTTGTTGTTTGGAGATTGTCTTGGTAAGAGAGAGAGAAATGAGCGTGCCATTGTTGTCTTTATACCAAACCAGCTATTTCAGTGCCCCTTTTTTGTTTAGCTTATGAGTGCGAGCTGTTAACTTCAAAGCACTAATCAACAAACAGGTTAGGATTCACTTTGTCGCCGGGAAATCTGCTTTGCATTTTTAAGATGGACAAAAGAATTTTTTTTTAATGAATATGTTAGTATTTAGCACATATAAATATCTTTTCTTTACTCTGAGATTCACACACAGCAGGTAACTTAGCAATGCAGTTCTGTACATACTGTTTTTTCGACCACCAAACAAACCCATATCATTTAATCAATGGGTGCAATGAACATGTTCCCTCTAACTACTGTTGCTCTTTTTCTTAATAATCAACCACTTGAAAATGGCTTTTATGCACTGAAAAGCACAATTCATTCATTCTTTGGGGGCAGTTAATTGCCAATATCTGATCTGAGATTGTTAGTTTTTTATGTTTTAAATCCAATTCTGCCACAATAACTTCTTAATGTTAGTATTTAAGGGTTTTTATTTTAAGGTAGCCAAACCATTGATTTGTATCAGCTACCTCTGTAGAAGTTGAATGGGCCTTTCTTGAGTTCACGTATCCAATTCAGCCATAATTTGGTTTCAGGAATTCAGTGATGTTGTGGTAAATTGATATATTTATTAGCTTACTTAATCCTTTCAGTCTGGGTACATGACAATCGAGCTGTAATTTGTTTACTCTTTCCTCTTGCTTTTCTTACACTGTAGTTGCACGTGTTGCAGTTTCACTGTTGTGCTCAATGGCTTTACAATAATTATTAAAGTGCCTTTATACAGTGTTCTGTATCACACAGGGGGGGTGTGCCAAATAAAAACTTTTGTCGTTTTGAACCTCTGAGTCAGCCCTTCATTTATATCCTCTTTTAAAGAAAGAGCCGGACTCTGTAAAGAGCTGTGCTCCCTTGGCAAATATTTGAGTAGCGATTGTGTTGATGGATGTGGAGGAACTTGTGTGGAGGCCGCTCCGTAACAATGTAAAGACAATAAGATCTATTGTATGCATGCTTTACAGAAGAGCATCAACAACAAAGATGTCTTCTGTGCATATTCTAACATTATATCTAGACTATAACTACATAAATTAATTGCTTCTGAATTACCGAGAGTCCAGACAATAATTTGGCAATTATTTCAATATTTTAGTTACAAAATCAACGCATGAGAATTTTTCTTTTTCTTTATAATATTTTAAACTGTTTTAATATTGAATGTACATACTTGACTTTGGATTATTTTTTGTTATCTTATTTACATTGTTATTGATCTTATTTGTTATTATCTAAGTTTTACTTGCAAATATTTCATTATTATAATAAAAGTATTCCATTTGGAGATTTTTATTGATTTTATACTGTGCACAATGGCAGAATCTGATGATGCACAGGGTAAATGTCCATTGTCTGCACATAGCTTCCTGTAGTGGATATCTGTAGTATTTTATAGTCAGATTCCCTTTCAAGAGGTAGAAAACCCATTTGGCTAACTTAAAAATGTAAATTTTTCCTTTGGTTCATCACAATTTACTCAGGCATAGTAAGGACGGGTAGCAGCTGTTTGTCTCGGTTTATTTCTTCGGAATAAATGCAGTTTCTTGCACATCTTTTCAAGGTCCTGATACTTTTTCTCGTAAAATTACGACTTTATTCTCGTAATATTACAACTTTTTTTCTGTAAAATTACAACTTTTTTCTTGTAAAATGACGACTTTATCCTCGCAATATTACAACTTTTTTTCTCGTAAATTTATGACTTTATTCTCGTAATTTTATGACTTTTTTTTCTCGTAAAATTACAACTTGATTATCGTAATATTATGACTTTTTGTCTCGTAAAATTACAACTTTATTCTCATATTACTACGACTTCTTTTCTCGTAAAATAACGACTTTATTCTCGTAATATTACAAAAAAAAATTCTGTAAAATTACAACTTTTTTCTTGTAAAATGACAACTTTATCCTTGTAATATTACAACTTTTTTTCTCGTAAAATAACGACTTTATTCTCGCAATATTACAACTTTTTTTCTCGTAAATTTATGACTTTATTCTTGTAATTTTATGACTTTTTTCTCGTAAAATTACGACTTTA